>NW_008329335.1:3169700-3191966 GCF_000622305.1 Nannospalax galili
TAAAAAAAGAAAAATATAAATAAAAAATAGGAAAAATAAATTTAAATGATCTTTGGCAGTTCAACACTAGAAGTAAAAGAAAAATAATTACTTTTCTAATGAACTAAATATATCTGAAAAACTTATATTATTAGGAATTTCAAAATTGATTATAGTGGGCTGGAGAGATGGCTCAACCGTTAAGAGCATTGGCTGTTTTGGCAGAGGTTTGGTTCCCAGCACCCACATGGGTACTTACAACTGTTAGTAACTCCAGTTCCGGGGGGATCCGACTCCCTTGTCTGATCTCCATAGGCATAACATAACAGGGGTGCAGGCAATGCACTCATACACACAAATTAAAATAAAAATAATTAATAAAATATTTAAAATAAAAACCAAAAGTGGTTGTAAAACATGTGGGAAACAAATTCAAAGATTCAGGGAAGAAAAATAAACCTTTCAATCTTAGAACACCTTGTTCCAACTCAAAGAATCCCTCCTATTTTTCTCATTAGTGATGCAAAACTTTTGGAAAGCTTTCTCTTGGACTGATACACTTGCATTTTATTTCTCATGTGCATGTATGCGACATCAGTACATGCATTGCTTTGATGAATGACATTTATTCATTTTAAGATATACATTTTATTTTTAATCGTGTGTGTGTGTGTCTGTGTGTATGTGTGTACATGTTTCAGTGTTGAGAGAGAGTCTGTGCATATGAGTACAGGTGCCTGTGGTCAGAAGAGAAAATTGGATCTTCTGGGCATGGAGTTACAGTGATTGTGGGCCTTATGTGCTAGAAACTGGACTCAGTTCTTGTGAAAAAAACAGTACACAATCTTAACCACTGAGCCATCTCTCCAGCCTGTCTCCCTCATTACCCCAGAGTCACCAGCCTTTGTGGCTATCTTCAACTTACCATTTCCTTCTATCCTTCACTGAACTTAATTGTAGTTAGTTCTTAATTCCTATAACCCTTTCTTCCTTTTTAAGTTTTCGATTAACAATTCCTTAGAAAAACCTTCCTCACAACATTATCCCACGTTGCTCCCCAATAGGAATTTTGTCTGTTCTCTTTTAAACACTTGCTAATTTATAAGCACCTGTTTGTCTGTATCTTTGTTCAATGTAGGTGCCTTTGAAGGTAAATCAACTTTCTTTTGCTCATTGTGGTGTTTTTACTCTGCATAAGTGGTAAGGATTAGTAAGAGTGGACGGAGCAAAGAAATGTACTTTTACATAATCAAGCAGACTTCAAAACCCTGAAGAAATCACAAACCAATGTCACACAGGATGTTTTGCTAATAAATATGTAAAGATGGCTTGCTGTTGGACAGTGTCATCTAGCTGGGGAAATGCTAAAGGAGGCCTACTAAGTAATATGGAGAGAAGGGGCCAGTGGTCCAGACTGTACCATTCTACATGGAAAACTGTGATCACAGGTTAAATTATTAAGAACAGATACTTTGGGTTAAATAGAAAATTATAAAAAAAAATTACAGAAAGAATTTCATTTCAGATGGTTTGGCCAGTAATATAAATATAATGGGTATTTTTCTAAAGCAGATAACATATTAGGGAAACACAGAATACAGTTACAGCTACAGATATTTCAACTATGAAGATGTCTGATTGATTCAGGAAGCAAAGCATTTGAAAACAACTTGATAATAGGACCCTGACTCAAATTTATAAGATACTAGAAGTGACTACAGAAAGAGCATTATCGCCTGTCGGAGAAGTGAAAATCTACCAACTGCTTCCCTAGATTTCCTTCATAGAATGAACCAGGTTTTTCTGAACATTTTCTGTCATACGTTAGTGAACATATATCCTAGGATGACAGGAAATTTGTCTACTCGTTCACCTCTATGTCTCCTGCATTTGCATGTAAGTTATGAACAACCTTTTGTTGAATGGACAAGAACAAACATGGAAGGAAAATTTTACCTGCAAGTCTAGACAATTATAGAGAAGGAATACTGGTGCTTGTGGGGAAAACACTGCAAATGCTTATGTCCTTGGGCTGCAAAGGGACTGCATGCATCTCATATAAAGATATTATTTGCATCAACTTCATAACAAAAATGAATATTACCTAGCAATCCTTATGGTGATAGATTCATTAAACCAGTCTTAGAATTGGTGCAGGCCATGAAAATGTCATAGAGATGTAAACAGTTTGTAAATACTTCTCTGCACAACTTGTGCTCCAAGGACAGAGTAGTATGCCCAAGGCATATAAACATATATATTATGAGTATATTCATGTGAGCGTATGATTGTCAAGATTGTTAAGTAGAATTATGTGGGATAATTTCCATATTTTCTATCAGCTCTACAATGAGTTTGGGTGGGTGAAATGATAGATATTTCTTTAAAAGATATATTAATCTAGAAAATTTTCTTGTTCAAGAGAATTTTGTTTAAACCAAGGAGCACAAACAATGACTTGATACTGTGAGCTAAATTCTGATTACCAAGAAGGAACCTAATGGAAGTGAAGGAAATTTTTTAAGAGTCATAATTCTATTTAGAATTATTTCCAGATAAGATTAGCAAAACAAATTACAAAAACCATTTAAAAATTAAAGCATTCTGAATGGACATGTTTGGAAACAGAAAATCAAACCCTACAAAGGTTTGTTGATGACTAATAGGAACAGTTGTTTCCCCCAAATAAATCTTGTTTTATCTCAGATTGTTTAGTGGAAAGATCGTCCACTAATCCACAGTTCAGGATAGAAATGTGAATATCACCAGGGGGCAGTAAATGTTCAAAAATTCAAATAACCAGGGGCCTGTCTCACAGAAAAATAAAGGAAAAGGCAGCTTTGGTAAGTTTGGTTGCTTAGAGCATATATTTATTTGGAAAAAAACTGAAAACGATTCATTATGGAATTCATCTTTACTACCTTTAAAACATTTAACAAAGCTCTTATTCTATTCGAAAAATGTTAAGGAAATTGAAGGTAAAAATATTCTGCCAGCCTTACAGCCCTTGCTGTGAATGTGGTCCAGGCTGAATTTCCAGTGTCTTGCTCAGTGCCTGTTACAGAGAAGAAATATCTGACTTGTTTGGAAAGACAGCAGAACTGCAAAAATTATCAGATAAAAAGCAAACTAATTAAGTAATATGACTGAATTTCCCAAAGATTTCAATTCTGCAATACCCTTGCCATGGAAATAAGATTGTGTAAAAATCAAGGGACACTGGGAACATCAGGACAGCGCAACATGCAAATGTGTATCTTAGCAAGACAAAAATGCAAAAGTGCATTGCAATCAAAGCAACGGTGAATTTGGCTCTAACCCCATGCAAATCTCCAGAATATAGATACTTATTTTCAGAAAACTCTAGAAGAAAATGTCATCATAAAGAGAGTACATGAGATTACAAACAGGCCTTGTTTCTTTTTGAATAGTTTGTCAGATGATTGATCAATTAGACAGCTGTTTTTATTTTATCTCTATATTTCAGGAAAGTCTTTATCTATTTCATCAAAGTCTTATTTGGAATTCATTCCTACTACACTGGAAGAAAACTGTGAGCTAGATTACAATATAATTAGATTAGTTCGTGTTGTTTTTTTATAATGACTCCCCAAAGCCACTGATTTTGCGTGTGATTACTGAAGCTCTAGTGAAATATATCCAAAGTTCTGGCTTGACATTTTACAAGCTTTTCTGGATTGAACAATTACAGATTGCTTAAGATTGTCATGGTAGGAGATAAAATTTGTATAAAAATCTTTTGTAAACTGTACAGCACCAATGAAATACTTTAGTATAGTCGCCCTTATTGAAAGACAGTGCTAGCTCCAAGATGGTAGCTTCAGATAAATACAGTCCAAAAGTGTGTTTAAAAAGGAATTCATACACTAAGTATAGCTTGACCTTAGAATTCAGGATGATGGCAATCTGATAATATTAGAGAGAAGGAGGACCAGGGCCATGGTCTTGAGGAAGAGCCAGAGAAGGAGTTATTCATTATCTTCACTTCAACATTTGTTTCATTAAAATATATAATAAAGGGGCTGGAGACATGGCCATGCAGTTGAGAGTCCTTAGTGCTCTTACAAAGGATCAGAGTTCTGTTACCAGCAGTCATATCAGGTGACTCACAACTGCCTGTAACTCCAGCTCCAGGCGATCAGAGGTTCTCTTCTGGCCTCTGTGGGGATTCACACATATTTGCACATACACACAGTCATACTTTATTAGTTACTTTTCATGTTGCCATGATAAAACACCATGAGCAAGGCAACTTATAGAAAGAAGAGTCTCGAAGGGAAAAGAGTCCATCATGGAAGGGAGACAAGGCAGTAGCAGTGGCCAGAACAGAAAGGTAAGTGCTTGCATCTTTAAGCAGGCACAGGAAACAGGAAGGGAAACTGGAAATTGGGTATGGCTTTGAACATTAATGTCAGTCCCCAGTGACATGCTTCCTCCAGCATGACTACATCTCCTAAAAGTTCCATGACCCTCCCCAAACAGTGCTACAAACTGGGGAACAAGTATTCAAATACTTGGAGCCTCTGGGGGACATTCTTATTCAAACCCCCAAACACACCTACACATAAAGATGAAAATAAAATAATAGGGGATGATGAGATGGCTCAGCGGTTAAGAGCACTGACTGTTCTTGCAGAGGACCCGACCCACGTTCGATTCCCAGAACCCACAGTGCAGCTACAAACTGTCTTTAACTCCAGTTCCAGGGGAATCCAAAGTCCTCTTCTGACCTCTGTGGCATTGTATGACACACGTGCAGGCAATACATTCATACACATAAAATAAAAATAACATAAAATATTTAAAAAATAAAACAATAGCAGTGACTAAAATTCTGCAGGCTCACAAGGTCCTGAAAATGTTCTGTTACAAGATTATTCGAAATATCTGTCCTGTTTCTGAAAGGAGCATATAATTTTATCACCAATTCAAAATGACACTACTCATTTACATTTATAATATATAGGTCTGAATGTTTTCTCACAGAAGATATATGTTGAAATTAGAACTCCAAAGTGATAGGGTTAGAAGGGAGGGCTTTGTGCGGAAATTAGACCATATGGGTGGAGCACTCATAAATGACATTAGTTATCTTATGACCATCTCATTCTCCCCTTCCAGCATGTGAGGACACAGCTAGATATGACCATCTATGAACAGAAAGTTGGTCTTTCCCGGGCAGGGCTGATTGTTATTGAATTTCCGTGACACAAGGACTGTGGGAAATAGATTTCTATTGCTTCTATTCTGACCAGTTTATAAGACTTTGATACTGCAGCCTAAGAAACTTAGACATTTACCCGAGACTATTATCTCCTGCATTTTTATTTTTTAAATATTTTACTTATTATTTTCATTTTATGTGTATGAGTATATTGCCGGCATGCATGTAAGGGCACTCATGTTGTGCAATGCCCTTGAAGAACAGAAGAGGGCATAGAATTCCCCTGGAACTGGCATTACAGATGGTTATTATCCACTATGTGGGTTCTAGAAATCAATCCTAGGTTCTCTGCAAAGCAGTCAGTCAATGCTCTTAACTGCTGAGCCATCTCTCCAGCCCCATCGCCATCATTTTTAATGTGAAGAAAAAATTGCCAGGTACCTATTTCCTGCTATGTTAAATTCAGATCATATGAATGAAATTGCATCCTGATAATTGTAAATGAGTGAGCACACCAAGAGCAATGCTGCATCAAACTTCTGTGTGCATATCTCTTTGACAGTGACAGTTAAATGAGAACCTGAAAACTTTTTTGTTTGTATATCAAGAGAAAATTAAAATGATAATTGAAAATTTAGTTGCTATCTTATGTTAGTATACACATAAATGCACACAGACATGATACATACACACACATGCATGACACATTGCTTCCTTTTTACCTTTCTGCTCAGTTTCCATGTGATGTTTTGCAGCTATGATGACCTTCATGTATTCCAGCAGAAAGCAGTGCTAAATTCTGTTATTTCACAAAGTGATCCACAGAGACTACTAGCTCGAGAGTTTTGTGGGAAGCAATATGAATAAAAACCTCTAAGTGTCATTATTTTGAAGAGGAAATTAAAAAGACCTTTTCCCACATGAATATGTAGTCTTTTCATTTCCATGACATTGCATCTCCATTAAATACACTCCTGTGGCCTTGAGCAAGTAACTAACTTAAAATGATTCTGTTTTCAGGTCAAAGCTCTGTAATGCCTTTGTGTTATTTGTGTCACCTTTTTATTTATAATGGAAGAGATTTTGATTTAAATCTCTGACAAACTGTGATAGGGAAGGCAACTGACTGTACTTTTTCTGGCCATAAAACAGGAGACTGGGGCCATAGATTTAAGATTACCGTAAATTAATTGTTTTACTGATGACTGAATTTAGTGTTTGATGGTCCTCTTTAAGGGATTGATGCTAGATAGGTTGAGCAGGTGCCAGTTGATAGACTCACACATAGTGACATTTGGGGATGCAAATTTGTTGATAGGCCTTAACACATATGACCGAATGCATGAAATTCAGCAGGGGGCTTTGGAGGGGTGCATATAGGGAAGTGGTTCTAAATATGATCAAGAAGTAGTCTATGAAATGCACAAAAATTCAATAAAAACAGAATTTAGTGTTTGAGACCTTGGTCTTCATTTTTAGTCTTTTTACTTCCTTTTCGTGTATGATGTGTGTGTTGTATATTCATGAATTTTTGTGTATCTCTGAGTGTGTTTATACACCTGTCCATGAAAACAAATGTTCATGGATACACAGGCCCATGTGTGCATATGTGGAATCCAGTGAAAGAACTGGTTCTCTTTTACTCTTCATCTTATTATTTGGAGATGAGGTCTCAGACTGTACCTGAAGCTTTTTATTTCTCTAGATTGGATGACTGTTGAGCTCCTGGGATCTTCCTGTCTCTGTCCCTCCCTTGAAGCTAGGGGTATAGACATGACCATGCCTGACTTTTAGGTGGGTGCCAGGGCTTTGAAATCAGGTCTCCTAAGGAAATCTCTCTTACATACAGAGCCATCTCCCCAGTTTCTAGTCTTTAGAGAAGATCCATTGGATGCATTTCCTAGAAGCATAACATAAATTATGTTCATTTTTCTTTAAATTGCCTGTTTTAGCAGTAATGTTTATGGCTAGATTAGATGATAATTGAGATAGAGCTTGGATAGTAGATAGTAGATAGCTATCATGTATTTATCACATTCACTACATACAATGCAAACTGAATTTTCTCTTTTTAATTCTTTGCTTTTGTTTGTTTTGTATTGTTTATCAAATTTTTTCAATTTTCATACAATATAGTTTGATGATATTTAGATCCACTTCCTTCTCTGTACCTCCCCTCACTGTCCCCTGACCAATTTGATATATATATGTCATATATAGTGAATATATCACATATTATTTATGACATATGTAATATGGCCTACAGAGCCTTATTGAGGCAGGGTCTCCCTCTAGTCCCACCTGGGCTGGAATTCAGTATGTAGGCCAGGCTGGACTCAGTCTCACAGAGATCTACTTGCCTCTGCCTCCTGAGGGCTGGGATCAAATGTGTGTTTCACCATGCCTGACTTTAATGAAATAAAAAATGCCTGACTTTGTTTTTATTTTTAACTGCACCCTTTTAAGTAACAAAATGAAATGAAAAATAAATTTAACTAAACACAGCAAACTTTTAACACAGGTCCTGATAAACTCTATAAATTAAAATTCTTGGGGCTAGAGGGATGGCTTAGCAGTTGATTAAGATGTATTATATGAAATGCACGAAAACACAATTAAAATTTTTTTTGAGAAGAGTTCATACTATTCTTGCAGAGGACCTGAGTTTATTTGCCAGCACCTACATCAGGCAGTTCACTACCTACCACCTTAACTTCAACTCCCAGGGGTTTGATACCACTGATTTTGGAAGGCACTTATACTTACATACACATACCCACACTCAGACACACCCACATGCAGATAATTATAATTATTAAAAATCAATCTTTAAAAAGGTTTTATGATGATCTGTTCCTCAAGGGTCACCTGGGCTTCAGAGGAGCCCCTGGTTACTTTCTTTTACGGGTTCCACCTATGTGAAGACAATTCAAAGGTCCTGCTCGACCTTGACTGGATTCACTTGGAAGCATGGAAGAAATGTTTTCTCTGTGTTGACCCTCCTCTTTGTAGACTGGATACTGGTTTAAGTCCATCTGGTGGGATCTCCGTGGCCTCCCCTAAACAGGAGGACAGGTGACTCACCACAGTTACAGGACATTTTGAGAGGTACTCCATAGTCCTCTGGAACTTAGTCGACCTTGGAGGGCAAGAAGCAAAAATTATCCTTTATGTCCCTCTGACCAGATTACCATAGTCTTCAAAGTATGGCTGTTAAACATCCAATAAGTTTAGTTCTACCAGGCTGGTACTTTTAATTACCATGTGCTATGTAGATAAATCTTGAGCAAAAACAAAACCTCAGATAAACTTTGACTAGAAACGTATTTTGTTCCTTGAACCAGATAACTAAACTATGACCTTAGAAATTTTAAGATTATATATATTATTTTTGTCTCATCCTTTATATATAATAACAAACCTATACAGACCTACTTCACTTGCTTAGACTTTCTCATTTTTTTTCTGTCTATTTTGGAAAATATCTACATTCCCATATCTTTTTAACATCTTTTACATTCTCATTTTCTTTTTTAATAATTTTAAGACATAATAATATTAACAAATAAATTTTCCATCTGTTGTGAGAATTCATTTCCTGAGGATACTAAGCAATGTTTCTCCCCATCCAAGGTTCTAGGGTCAAACTAATGTTTGATTAAAGTTTTCTTGGGGAACCAATGATTTACTGAGCTTATTTAAGAGGAAAAATAAATTGGTTTATTTGAGTCAACTGTATAGTCTTAAACACCCAAAAGGAAAGTATAACCAAAGATTAAATTGTTCAGTACATTTCTTTAAAAGTTCAAGGGATCACACTTCCCAGACATTATTAAGCTTAAGTCCATATAAAATGTTATTTAGACAATTAATTCTCATTGATGATTTTGTTTCTAAGTAGAAAGTACTGCTCAGATGTAACACTTCAAATCTTGGTCTGCAGTACTGTAGTGCCCACCTGTAGCTAAGAGATACAATCCACTATTTTTCTAAAATGATGGCTAAATTTGTTTTATCCCTCTATATAGAAGCCTTTGTGAGGGAACTGATACTAATTCTAGCCACTCCAACAGCTACCAAAGTGCCTGAAAATGAATCCCGAGTCCATAACTCTCAAGTACTACCTTGGAAGACAAAAGAAAAATGAGAAGGAACTCAATATAGGAATGATTTTTGAAGCTCTCATCAAGAAATTCCAATGAACTCTGATATGAACATTTGAAATTTTCCCTGTTCTGACCTTTTTACTGGTTCCCTGTCTCCAACTTGTAATGCTAACTACTCTTGTCTTTACTTCTCCTTCACATCTCATAGGCACCAGTCAATGAATTTCTTTTCTCTCTACAGTTAAGAGTTATGCAATTTGGGGGTCTTTTAGATAGACCCACTGAAGGGGTACCCCAATTGCCTCACCCTGCATCCCATGGAAGAAGCCAGAGCAGACTGCATCCCAATTCCCCATCTGCAATTTGGGTAACCTCTTCAGAGGATGGTGTGATAAGAATATGAGGTAGGAATTGGCTAGACAGTAAAGGTTAAAGGACCCCAAAGAAAAGTAGCCAGTTTATTGGCTAAAAATCAAAATGTCCTTGGGCCTCTTGGCAACATACTCTCTTCCAAAGGCCAAAAATGTCGGAAGTATTTGGGAGCTCTTATCTAATCCCTAAAAGATTTTAAGGTTACCTCATCAGAGGGGGCAATATTAGAGTATCAAAACCCCTTAAAAAAAAGAAAGAGTACATGAAGTTTTCAGGAAAAAGTGATGGGGAGATATGGGAGGAGCTGGAGAGGAAGGAGTGGGCATGGGTTTGATAAAAACACCATATATGCATATATGAATTCTCAATAAATTTTATTAAAAGTTAAAAAAAAATCCACAACTTATTTTTATTCTTAAGGTATTTTGAGGATCTGTTCCTTAGGGGTCTCATGGGCTTGGGAGGAGCCCCTGGATCCTTTCTTTTACCAGTTCCATGTATGTGAAGATAAGTCAATTGTTCTGCTCGACCATGGCTGGCTTCACTTGGAAATATGGTGGAAATGTTTCCTCTGTGTTAACCCTCCCCTTTGTAGAGGTGACACTGGTTCAAATCTATCTAGTGGAGTCTCCCAGGCATCCCTGAACAAGAGGACAGGTGACTCATCACAGTTACAGAACATTTTAAGAGACGTTTCAGTTTCCTAGAACTTAGTCAACCTTGGAGGGCTATGGGAAGGTTCCATCTGGGATGTGGATATAAAGATGAATAAGATTGTTGGGGGTGTTTTGTATGAAATACAAAAAAAAAAACAGTTAAAAATATCTAATGAAAAAAATGCACAAAAAACGTTTTATGAGGAAAATATTCCTTCATTATAGTTTTTGAGAAAAAATCAATGGGACATAAATGCTCAAAACAAGAAAATAACAAAACATCAAACAGAGGCTATGACTCAATATAAAATATTAAATTTATGTGGTGTTTGGGGAATAAAGACATGTCATCTTAAAGTTAGAGATGAGTATGTCTGAATCTCTAGTTTTCACTATTGAGATACAAGTATCTAGTCATGCTAGACAGATCTGTCAAAATCTTCATAATCTGTATTTGAATACTGCTCCCATTTATAATTAATTGTTCTAAGTTGTGGGGGTAAGGTTTAACTTTAGAAAGTTTTGTCTTCGGAATGTAATCACAGTTACATAGGTTAAGAACATTTTCCTACTGTTGAAATGTAATAATTAGAACTAAGTTGGCAAGTTCTTGTCAAACAAAATGTCCTGTGATGTAGCAGGTGTCATCACAGCTCTAATTTTAAATGCTGGTAATGAAAGTAAGCACTGGCCTGTCAGTGCTAAATTTCATATTAGATCAAATTAGGTTGGATTCCAATTTTTATCATCAAACATTTTTAATGCATATTTTTCTAATGTAAATAAGATGACACACACTATGGCATGTTCTAATCAACAACTATATAATCTTTACTTCTGCCTCTCTTTATTTTTTCATACTTATAACCAGTATCCTCTGTCAGCACAGTACTCCACTCTGCTTTTTATTATTTCAAGATTTTTTTTATTTCAAGATTTTTTATTTCAAGATTTTTTTTAACACTCTTCTTTTTTACCTGTTTATCAGAGGTAATGCATTCCAGCTAAACCATACATCCTCCATGAAGCATTTTCTGATAACATAATGGAATATATCTGTCCCTGTCATATCCTCACATTTTAAAGAAACTTAGGAAGTTTTTTTCTATCTCATTAGACCTTGAGCTGCTACTACCAAAATGCAGGTAACTCAGTTTTACATTCTCCATAGCTCATAAGAGTCTTATGTAGTAAGTATATTCAGTTCATTCACCACAACATTTTAAACCCTTTCTGTATGCAAGGGATTGAAATTACAAGAGTAAATAAGACATTTGTAATTGGTAACAATAATGGACAAATGCTTGTTTGAACTAAAGACTTTACTTGTCTACTTTATCATGTTTCTAGTAGTCACTGCAATCAATCAAGAGCACAGCTGTGAACCCGAAAAGTGTAAAAAATGTCTAAATAAGAATGAAAGCAATACAGATAAACACTGTACCTGGCTCTGTACTAGGGTGAGAGTGCACTGACTTACTAACACAGGTAAAATAAAATTAAGGAATTAATAAATCAGCCTTTTAGTTTCTCCTGGCAACCACTAGTTCTTAGGCCTAGAGACCGAATTGCAATAAGGAATGAGTAGGATCTTTAGAAGCAGGATCAATAGCAGTATTTCAAACCGTTAGCAGTTAAGAGATGATGTGGCAAGCTGAGCCTTTCTGTGGGAGATCAACCAACCCTAGCCATGCCAGTAGAAGCCAGGAGAAATGAGGTAAACATCACTACAGGAGGAAAAAGCCATCAAAACAATCCTTTGTAGCTATAAATTACTCAGCATCAGCTAGGCTGCCTGCAGTCACCACAACAAACTTGTAGACGCCCAGAGGCCCCAGACAATACCCCTGAGCCACAGGGCTTGCACCCTTCTGATACACATTCACTAAGATGTGTTCTGTAAGCTAACTCTTCAGAAATAATACTGAGTAAACAACATACAAAGATTTCTATATAACTGGGAAGAAAATGTACTTTTTTCATACATAATTGAAAGATATGTTTCATATATTGGGGAAATTCAGGAAGTCAAAATCCTGACTCATTGAAACATTGAACTCAGTCATTCATTAGACAGAAACAGTGAAGAAAGCATTTTTTCAAATAGAATGATTTGAATCATATTTTCTAACTGGCGAATGAACTGTTTTTGCTGTGCTTGCTTCTTTCTTTGGTTTTCACTCTTGGCCTGTTTGTTAGAGACAGGATTTCACTGTGTTGTTCCTGCTGGTCTCAAACTCCTGGGTTCAGAAACAGAGGTGGAAAAGACCATATGTTACTTAAGATTGATTATCTATTGAAGCTAGTTTGGGGATTTGAAGATGAGAAGTGAATTACCACAAATATGAAATTATCAAAGTCCTCAGGTTTTCTATAAGAAATTGCCTTTACATTGATAATGGTCAAAACCAGTATTTCAATAGTCACAGTTGGTAGAGAGTTCATTATAATCACTAACAGGACTCAACTTTGGTTGTGTAGTTGAGTCATTAGCATCAATATTATATATAAAACCATAAGATTCGATACAGACATTCAGATAGAGAGACCAAGTTCTCTCACATGAGAAATGCTCAACACAATATTGATAAGGAATGGACAAAAAGTCAAGGGGAAACCCTGGTGCAGTATGTCAAGAGAGAAAACAGCCTAAGACATTAAGAAAGTTCAGCATGTTGAACTTATAACCAACAGTAGCTGCAGGATTTCCTCTGTTGATACCTAATGGTGGGGCAGTGGTAAACAAGTGTGTTGGGTTAGGCTGGCTGGCTCCACTGAATTTACTGGATGGAAGACTTTGACACTGTGAACTACATCGCTATTCCAGCTCTGACCTTGGAATGCCCACAGTGGTGAATCTATCTAATAATTATAGGAATCTGATACTATAAGATAATGATAGCACCCAAGATGTGTGATGGCCCTGATTTCTGATTGGTGCCACGAAGTGAGCATCCTGCTTACTAGGGTAGTGTTTATTAAACACTAAAAATGAGTTGTTGTATAGACTATAAATGTCTTTTTATTTAAATTCATAAATCCCTAGGAAAACACATTTAGTTGTTATAGTTAGAAGATGCTTGGTAGCATTTTATTATAGTATTGACGATTTGTACGTTTAAAGTGCCAACAGTCTATGAGTCAATGATTATAGGACGTGAGAGACAAAGCACTTACATTTTTAGTAGACATTTTATTTAAACAAAAGCACTTGGAGAAGATCCCATCAATGTAGATTCTATGAGTGTTTTGCACTTCCAGACCAATATTATTAGGTATTCAAGGAGATCAAAAATTAGATTTCTAGCCAGTCTTATGAGAGTGGATGAAAGTTTCCAAAACAAACAAACAAACTTGTATCTTCAAACTAGACCTTCTGTAAAGCTGATAAAGTGATTACAGCTTCAATGAATCAATGACCATAGAGAGTTTGAAATGTTGTAGGTATGGAACCTAATTACAATTTATTTGGAACTTCCTTTAGGCCAATAAATAGCCATTCCTTTTCTGTCTCTATGTTGGACATAACAGCCTGTAACAAAAGGATAAAAACCTTTCACAATGTATTAGCACAATCAAGTTTCTACCAACCAAAGGGATAAGAGTGTCATCAGAGTCTGCCTGAGACTTAGAGCTGCTTTTCCTACTTTGCTTTAACCACCTACTTAATGTTTATACTACTGTGTTTGAAAAGTGCCTTGAGTTATGACTTACTTTTTTCTGTTATTAAAAAATTCAAGAAACTGCTTCCACATTGGACTATGGAATTTGGGATGACTTAAATCTGTGTTCGTGGCTATAGTCACACATATTTGGCTCCAGAATAAACTAGATCTTATTCCCATTGAGGTGAGAGTTCTGGTTTTGCATCTATATTAGTAATAGAAGTTATACTGACTCTACCCATATGTCTGATGAAATGTTGGTAGATTTTGATGCAGCCTCTCCTGTACATGTATGAATGCTGCAGGACTGACACTATTATTCTCATTTCACAGAGCAAAAAAAAAAAGATTAAATTCATTCTCCATCTATTCATCAAGCATTTATTGAGCATTGAAAAAGCAGTGGGCTTCACTCTGAAATTTTGACAGACAATACTTTTTCTTCTAAGCAACTAACATGCTTCTCCTAAAGGGCTGCCATTCTAATAAACTGACACTAGCATTAGGTAGATTCATGATTAGTTAAGTTATACATCACAAGCTGATTCATTCTTTTCATTCTCCATCTATTCATCAAGCATTTATTGAGCATTGAAAAAGCAGTGGGCTTCACTCTGAAATTTTGACAGACACTACTTTTTCTTCTAAGCAACTAAAATGCTTCTCCTAAAGGGCTGCCATTCTAATAAACTGACACTAGCATTAGGTAGATTCATGATTAGTTAAGTTATACATCACAAGCTGATTCATTCTTTAGAAAGAAAGGAAGATCAGAGCAATTTAATTATTGTCTAGATCTAAATTTTTAGCATTTTAGAATTAAATTTTTAAATATAATCCTTTATATATTTAACACTTTAAGCTTAAATTCTTGTTTATCTGCTTCAGGATTACAATCTTGATTTCTGTGGTTTTCCATGTTTATTAAGCCTTTGCCTATTCTTTTATTTTTAGCCTCCTTAATAACTTTCAGAATTGACTTTTGTATAAAGAATAGAGTTTGTTTTTTTTTACAAGCCAATACAAAATTCTATTTATGTTAAATTCATATGTATCACACATTGTGATGTGGCTAAAGCGTTGTCTGAAGTTGAAATCCCTGTTAATGTTATCTTACTTTTCCCCATTTCTTTGCTTAGTTTTTACATTATTCTATTATTTTATTCTATATTTAAATATTTTCTATGACTTCCTTTTGTTTTAATATTATGTACAATAAATTAAAACTGCATTTTATTTTTCTCGCTACATTCAAAGTTTGCTGTCTTTCTCAGTTTCAATTATCATCTTTTGACTCCTGTCTAATGAATATACAATTAACAACTAATACTTGCTTCTCTCCACTTTTTCTTTTTGAAGTTTTATTTTTATTTGTTTCAGAATATATAGTATTTTCAGAATAGATAGCATTCAGATATTTTTCTTCTACTCATGACTAAGATTTTTAGACATAGTTTTCAGTCTTAGGTTCATGACTGAAAATATGGATGAACCTCAGTATTTTTGCCAGGCCTGCGTTTTTGAAGCTTACTGGGTAGATGATGCTTCAGAAGAGCATATAGAAACTCTGAAGTTTTTCACATTCTCCCAAGAGGTCTCCTATTGCCTCAACTCTTGAAGGGCTGATGGAGCCTGAATTTCCTTCTTTAAAGTTCCTGACAGCTGCTTCCTGTTGTCTTGCTTTTGATTTCATTTTGAGGCATTCCACTGTCTGTCTGCTTCTCTTACCTTGGCATCCGTTTGCCAGGAGCCCCTGAGACTGTTTTATTCTTCTTTAGAGCTTCATGATATTTTTCGTTGTGTGTTAGGTTGCTCAAACCAGTTCAATTGTAACTAGGACCCAGTGGGGCTTTCAAGGTGCAGATCTAAAACTTTTTATCTTCTGGAAAAGTTTCTTGGATTATAGTTGTTAAAATCAGCTATCTTCATTGCTTTAGTTTTCTTAGTCAGGGTATGAATATACATGCATGTGTGTGTGTGTGTGTGTGTGTATTGGTATCATTTACATGCCTACCATTTCAACCATTTCTGTCCTATTTTTTGCCATTTTTTTCCAAATCTCATTTGTAGTCTCTGTTTTTGATTTTTCTTCTGTCTCTTTCTCATACTCAATCAATTCTCAATTTTATCCATCATGGTAATGTCCAGTTGTGCTTCACGTTTTGTTTTTCTAATTCCATGCTTACAAATGCTTGTTGAATGTTCTAATTCAGTTTGGTATGTTGCTGTTCCCTCCAGTTCTTGGGCAGAGAGGTAACAGTCCTCAGCTGAAATGCTTCGACTCATTTTCACTCACTGTTCCTAGTAGATTTGTGTGTGATCTGCTTTTCCTTGTTGCTGTGTACTTATCCTAGTTATACGGAACAGAAGTAAGGAAGATTGTAGTGGACTTTAATCTGGATTTGGATAAGAAAGAAAAGAATGAAGGGTCAGAAGAAGAAGGACTAGCATGTACTTTTAAGGACAAAACTATGGTGCCTGAGAATATATCATGTCTGTTAAACTTTTGCCACTAAAAGATCTGAATTTCTTCACATTTGTTCTTTGTACAGAACTGTTATTCATGGAGTTCTGAATAATTTTACCTTTAAGGAAACAGAAACTTAGGGGTCCAACAAGATGATTGCGTGGGTAAAAGCACTTGTTGCTAAGCTTAGAACTTGAGTCGGGACCCCCAGGGTAGAAGGAGAAAACTGACTTATTCCTGCACATGCTCCCTATTGAATGTATACTCCCACATACGTATACACACAAACACTAAAAACAAACATAAATGTAATAAAAAAGAAAGCTATAATCTAGGATATTCAAATTCTGTTAGCAAGAAAATATTGTAGTTTAGAAAGATGGTGCATCTTTGTGGACCCAACTTATCTCGGATAGTCATCCTTCTCTAGATACTTGTAAATTTCCATTGCTATCTTCATTTACACACTGAGAGAGAACTGACCTCTTTTAACATGGACTTCAAAACAAACAGTCCTTTACACCCTGTATAATATTTTTTTAATTAATGCAATTATACAGGAAAGTAAATTCTCATGTCAAAAAACAACCAAACTGAAATAAATACTACTACTAAAAAAATCAGGCTCTTAATATTATATATGCTTGGCATGATTTCAGAGTTGGCACAACTGTTTCACGTGTTAGAGCAGTATCACTAGGCTGTAGATGTGTCATTCTTAATTCCAGTGTACAGATGAAGGAAATGAGGCACCTTTCTCAAGCTTTCACAGGGATTTAAATAATTTTCTTTATAGAAAAGTTATTACTTGTTCTTTGGAATGTTGACCTCTGATTAGAAATAAAAATATTGTAACTCTATAAAGTCAGAAAAAAAGATTAGTGGATATTTAAAACTTCTCTTCCAGGCATTAAATTTCTCATTAAATCTTAACTTGCTGCAAAGCACTGAGTTGTTGAAAAAGAAAGAAAAACTGAATATCTTTTTGCTGTTTGGTCATATAGTTTATTGATAGATAATTACTTTCTGATCATAAGAATCTGGGGCATCTGAAAGAGAAAGAGGAATGAAGGTGCCTTTTTATAAGCATGTCCCATGAATGCATTCAACATAAATATTCATTTTTTCAAATAATAAATATCTCTGAGAGCAAGAAAATTACTCCACCAGATGAACAAGGGCATCAGCTTACAGAAAGACAGACTTATACAGACTTCATTTCAGTGTGTGTGAACACATCCTGTGAATCCAGGGTTCAGCATAAGAAGCCCATGTTCTTCAAGTCTAACAAGACAAACCCGGTCCTGGTCTTTCTTCTCTCCATATTTGACCTGCAGAATGTTGGACTGAACAGTCTTCTACAAGAGGCCACAAATGTACCTGTTGTAGGTCTTGATTTACACTTTGATATAGAAGAGCAAATGTACCCTACTGTGGGCTCACAGCTTAGAGGTCTTCAGCCTGTAGGAATCAGTGTGAAACAATGTAATATAAATATTGGAGGAATGAGCACCACAGAGGATCCTTCACATACCTCCTTTTTCTATACTTGAGAAGATTGGAAAGAAAAAATAACTTTAATGTGACATGGGAGACTTTTTTTAAACACAGATGAAAGTATCATATGTTGTAGTAGAAAGAACATTTAAAGTGTCACAGATAAGTTTGAGTCAACTCCTACTTTATTTCCCATTAAATATTCATTCACAATTTTTAAAATTATTTATTTAATAAACACATACTTAGAAGAAGCATTTCATTATGGCATTAACATAGACAATAACAATTTCCAAGCAAAGATATATTACAACAGCATTGACATTCAATAATAATTTTCTGAGCTAAGTTGCATCTTTATCAAATTGGCTATAAAGTTTTAGGTTTACAGTGAATTGTTACAGTTATACAATATTTTACTCAGTATTAACATTATAAGACATAAAATTAAAATGAGGTTTTAACCTATAAAAAATATCTCCATTTCATTATTAAAATACACAGTTTTATACAGAAAGATTCATTTTCAATGCGGTTGACATTAAGATGTTTGCACACGCATTTCTAATCTCTATATATCTGATTATTGCTAGTCACAGTTGGTTACTAACTGAGTTCCTTGGCATCTGAGCATGGATATAAAGTCGTCAGGTGATTTCAATGATAATGTTTTCCACATCTACTAATTATTAAGGAGCAAATTTTTATGCTTTGAAGAGTAACTATTATTTTTCAAATCAGTATTATTTTTAATTTTTAATAACTACATGATTAGAAGAAGCATTTCGCTACAGATTTAACATATTAAGTAACACACTCCAGAGCACGAGTACATCTCTTTCACAAGTGGCTGTAACTTTCTAGGTTCACAATTGAGTTAATACAGTTATACAATACTGAACTGGGTATAAGCCCTGTAAGACATAAAATTGAATATGTTTTTTAACCTTTAAAAAAGATCTCCATTTCATTTTAGATTATATTGTTCCTTGCAGAAAGACTCATTGTTTTTGCTACTAACACTGAGATGTTGGTGCATGCATCTCTAATCTCTATGTATCTGAATATTACTAGTTATAATCAGTTGCACTTGGATTCTTGGTGCCTGTGTATGTATATAAAGGTAGATTTCAACGGTAATGTTTATCACCTCTACTAATTAGCATGACGTAAATGTTTAGGCTTCCTCCTCAAATATAATACATATTTTAAATTTGTTGATTTTTTGTATGCGTGTTTGTGTGTGTGTGTGTGTGTGTGTGTGTGTGTGTGTGTGTGTATCAGATGGCACCCTCCCATAGCCTCCCTCCCCCCACTAGAGCCCTTATACTCTGATATCCCTGCTACTGTCTGCTGTCTTGTCAGCAGCCCCAGCCTTTCCCCACTACTTGCCCTTCTGTTGAAACTAGTCAGCCTATCTAGAGGTCTTTGTTTTAAGAGCGTAAGCTGTTCCTCATCTAGCAGCAAGCAGTTATCAATATTCCTTTAGATAAGATTGGGGTCTCCTGTTCATTTTCCCAGTTCTATGCTGGGTTATTATCTGGGAGTCCCTTTGGCCACCTTGGCCAACAACTCAAAAGATGGTATCTCTTATCTGGTATTGTTGCTTGTTATATAGCCTTTAGCTATGCGTATGAACTCTTAATAAATTATATTGACCCCTTTAATCTTTGGTTATACTTTCCTTTTAGGTGTTTAAGGGCATAGAGTTGGCCCAGATGAACCAATTTATTTTTACTCTTAAGGTCATTTGAGGATCTGTTCCTCAGGGGTCACATAGGCTTTGGAGGAGCCCCTGGCTCCTTTCTTTTACCAGTTCCATCTATGTGAAGATAAGTCAAAGTTCCTGCTCGACCAAGGTTGGCTTCGCTGGGAAGCATGGAGGAAATGATTCCTCTGTGTTGACACTCCACTTTGTAGATGAGATACTGGTTCAAGTCCATCTGGTGGGGTCACCTCTGCCTCCTTGATCAAGAGGACAGGTGACCCACCACAATTACAGGACATTTTGAGAGATGCTCATAGTCCCCTGGAACTAGATGACCTAGGAGGGCAAGGAGCAAAAACTGTCCTTTATGTCCCTCTGACCAAATTAGTGTAAGCCTCAAAGTATGTCTGTTAAACACCAAAAACGTTAGTTCCACCAGTCTGGTACTTTTAATTGCTATGTGTTATATAGATAAATCTTGGGCAATGATCAGTTGTTCTCAGATAAACCTTACCTAGACATATATTTCTTCAATTGCTATGTATAATTTGTCAGTAGGTTGTAGGAGTAATATGGTTCCCTCCAGTTTTCAAAACTAGCTAGGCATTATTTATCTCTGACATTGTCGCACACCTGTATCATGGTTTTCCCACTTAAGGTGCCCCCATTTTCCCCCTATCTCCCTTTATAATTTCCTTTCCCTAACTTCTCTTGAGCTCCTTCTTTCCCTTTATCCCCTATGTTCCTTGTATACCCTTCCCTCGCCCCTCCCTTAAACTAACCCAATTTTATCCATATCTCCCTTATTAAGGCCTGTTTCCTATCATTCTTTTTCAGGTTCTTTATTTTCACTTACCTCTCTGTTTCCTTTCCATTATCCTGATTCCTATAGTTATGTTATACTCACTTATCAGGGTTTAGTTCTGGGATCCACATATAAGAGAGTACATATCTTGATTTTTTTGTCTAAGTCTGTGTTACTTCACTTAGTATAACAGTGTCTAGTGCCATTCATTTACCTGCAAATTTCATGATTTCATCTTTCTTTACTGCTGAGTAAAACTCCATCGTATAAATGAACCATATTTTCATTATCCACTCATCAATTGAGGGACACTTTGGTGGCTTCCATCTCTTAGCTAATGTGAAAAGAGCAGCAACAAACATGGATGTACAAGTGTCTCTGCAATACGATGAGTTCTTTGGGTACATGCCAAGGAATGGTATAACTGGGTCAAATGGTAGGTTCATCTGTAGTTTTTAAAGAGTTCTCCACACTGCTTTCCATAGGGGTTGAACAAGTTTGCAGCCCCACCAGCAGTGGATGAGTGTTCCCTTTTTGCCACATCCTCTCCAACATTTGGTATCATTTGTTCACTTAATCTTACCCAATCTGACTGGGGTAAGATGAAATCCTAAAGTAGTTTTAATTTGCATTTCCCTAATTATTAGTGATGTTGAACATCTCTTAAGATGTTTCATAGCTATCTTTACTTCTTCTCTTGAGAACTCTCTGCTCAGCTCCTTAGATGAGCTTTTAATTGGGTTACTTCTTGTCTTGATTCTCTGTTTTTTGAGTTCATTATATATTCTGGATATTAAACCTCTGTTGAATTTGTCACTAGTGAAGATTTTCTCTCATTCTGTGGATTTTCTGTTCTCTTCCCTGGTTGTTTCCTTTGATGTACAGAAGCTTTTTAGTTTAATGAGGTCCCATTTGTTCTTGCCCTTGGTCCCTGAGCAGTTGATGTCTGGTTTAGAAAATCCTTTCCTACACATATATCTTATAGGTTTACACCTATATCTTGTAGGTTTTTCCCCATGTTTTCTTCTAACATTTTCAGAGATTCACGCTTTACATTGAGGTCTTTGATCCATTTGGAATTGACTTTTGTGCAGGGTGAAATATAGGGGTTTAGTTTCATTCTTCTATAGGTAAAGATCCAGTTTTGCCAGGACCATTTGCTGAACATGCTCTCTTTCCTCCAGTTAATATTCTTGGCCCCTTTGTCAAATATCAGGTGGCTGAAATTGCATCTTCACTTTTGTTTCATTGGTCTATGGGTCTATTTTTGTGCCAGTACCATGTTGTTTTTATGACTATAGCTCTGTAATACAGCTTAGAATCTGGTATAGTAATCCCCACCAGCGTTGCTCTTAGTGCTCAGTGTTGTTTTGGTTATCCGAGGTCTTTGGTGCTTCCATATGAATCTTAGGATGTTTTTTTCTAATTCTGTGAAAAATGTCATGGGGATTTTGATTGGCATTGCATTGTATCTATAAATGGCTTTTGATAGGATGATCATTTTCACAATATTTATTCTTCCAATCCAAGAGCATGGGAAGTCCTTCCATCTTCTGATGTCTTCCTCAATCTCTTTCTTTAAAGATTTAAAATTTTAATTGCAAAGCTCTTTATTAATGTCTTTGGTCAGGTTTACTCTGATAATTTTATTTTTTGGCTGCTATTGTGAATGGAAGTGTTTCCATGTGCTCTTTCTCTGATTGCTTGTTCTTGGTATGTAGAAAGGCTACAGACTTTTGTAGGTTAATTTTGTAACCTGCCACTTTACTGAATGTGTTAATAATTTCTAAGATTTTTCTGGTGGAATTTTGTCGTCTCTTAAATAT
>NW_008329335.1:3192154-3192883 GCF_000622305.1 Nannospalax galili
TCTAGGACTTTGAACATAAATGCATGCTGAATTTTGTCAAAAGCCTTTTCTGCATCTATTGTGATGACAATTTGGTTTTTGTCTTTGAGTCCATTTACATGATTAATGACATTTGTTGACTTGTGTATATTGAACCATCTCTGAATCTCTGTAATAAAGCCTACTTGATCATGGTGAATGATCTTTTTTGATGTGTGTCTGTATGCAGTTTGCAAGTATTTTGTTGAGAATTTTTGTATCTATGTTCATTGAGGATATGGGTCTATAGTTTTCTTTTTTGGTTGTATCTTTACCTGGCTTTGGTAGAGTGATGCTGGCTTCATAGAAGGAATTTGGAAGTTCTCCCTCCGTTTCTATCGTTTTGAATAAATTAAGTATTATTGGATGTAGATCTTTCTTTAAATGTCTGATTGAATTCTGCTGTAAATCCATTTGGTCCTGGGTTTTTTTTGTTTGTTTGTTTTTTGTTTTTAGTTAGGAGGTTTTATATTACTGTTTCAATCTCTTTTTGTGTTATGGGTCTGTTTAAGCTGTTAAACTCTTCTTGGTTTAGTTTTTGTGGTTCCTATGCCTTTACATATCCATCCATTTCTTTTAGATTTTCAAATTTAGTAGCATATAGTTTTTTAAAGTAATCCCTTATAATGTTCTGTACCTTTCTGCTGTCTGTTGTGATGTTTTCCCTTTCATCTCTGATTTTGTTGATTTGGAGGTGCTCTTTCTTTCTTT
>NW_008329335.1:3192989-3213213 GCF_000622305.1 Nannospalax galili
ATTTCTACCCTGATTTTTGTTATTTCTTCTTGTCTGCTGGGTTTGGGATTTGTTTGCTGTTGCTTTTCATGTGTCTTGAGTTACAATGTTAAGTCATTTATTTGTGTTCTTTCCTATTTTTTATGTAGGCACTTAGAGCTATAAAATTCCCTCTAAGGACCACTTTCAGTATGCCCCAGCGGTTTGTTGTGTTGTATTGTCCTTTTCACTTAGCACCAGGATTACTTTTATTTCTTTCTTAATTTCTCTTTTGGCACATTCGTCATTCAGGAATGTGTTTTTTAATCTCCATGTGTTCATGTGGTGATTAGGGCTTCTTCCACTGTTGATTGTAAGCTTTATTGTATTGTGGTTTGATAGAATTCATGGAATTATTTCAATCTTTTTGTATTTGTTGAGGTTTGTTTTGTGCCACAGTATATGGTTGAGTTTGGAGAAGGTTCCATGGGGTGCTGAGTAGAAAGCATGTCCTTTGGTGCTTGGGTGGAATACTTAGTAGATATCTGTTAAGTACATTTGATATGTAGTATTTTTAAATTCAGATGTCTCTCTGTTAACTCTCTGCCCTGTTCACCTATCTAATGGAGACAGTAGGGTATTGAAGCCCTCTGCTATTAATGAGTTGGGATTAATATGGGTGTTAAAGTCTTATAGTATTGCTTTTATGAAGTTGGGTGCACCAGAGTTTGGTGAATATATGTTCATGACTGTAATATCTTCTTGATATATTGTTCCTTTGATCAGAATGAAGTGGCCCTCTTTATCTCTTCTGATTATTTTTAAAAATCTATTTTTTCAGTTATTAGAATTGCTATGCCTGCTTTTTTCTTAGTACCATTTGCTTGGTATATTTTTTTCCATCCCTTCACTTTAAGATAGTGTCTGTCCTTGAAAGTGAGATGAGTTTCTTGCAGACAACAAAAAGATGTGTTTTGTTTCTTAATCCATTCACTTAGTCTTTGTCTTTTTAATGGGGAGTTCAGTGCACTAATATTTAAAGTTATTAATGAAAGATGAGTATTGAATCTTGTCATTTTTATTTCTGTACACATTTGTGATACAGCTGTACTTTTCCACAGTTATACCTTCATTGAATTTATTTCCACAACCCCTTAGGAATAGTTATTCCTTTCTTCAGCTCTTTGTATTACTTCCAGAACTCTCTGAAAGGCTGGTTTTGTGGACATGAATTCCTTCAGACTATTTATGTCATGGAAGATTTTTCTTTGCCATTCAACTATAATAGATATTTTGGCTGTGTATAGTAATCTGGGTTGGCATCTATGGTCATTTAAAACTGGGAATACTTTGGTCCAGGCTCTTCTGGCTTTCATAGTTTGCATTGAAAAGTCAGCTGTGATCCTAATGGGTTTTCCTTTATATGTGACTTCTCTTTTGCAGCTTTCAGTATTGTCTCTTTGTTTTGTACGTTTAGTGTTTTTACTATGATGTGCAGTGGAGCGTTTATTTTCTGGTCCTTTCTCTTTGGTGTTCTATATGCTTCTTGCATTTGTATGGGAAAGTCTTTCTTTAATTTTGGGAAACTGTCTTCCACGATTCTGTTGAAGATCCATGCCATTATCTTGGGATTCTTCTCCTTCCTTGTATGCCTCTGATTCATAAGTTTGATCTTTTTATGGTGTCACACAATTCCTGCATATTCCATTCTTGCGATTTCCTAAATTTTTCATAATCTTTGCTTGAGTGGTCTAGTTTGCCTACTTTATCTTCCAGCCTTGATACTGTTTTCCATTTTCATTCATCCTATTGGTGAGGCTTTCTCCTGTTGTTTCTAATTGGCTTACTGAATTTTTCACTTCCTTCACTTCAGCCTGAGTATTCTTCAATATTTCCAAGTATTTTCTGAATTCATTCAGAAGTTTATCCCTATCTTCCTTCAGTTCTTTGATTTCTTTGTGTGTTCTTTAAATTCACTGAATTCTTTTATCATGTTTATAATTGTTCTTTTGGGTTCCATGTCCTGCATTATCTCTAGGGGGTTCTCATTGCACTCCTCTAGAGGACTATTGGTATTTGGTGGAGATATGTTATTTTTGTTTTTCATATTATTATTTTTTCTGTGCGATTTTGACATGTGAATTTCTTTTGTAGTTTCTGATTCTTGTGTGAGACTCAAGCTTTCAAGTTTAGGTCTGCTTCTTTGTGTAAACTTTATGTGCCTTTGTGGTTTACTTTGGGGGCATGAAAGGCTGGTTCATCTAAGCTTCCAGTTCTCTCTTTTGATTTTATATTGGAGTGGCCAGATTGCTTTTGAGTTCCCACACAGGTCCAAGTCAGATGAGGATCAGATGCTCTCAGGCTTTCTCCTAATTTCTGAATCCCTCCAGGAAAGATTTTGGCCTCAGGAATTTGGGGGTTGGACTGGCCTGGGAGCTGGGCCCAGGAAAGATGCTGGTCTAGGGCCTCTGGTGGCCATGCCCACCCAGAGATTCAAAGGCAGATGGGGCAGGAAGTGGCCCCAAGGTCTCCTGGGGACTGCACTGAAGAGCTGGGTTGGTCTGGATGCAAAGGATCAGGAAGAGGAATGGTGAGCCCCAGCGTCCAGGAAAAAGACTGGTGGGTTGTGCATACCTAGGGAAGTAGAGGGGAGTGAAGGTGGGGCTAGGCCCGGAGTTCTCCTGGGGATCCGAGAAGGAACTGAGTTGGTCTGGGTGCAAAGGATCTAGAAGCAGTCGTGGTTCTCCAGGTGTCTGGGGCACCAAGACAAGGAATAGGACAGGACCCAGGCTAGGAGGAGAGACCAGCGAGGGAGATGGGAAGGTGAATGAGCCTGGGTGAGTCAAGGAGTGGAGGGTGCAATTGACTTACCCCAGAGAGAGAGGCCTGTGGGTCGTTGGAGCCCAGGGAAGCAGAGGCTCATTCATGATTTTAAAACACTTCCTGAATATATACTATGTGCCAAAGATGGATCTGTTGCGCAGGTGGCAGTCATGAACAATAATGAGGAAACCTTGGCCTGAAAGAGTTTTCATGCCATGAGAGAAGACAGAAAAGATAAAGGATTTGCAAACAAAATATTTAGACTATCAGAGCAGTAATAAATATATAGTGATAAGGGAATGAAAGTGTTCAGTGATGTTGAAAAGTTTTAAAATTTGTGTGGAAGAATGTATTCAAAAAGTAGAATTAGGACTAAAGATTTGAAACACTTTGGGATTTAATGCAAGCAGTTTAATCATGTAGTTCAGCATCAGGGAAGGATGAAATTAATTTCTGGTATAACGAACTTGGTAATAGCACCTAGCATTTTTCATTCGACAGAATAGCATAGTATCTGATTCCCAGGTGAAACGAACTTTCTGATACCTGTGTACTTCAACTGCAGTAAGTGATGATGGCTCAAGCTGCACATTATTAACTGAAAAGAGATCAGGAGTCATTGCTTTATTCATTCAGTCTTGATTTGCACATGGCTTGGGAGGAAAGTGAAGCCGTGCAGGCAATAGATGGTGCCAGAATTTTGCTTGTCACTACAGAGCCCAAAGAGTTTGTGGAGGTTCTTTCTTTTGCAATGGTTCTGGTTTCACTTCACTTGGTGAATTATTAACATGAGAAAATGATAAAGCTTCACATAACTATGCATGGAGAGCATACTTAAATTTTTGTCAAAAGAAGCTAAATTCCAAATGTGATACAGAAGAATAATAAACATTCAGTTCTAAGGCTTTATAATAATAATATGATACTTTTGCTATTAAAAGATATAAATTCATTATTTAAATGGTTACATATTTGATTTACTCATTCAATGTACTTAATGAGTTCTAGGTACACATGTATTTGTTACGAATTGTTGTTAGCCACCATCTGGGTGCTGGGAACCGAACCTGGGTCCACTGCAAGAGCAGTCAGTGCTCTTAACCACTGAGTCATCTCTGTAGCTCCTCTATAACCTCTTTTATCTTCTTCCCACCCTGGTCTATCCATCCCCCACTTCTTCCTACAACTCCCTTTCTCACATTGATGTCTATTTGTTTTGTTTTATGACCCACAGAGTTTAAAAAGGGCCATCTACGTGAAAACAGATTGGAGCTAAGCATTGGAACCTGCTGGGTTCAGCAGCAGGTACACAATTGAAGACAATGAGTTCCCCTCACCCAGCATCTATCAATAGACATCAGTTAATCAGTAAAGTGTAGGGCCTCAGGAGCCCCTCCTTCCTTAATGATTATTGACAGAACCAGTCTTATATAGGCCCAGGTGCAAGTAACCTTATCTCCTGTGATTTCATTATCATAATGGCTGGGATTTTGCAGACCTTCTTGCCATCTTCTGCCTCATATATTTCTGTACCCTTATTCTGTAATGATTCAAAACCTCAGAGGGAATGTTATAAAGAAGTGTCTTGTTTAGGGCTGAGCATCAACTGTCGCTTACTTTCAGCATCTTGTTTAGCCATGAGGCTTGCATTCACAGAATTTCTCTGTGATGAGAGGCTTCTCTGATTAAGGCTGAGAATAACTTTTGTCTGGCCAGATCCAGAGAACAAGGAATATATGGAGTAGCTAGGGTGTAGCAGTCTAGCACTGGGGGATTGGGGATGGCCACTTGACTTTTTAAAGTCATTAATTTGACTTAGAACAATGTCTGGTCACACAGAAAGTACAGCATGGAAGTTATTACCATGATTAATGTAGATAATGCTAATAAAATTAGAAGTAATAAAATGAATATGACCATAATATCATATATTGTTTATTTCTAGGTATAAGCTACAAAGATAAAATGTCTATTGCTTTAAATTGAATGTTAAATATGACATAGATAAGAAAAGTTATTAAAGCAATAGTTTATTTCAAACTACAGACCTTGTTACCACTTAAGTTTAGAGATTGTAGTAAATTTTTTACATTGAATAAATATAATGTTTGAGGGTATTTCATCTGAAAAAGGTTAAAACACCAAAGTAATAACAGTATATGTAAGCTTGTTATTTGGTAATTACAGTCTATACAAGTTGATAAAGTAAGATAACTACAAAAATCTGTAATAATTACAAAATATTTTGTGTTATAGGAGAAATAGTTAAAACAGGAATAACATTTTAGGGAAAGATAAGGAAATTAAAATCATTGAAAGTGACTTTAGGATAAAGCAGGTAGGATTTTGAGCCAATTGTAGTTGTGATGGAGCAGGATATCAAATTCCATAGATTAAATCTTGTTGAAGCCAGTGTGGTGCTGCACTCTAGTAATCCTACTGCCTGAGACAGGAGCATTGTCAGTCCAGGCCAGCCTGGTCTACATGGTAAGAATCCTCCCCTACCCACACAAAATAAGTCTAGAGGGAAAAGCAGGCGTATTGGATTAAGACAGTTTAATAAAGGATGGTAGGAATCTATGAGTCTCAGGAAATGAGCCTATTTCACCATGTCTTTGCCAAGAAAAGATCTTAATTTATATTTAATATGACATTTGAATATGTTATTAAATCAAGGGCCTTAGAATTCTTGTAAGGACTCTGTTCTCCAATGATTGCCCATGGAAGTCAAGCATATGGTGATGAGTCTCTACAAACAGACATTATCACATTAGAGTTAAAACAGGAGGGGAGTATCCATTTCACTTTTTTTTTTTACCGATAATTTGAGAGTTTCATACAGTGAATTTTGTCATATTCTCCCTTCTTTCTACTCTCCACAGACTCACCACTTCCTACATACCCAACGCGGTGCTCCTCTCTCTTTTATTTTCTCTCTTGCTCTCTCTCGTTCTCTCTCTCTCTTTCTCTCTCTCTCTCCTTTTTCTCTCCCTCAATTTATGTTGCCCAAGAAATTTAAATAACTTTTGAAGAATCTTTTGTTACCAAATTTGTCTTTTAGTTGCTGATGTAAAATCTTAGAACTGTTCAAGGTGCTGACATAAGTGACTGTGAATGTCCAGCCACAGATGAGACATCTGTGTCAAACCCTTTCCCTCTCCCCTAAAGCTTAGGAAGCATCAAGGAACAGTGTAAGAGCCTTCTACAGCCAACAGAATTGTTCCCACTTCCCCATTGTTACCTGGATCTCATTTCTATACTGGGGTATGGTTTCATCTAATAAAATCCACTCCAGCGGCTGTGGGTTCTCTTCTCCTGCACCTATGAGACAACAGCCCACGTAATGTGTTTAAACCCATCATAGGAATAAAAAAAAAATTATGTGATTCAATTCTTGCTCTGCCTTTATAAACCTGTCTAGTTTAGCACCTGCCCTCCTCCAAAGTATCCTCTTCAAGACTTTAAAACTTGTAGTCAGTCTATATCACATCAAGAAACCAGAATTATTTAATCAAGATTCAAGCCTTGTAGCAATTCAATGAAAAACAAAGACAGGTCTGCTTCAGCTGTCTTAAGAAAAATAGAAAGAAAATCTGAACACTTATTTAAGTTTGTCTCTGCAGGATATTTGCATAAATCTCACTATGTATACCAAGTTATACATTCTTAAAAACAGACTTAACTAGATAGGAAGTTTGGGGTGGACACCAGAGATTAGTATTAGAA
Organism: Nannospalax galili; assembly: GCF_000622305.1. NCBI lineage: Eukaryota > Metazoa > Chordata > Mammalia > Rodentia > Spalacidae > Nannospalax > Nannospalax galili. Next base: position 3,199,497 of record NW_008329335.1, read on the forward strand.
AAATTTGCATGCTTTCTTTAGATAGATTTTTGTCATTGACTAAAATTCATTCATAAAAGAGACTCTACTTTAGGAACTAATTGTGTGACTTTTTTTTCAACTAATATTCAAACCAAAAAAAAAAAAATCTTACTTCTTGGGGTTGGGGAGGTGACTTATCTGTTAAGAGCACTGGCTGGTCTTGCAAAGGACCCAAATTCAGTTCCCAGCACCAACATGGCAGCTAGCAATGGTCAGAAATGCCAGTTCCAGGGGCCCCAACACCTTCTTCTGATCTCCACAGGCATCGCATGACACAGGTGCACTTATACATACAGGTAGGCAATACAATACACATGAAATAAAAATCATGAATAAAATATTTCTTAAATATTACTTGCTAGACATCACGGTTTGAAGCATTTAACCAACGGAATTATCTTTACATAGGCTTTGACAAACTAAGGATTAGAGAAAAATCTTTTAATTCTCTATAGACACACACACACATTTGTGCTCATGCCTGTGCAACATGTTCACACACAGACAACTATTCATGTTAATAAGAATACATACATGCACTTGTACACACACATACTCATGTACCTGAGCCCTCACACATGTACCAGCACACATTGCTTCTGCCCCTCTTCGCTGCCTCTACGTAAGCAGGTGTCACTCCCTTGATTTCCTTGAGCACATGAAGCCCCTTTTCCTGTCAGAGGCTTTGGAGGTACTCGGCCTTCATCAAAGGCCTTCCGTACAATGTTCCCAGTGCTGCTACTTTCTCTCCTTCAGGTCTTTGCTCAAATGTTACTTTCTTGTGAAGATCTCATTGGAAAACTCATTGATTAAAGGATTTAAAATATTTGCAGCCCCATTTATCACTGGCCATATTGTTCTTTCAATACCTTAATTATCCACATAGAAACTGTATTTTTAAAATGATGTAAAATTTACTTTATTTAATTTTTATTTTCTTTCTGTCTACATTGTAACCCTATTGAAAATAGTCTTTGTACCTTGAGGGAGATGTTTTAGTTCTACTTTAGATACTGATATTCTTTTATTTAAATTATTTATTTAATAATCACATACTTAGAAGAAGCATTTCATTACAACAGCATTGACATATTCAACAACAATTTTCTGAGCTAAGATGTATGTCTTTCAAAATTGGCTGTAAATTTTTAGGTTTACAGTTGAATTATTACAGTTATACAACATTGTACTCAGTATAAACCCTATAAGACATAAAAGTAAATGAGGTTTTAACCTTTAAAAAATAAAATTTGTTTGCACATGCATTTCTAATCTCTATATATCTATTACTAGTCACATATATATGGTTACTTTCTGAGCTCCTTGGCATCTGAACATGGATATAAAGTCATCAGGTAGATTTCAATGGTAATATTTTTCACATCTACTAATTATTAAGGAGCAAATTTTTATGCTTTGAAGAATTAGTTTTTTTAGATACTGATATTTTTATAATATAGCTCACAATGTCCAGAAAAAAAGATCCATGATATATTTAATACAAACACAATGCAGTATTAAAACATTAATGTGTGAAGTTTCATCTCAGAGGCAAAGTTCTAGCTTAGTGTTGGAGGCATGATTCAGAGATCTAAAGTAGGGTCCTGCTTGCAGCCTTGTTTGTGGAATCTTATGGTATGGATCAATACTGAGAATGAAAAATATTTAACATATATGCATGTATATTTCTCAGATTTCAATAATGCTACAAGGTGGGTAAAAATCTATAAGTAGCATCTTTCTCACAGTTACAGAGAGAGGGGGAACTTAGTTCATAATTAAATTAGTGTTTTGTGTTTATTTTGTTTTCATATGCAATAAAACATATTTGTAGTGTCATAGAATAGCTAAGTGGCTGTGTAAGTTTTCATGGTAATTGCAACCACAGATTGATTTCATTTTAATGAGTTCACTGATAGAAAAAATTGTGAAGACCACAAGACATTCAGGCTGTCTTCTCAAGATTATTGAAACTCTTATTTGATAGGGAAATACTAGCCATTTCTAATGGCAGTTTTGAAAGCTAGTTGTCCTCTTGAAATAACTTTCCTCACTCACAGCTATTCACCGGACTCATCTATATTAATCAATCCAATGAGAGAGAAATATGACTGGAAATAGTGTGAATCATATATTGCTGAGTGTATATTAGGTGTGCTATCTTCATTTAAATCTTATAAGACACTAATATTCTGATTTCACAGTAAAAATGTTAGAGTTGTCCCAGATCCACAAGCCAACAGTAGACAGACGATGGTTCTCTTGCTTCTGGTCTGTAGGATAGTCTCCTCTTTCTCTTTTTTTAAGTTCTCAACCCACGTCCTGCCTTTTTCTGACAAGCTCATTTCTGATTGATGCAGACTCCTTCTCTGACTCAATTCCTTCTTCCCACTTGTAATACCTAGTTATTAGGCCTCCCAAATAAAACATCAGCACTTAAATATTGTTCTGGTTTCTATTTTCTATGAAATAAAGGGGAAAGTTAAGATGATGACTGCAAAGGAGGAAGTGTCCCCTCCCATCACTCAGCCCATGCACCTGGACTAATAAATCCCAGGTATGGAGGACCCTGCCCTTCTGTGCTTTTCCTGGGTTTGAGGAAATGATGACTATCCTGGTAACTCAACCAGATTGTCTGAAGCATCACTTCAGGTTTCAGCAGTCCATTTCAGCAAACAGCATGCTAACAGTGAGACAGGAACTTGTACAAAATATTGAGCTGCTAAGTAGCACAGCTGAGAGGCCAGCCAGGGTCTTTCTGCTGGGGGGTAAACTTCTTTCTTAAGAGATGAATCTTGAGGGTGGAGAGATGGGTCAGTGGTCAAGACCACTGACTACTCTTGGAGAAGACCTGGGTTCGAATCCCAGCACCCACATGGTGGCTAGCAACCATCTGTAACTCCAGTTCCAGAGGATATGATGCCCTCTTCTGTCCTTCATGGACATTTCAACAGGTACACTTAATATACAATATGCACTTACACATAAAATAAAAATAAAGCAAAAAATTATTTTAAAAAGAGAAGAATCTCTCTTTAGGGGTTGTCTGGCCTCAGACTGGCACCAAGAACTGCTGGCCAATGACCATAGATCTAAGTATCAATGTCCGATTTCTGTTGTCAAAAGACAATCTTGAGCTGGGCTAGAAAAGTCTATCAATGCACATTCACTATCAGAGAATAGCACCTCTAAAATGGAAGGTTATAAAGGCTTCCCAGTGGTAGTAAGCCCTAGGCTGATCAAGAATGTACCAGAAAGTGACCCCTCAATGCTTTAGCAAACTTAGATAACTTAGAAGGAAATTGTCCTCCAGTGAGTGTATACCAGAACAGCAAGTGTTAAGGGGAGAGTCAACTCTGTGATGTGTGTCACACCACAGAGAGTGCAAGGGTAAGACCCACAGCAAGAAAGGTGGAGATGAGCAAAGGACATGGAAGGGAAGGATCACTTCCAGAGGAGGTGTTTGTGCCCGAGAGACTCAGGACAGGCTGTGTCTTGTTCTTCCTGGATACACTTGTTTTTTCATTCCTGGTTTTGGATACAGGTGCTTGGGTAGAGCATCAAGATCACAAGGAAAGCTTTGGAATGTCCCTGATGCTATGCCTGTCCTATCCCTATGACTGCCCTACTCTCACTCTGCATGTCCACCTTGATATATGTGGCAGTGCACTCACCATGCCTGGGATGAGTATCCAGGTGCCTCTCATTCAAACTTCAAGTGAGAGGAGTGAACAGGATTAAAAAATACAGAGACAATGGGGGCTCATCTGTGACCTAGTCCCTGGCTCCAGGGACTGAGGTCTTGGGTCCAAAGTTTCTTTAGTTTACACTGAACACCATGGAACTGACAGTACTAGGTTCAAGAGGCCAGGCAAATCTCTGTCCCCTGCCCTGCCTACTCAACACAGCCTTGTAGGCAAGGTCAGCAGAATAGATTGCTTATTCTTATGGTGCAAGATGATTGATTTGGTTGGTTAGGCCTTGCTGAGAAACACGTGTGGTAGAAATAGAGCGGGCAAAGGTGTGTGATATGTGAGGTGTGGTAGAGGAAATAAAACCCTGCTGCTGTAGAGGTCACAATTGAGCAGAGAAGGAAAGATTCTAAATATTGCTAGGAATGGTTTGAATTATTACGAGTAACATTAATATACATTCTTTTTCTTACATTAATTGTGCATTCAAAGTATTTTATAAATACACAATTTAAAGAATAATAGTAAAATTAATATGTACCCTTTCAGTCATGAGAGAAAACATTTACTCATTCATTCAAGGCCTTTGACTCTGACATTGTTCTCCCCAGAGGTAACCACTGTCCAAAATTTGGCTTCATTTTGCTTTTGTTATTTCTTTTCACGTTGTATATTTGTAATCCTAGGAACACAGTAATTGTCTTTATATTGTTCTGAACTTGATGTTTATTCTCTTTGGGATTCATCAACCTATTTTAATCTGAATGTTATAGCCTTGATGAGATAGGAATATACACTAAGAATAAATGGAAAAGAAGGCAGGCATTCTGGAAACCAACTTCACAATTCCCACATTCAAAAATGTCTCTTTCCTTCATCGCATTCCTGGTTCTCATATTATTTTACTGTAGAGTGAACATAAGCATGAGAACTTCTGAAAATTTTAGGATGACTTAATATAATTTATGTATAACTGAAAAATAAAATCAAGAACTAACTGCATTTAAAAAATGCTTCAAATTTATAAAGAATGAGAAAAAGTTACTATATCTTAACATTCACAAGGTTTAAGAAGTCATATGAAATCAATAAATTGGCTGCTTTGGCATTAAATATCTATGGAAGCCTCAGTTATTCTATTCTCTTTCACTTAGCTGTGATTATGAATTTATAGCTGGAATTATTCTAAGACATGGGGCAGTGAAAAAAATTTTACTTGATAAAAATGAGCTCATGTTAAGCTCTGAGTCAGATTTTGCATAATGCTAAAAATATTTCAGAGCTCATAGTATGAGAATAAAATAAGATTCAGTGACAGTATAGGGATTATTTACATTTGTAACTGTAAGAGCAGACCAACAATCTGTGTACATTCACAGATGTACAGTAACAAATGCAGAAACTGCTGGGCTGACTTGATGGCAACTACTTTTATGAATTGAGTGAATCATGTTGGATTTTCCACAGAATTCTATATCCTCTGTAACTACCTACATCCCTATCTATACTGTAGCAGTTGCTAAAGTAGTTGTTTACATATTAAATTAGTTTTCTTTTATTGAAAATGAAAAGAATATTCTCCCATGACAATGAAATATAAGAATTTTAAAAATGCAAAGGGAATTTATCTTCTTCCAAGAGCTCCAGTGCTCCTGCCAGGAAAGCACATCAGGGTCCTGTGTAGGATCAATGATGCAGATGATCAACACTGCGTTAGAAGACAGATGCAAACTACCACTCAGGGACAAATGCAAACAGAATGAGAGAGTATCTAGCAAAAGGGGTTTATCAATCTGCCAATGAACACCTTCAACTAATTCCTACACTATGGAATTTGGATGAAGGAAAGTGAGGGAGAAAACAGATTAGAGAAAGTTCCAAGCTGAAAGAAGGGCACAGTGTCACTTGATATGCCCTTCCTAAAACGGGAACATACTCCAGGAAAAAGGAGAGGCAACCAGGGGAATTGTGGATCCAACTGTACATGGGATTGTGCAGCAGGGGAGGGGAACATGCAGTTCTGGCTGTAGGCGATTCCATCAGGTAGGGGAGGAAGCTGGAGGACAATTTCAACGAGGAGAGAGAGAGCCCAGCATCTGGCATAGACAGCTGTTCTCCTACATTACTCTCTGTACATCTGCTTTAAATGTGTGGACTATTTTTCTATGAAAAATCATCTTTCTCTTTTTCTCTCTTTAACTCTTGATATTAAGACAGTGTATACACAGGAAGTGTGCTGAGAATCAACAGCCACCTAGTCATGAGCACAGAAAAGGCATTTTGTATGTAGTTTGTTCTAACATGATGGATAGGCAGACCAAGGCAAAAACTGCTCCAGAGTTGGTACCCTAACTGTTGGGAGGTGAAGGCTTTCGGCATGGCAGTGAAGAGAGTCATCCTGTGAAGAGCTGGCATAGAAATAAAGGAAAGGGTGACAGCCTCTTCTATGAGGCCAGATTCCCCTGTGGCAGTTCGTATGTTTGTAGCTGGAAAAAGGGTACTCTGGGGGAAAAAATTAAACTTGAGAGGAGGAAACTGTTCAATTAGTTCTGACTCATGACAAAGAACACAGCTAACTTACCACAGTGTCAGAGGAAGTTATGCTATGAACAGCTCCCTGGTGCTAGCGGTCTCTGTGTGGGCTGCTGTCTGCTTATGGGCATGCTTCCAAGTTACTGACCACGGTCTTGGGCAGACTAACATAGGAAGGATTCAGGTTGGGCTTCCGGGATGAAAATTCTAGCATGGAAATTAATATGCAAATTTTGTATTAGGAACTGCTGTGGAGAAAGTACCTTTAAGAAAGTGAAATGAGGATCGCAGGATCGGGAGAGGGAGATGTGGAACTACGATGCTTCATCAGCAGCCCTAGCTGTCCTACGTAGAGCTCAGGAGCTGATATTTTCTGTTTGGGGGTCTCTGCCATTGGACCAAAATAGAAGGCCCTTTCTGTGTCTCTTGGACCAATCATAAGACAAGGGCCACCAATGAAAGGTATGCCTTGGTCAATGGGAAGCCACAGAAATGTATGTCACCCAATAAATGACATCTTGCTGACAACAATGCTCCCTGATGCTATGGCAGGTTTTCCTAAAAGGAGATCTAAGGGATAAAATTAGCTTAAGAAGCTAGAGCCTGACAGTGCTCAGCAAAGGTGAGTAGAAAAGGAAGTTATAGCATCTGTCACAGTGAGCTAGGAGAAGTATATCTTTAAGACAAACTTTTTCAGAAAGGAACTATATCATTCAAATTTCCATACACCTAACTAACCTATATATTGCTTTTGAGATTTATATGCCACCTGTTTCAATTTAGATGATTATTATATAAGTCCCAATGCACATGCCCCCACATTAACAATAAAAATTAAAATTATACAGACATTTGCAAGTTGAATGTGGAAAATAGAAGAGAAGGTGATTTTATTAACATAGCCAGGAATGCCAGAAATCAGTCATCTACACTAATGGTGCAAAAAATGGAGGAGTAAGTACATTATTTGAATTTATACTTGTTACTAAGGGAGGAAACAGGAAGGGATCATACTAAGGAATAATAGAAAGTAATAATAGAAGCACGTGTTCCATAGATACCTCTAGAGCACAGCATTTGAAAGAACCATGAAGCTACAATTTTTTCAATTGTTCTCTTGCTGTAATTGGCCTGCTTTGGGTACTCATATAAATAAAGATATTTCTTCTAGATTCTCAAATATATAGATAGGTAGAGTTGAGAATAATTATATGTTACTTTTACAATAGAATTATAAGTTTTCTTTCTGTTTCTCGAGTATTCAGTAATTTGTCTTATTTAAAATTTCTTTCAAAGAACCAAGTGTTTCTATCGTTCTGTTCTACTTGAATATCTGAAATATGCCTAGCTTCCATCAGTATCTTCATAGACCGTCCCACCTGTCTCATTAGGTTGATCTGCATTTTATGAGTTTTTCATTTTATTGATTCTTTTGGCTTGTATTTTTATTTTAATGTGTAGCATTTAAGACTAAAGGTTTTCTCATGGTGACAGCTTTGACCATAGGACAAAAATTCTTAGTTTTACTGTGTTTCTTATTGCTATATTTTAGTCATTCTTCAATTTTGTTTTTGTCTTTCCTTAGATTTAAGATTATTATTTTAAGATGTTTAGTGCATTTTTAAAAAAATCTTAAGCTCTTTTAAAATATTATCATGAGAGGACAAGGTATATATTATTTGTGAGTTGTGTTAGTCAGTGAAATTATAACCAAGGTTTAATACAGTGAAAATTCTTATTATACTCCCAAGAGAACTTGAAAGGATGCAGTCCATTTTCACATGTAATTTAGTGTAGTCATATACGTTTAGAATGTTTTATGGTATTATTGGTATTTTATACACTGAGGGCAATGGAATTCTCACCCTGTTTGTTGTGCTGTGATTAAGACACAGAAATGAAAGTATCTCTTTTCTCTTATATACAATTTCAATTTTTTCTGTTTCTTTCATTTTTGCTTTACAAATTCTGCTCAGAAATCTTTATAATGGATTATACATGTAGTCTATTTTAATTTTAAAAAATATTTTATTTATTATTTTTATTTTGTAAGAATGTATTGCCTGCATGTATGTGAGTGCACCCGTGTTGTGCAATGCCACGGAAATCAGAAGAGAGCTTCAGATTCCCCTGGAACTGGAGTTAAGGACGGTTCATAGCCGTGCTCTTAACCACTGAGCAATCTCTCCAGCCCCTATGTAGTTTATTTTAATAAATTAGTTTTCAAACTAAACATAGTCTATGACTATAACCACCCTCTGTTTTCATTTTTATTATTTTATTTGAAAATTTTGAGACCTAGAAAGAAGGTCTAAGATCTTTTACTCCTTGTTTTTATTCCTTTTATTCCAGTATTTTCTGACCTGACTGCTTGGGGAAACCTTGCAATCATCACCCACTTTCTCCTGGTCACCTTTAGCTTGGGCCAGCCCTATTTTGTTAAGCCCATATTTGTCCTCTGCTTTTCTTCTTGTGAATGTGGACCTAACATAGCTTTCCTTGTGATTTTACAAGACCTCCAATTTCCATTATTATAAAATATAATACAAGTCAGTTCTGAAGTTTGTAACTCATGACAGCCATGATGGTTCAGGAGGCTGCTTTCTAGTCCCTTTAATATCCAATCAGCTTCTGTCCTCAATGAACACGCCACTGAACCCTTGATATATGGGCCCTCACTGTTCTCTGGATGATCACCTAGTTTTTTGCTTTATTTAGTCTGTCTGAGCCTTCAGGAGAGGCCCATGCTTCTATGCCCTTCCCTGATACTGAAAACTAGCATTCTTGCAGTTCATGCCACATTTATACTAACACACATTTGAATTCCTTGACCAGTTTATGGATATTATTGGAAAATGTGTTTGAACTATCTCTGAAGACAAAAGTATTTTCAAACCAATTTAGGAAATTTGATCACTATTGAAATTTTAAATGATCTGTTAACGATTTTAGATGTGATAAACGCATTTTGATTTTGTTAGAAAAAAGCGATCTTATCCCGATGTATCCTGATATATTTTTTTGCAAATTTGTTCAAAATAATCTGTGAAATGACAATATGCAGAACAGGTTGTTCTGAGCTGCTGGTTGTTCAAGCTGTCCAATGGGTATTTGTCAGTATGTCTACTTATCTCTTGACTTTTGTTTGACTTTTGTGCATATTTGTAACTTTTCACAATCATTTTGACAAGTCTATATTTCTCTCTCTCCTCTCCTTCTCTCTCTCTCTCTCTCTCTCTCTCTCTCTCAGTAGGTAAATGTGAATAAGATGGCTTAGTTGGCAAAGTGCTTCCTGAAGAAGCCTGAGGACCAGAGTTCAGTCCTTAGAATCCATGTAAGGGTAGAAGGAGAGAACTGATTTTTCTGTTTTCTTTTCCTTTTATTTGCTGAGAATTTCATACATGAGTATATTGTATTTATATCATTTATACTTCTCTAACTCTTCTGTACTCCTTAACTCTCTCTTAAATACATGACCTCTTGCATAATTTTTTTTACACATGCACACATACAGACACACACATTCATATAATCCAGAGTCCATTTACTGTTGATCATACGTATATCTGTTTAGGACAGACTACTTTAAATTGAATAACTTATCAGGGCGCTTCTCCCTAGAAAAAAACTGATTTTTCCTTCATCAACAGCCATTAACTGCCTGTACATTTCTTTTAGGGGTGGGGCCTTAATGAAATTTCTGGCGGCATGTGGACTATGTTGTCACTATGCAAGTATTGTTTAAGCATCCACATTGTTGAGATTTCATGAGTGTCGCTTCCTTGTCACGTCTAGAAGACACTGTTTCTCAGTGAGTCTCTGTATTCCCTGGTTCTTCCAATCTTCCTGTCCCATAGTCCATGACATTCCCTGAGCCTTAAATGTAGTGGGATTGTTGCAAATGTACCAATTGCAACTGGGTTCCCTAGGTTCACTTAGTATCTTCATTTTGACCAGTTGCAAATTTCTATAGTAGGCTCTCCTGCAAAAATAATGTTTCTGTGATGATGGATGAGTGTTACGCTTATCTGTGTATTTCATGATTATGATGAATGGAAAGATGTGAAAACATAGAATAGAAAGGAATACAGGACCTATTTTTGCTTAATATAGTATTTTCTAGAATATAGATCTGTTTAGTCTTACCACAATGAGAGCCAGCAATCATCATTTTGGTGCATGTACTGCCAAGCATTTTTATCCAAATGTGACAATAGAGCTTTGATGCTGCAGTTTTACATGAGGTTTTGGCTTTAATACATATACCTGACAAAAATTTTTGAATTGCTAATAAATACAAGAATATGGTTTTTTCGATTGATTTTTATGGCCTCTGTCACCTCTCAGAAGATGATAGTGAAGACACTCTTTTAAAAGTCTTTCATTTCACATCCATTCATATGAAGAAAACTGTTTAAGATGAGAATGGATTTTGTAGTACACAAACTAGTATATTGTATGCATATATGAAATTCTCAGTTAACAATGTATATAAAAATTCTGCAAAGTGACAGTCATTTTGAAGGAGTGTTGAGAACAATGATAAAGCATAACCTTTCTATTCTTTACTTGAGTCAGATGTGAAGATTGTTCTTAACTCTGTTTTCCTCTGCTTGTCCCTCAGTCTCTACATCCCAAACTGGTAAGATGAAAAAGATAGTGACATATCTAATATAAATATGTAGTTTATGATGCTTGAAAATTATTTGTTTTACAAACATTTATTGATTATATCTGATGAGCCATGTACTGGATGGTTCTAGCAACATAAAGAGGTCACCATTCCTGCTCCGTATACTATACAAGAGAGGCAAGTAATCTGTGATGATGAACATTGATGATGAAGACGAATAATCAAGGCATACTTTGGCAGCCAGTTACGGGTGAAAATGCTAAATGGATTCACCAAGAAAGAAGGCAGAGACCCCATTTCCCTTTTTCTGTTTTCCTATCTAATTCTTTTGTGGGGAAAAAAAAAAAAGATGCTTTATCCTACAGATTTGGTTGATTTCAACTATGTTTAATATTTTCTTATTTTCGTACATATTTTTAGTTCTTAGTTAAATCTACAGACTATGAAATTTGGCCTCAAAGGATATTGATATATGATATTTTAAATTTTGTGTGAAGTGTGTGTTCCTGATTGTGTGCGTGTACAGGAGTCCATGGAAGCCAGACGGTTGCATTGGATCCCTTGGAACTGATTTTACAGGTAGTTGTTATTCACTTGATGTGGATGCCGGGATCTGAATCCAGGACCGCATCACGAGTAAAACGTGCTCTTTTAACTGCTGCTGTTTCTCTAGTCCTAATGCTACTTCATGTTTATGTGTTTATTATTTTGACAGTGCAGGGAATTAAAGCTAGAGCCCCATATATGCTAGGCCTGCACCCTACTACCGATCTACATGCCCAGTTATGCAGGTTCCAAGGTACTTTTATTGTTGTTTTGTTTTTGGTTTCTAGGAAGTGTCTATTATACAGAATAACATGCCCACCGATTTACACTGATCTGTCTGACCCAGCCTCCCAAGTGCTGGAATTTTAGGTGTGCAATCCAAGATTTAATTAAAATGCTTCAAGGACAGTACCAAGATTTCTCCAAGTATGTGATAAGTAACTGTGATGGCAACTTGACCTGGTTGGTCTAGGATTATTCAGAAGGCAAATCTCTCTGCATAGCTATAAAGATCTAGATAAGGTTAGTTTAAGTGGGAAGAAAGACCCAACTTGCCTGTAGGAGGCACCATTCTATGGGCTGGGATCCTGGACTGAATAAAACAGAGAAAGCAAGTGGAACATGAGCATTCTTCACTTTCTTAGTCTTGGCTTGGATACAATGTGACCAGCTGCCTCAAGTTCCTGTCTCCAGGACTTCTCTGTCATGATGGACTTAACCCATGAGCAGAGAGCCAACATAAGTCCTGTCTCTCTTAAAATGGATTTTTCAAGCACTTTACCTCAGCAGTGAGACAAGTAACTAATATAATTACTTTCACCCAGAGACAAATTCTATCTGTTTAATCATCTTTTTGTGTTTTAAGGACCATTTTGATCACTGCATAATTCAATATTTCATCATAAGCTAAAGAATATCATTTATTACTCTTTAATTTATTTGGCATACTATTTATCTCCTGAATTTATTTTATATAATATTTCTATTAGGAGAATGTTTCTGTAATTGATTTTTTGGCATTGCTTAGCTACAGTATATAAAGGATAATTAACACAAATGCATTATTTACTATCAGTTTTCAAAGTACGAGTTGATTCTTGAATGATTTACAAGTAACAACAGAAACATTTTCCAGTATGAAACTGGCTTCATATATTTAATTTTTCAGTGGATTGCAACATTTTTCTCAAATCATCCTGGTGTTGGTCCATAAAAGTCACAATATCTTGGTCAAAAAGAATAGTAGACATGTCCAAATTATCTCTGAGAGCCTTATTTGGTTCACTGTACAGCCAGAATTGACCTTAGTGGGAAAGATGTTTCAGAGAATCAACATGAGGGGCTGGAGCGATGCCTCACTGGTTAAGGGCACTGACTGTTCTTGCAGAAGACCTGGGTTTAAATCCCAGCACCCACGTGACAGCTAACAACTGTCTGTAACTCCAGTTCCAGGGGATCTGACAGCCTCTTCTGTCCTCCACGGGCATTGCACGACATGGGTGCACTTACATACATGCAGGCAATACACACACACAGATAAAATAAAAACAATAATAAAAAAGAGAATCAACATGAATCCTCTCTTGTATTTTATAAACTTGGGATGCTTGCTGTGCTTTCTTAAGAACACAAAAGAAGAGTGGGATTTCTACATGGCTTGGTACTTATTATGGGATATCTCAAGAATGCACACATATGGTCATTTTTCAGACATAATGGGATTTAAAAATAGAAAATAGAGTATCACCAAAAAAGAAAGAAAGAAAACTGGCAAGTCAGAACACTGCAGAAGACTAGGGGACTATCTACATGGTAGAGAGAGGACCCTGGCTTGCCCCTGCTGGCCATCACAAGAAAGTATTATATGGCTTTTGGACAACTCCCTGAAAAGAACACAATATATGATTTAAAGTACAATTCTGCTTGAATGAATATTGCCATTAAAAACACAAAACATTATGAGTCAAATTGTCCTAAGTTAAGAACAGTCTGCATATATTTACTGAACAGTCACGATGCTAGGTATGAGTTTTAACCTATTTAAGACCATATTGCAAATTGTCGTTCAGCTTATTTCAGTAAAGTAATGAATGTTATAGGAGCAATATGGTGGTTAGATTGAGAAATGTCCCCCAATGCTCATCTATATGAGTTAGTGGTGCTGTTTACAGAGGTTTACATGTAGCTTTGCTGGAGGAAATACATCACTGGGGGTAGCTTTTAGAGTTCATAGCCTTGCCTCACTTTTGGTCTCTCTCTCTCTCTCTCTCTCTCTCTCTCTCTCTCTCTCTCT
>NW_008329335.1:3213227-3216398 GCF_000622305.1 Nannospalax galili
CCCCTGAAAGTACTTGAAGATGTGAACTTTCAATAACAGAAAAATAGCTAATAAAGGACCCAAGAATACAAAAGTCATAGATTCTGCCTGAGTGAAAGAGGATTATTTATAGGGAGAGACATTTTGAGGAAAAGAGTTAAAGGAGTGAAATGTTGAAGGGATTTGTGTGTGTGTGTGTGTGTGTGTGTGTGTGTGTGTGTGTGTGTAGATAAGCAGACCCTTATTTAACACAGAGAAACAGAAATATAAACCCTGTCATTTAATAGTTGACTGCTACATTGAAGAATAACATGCCCAGATGAAAGCTGCAATATTATACTGAGAAGAGATCTAAAATTAGTTTGTTAAGGTGGCAAGATCACTTGTTTCATTACAGAGGATCAAAAAGAGGCTTATTGAGGAGAGCCTGTATCATAGTTATCTTGGTCAGTAGATGTGGCACAGGATTTTAAGATGACATAGTCATGTTTTTCATGAGCATTGATATCATTTCTTGGTTGATAATAGAGCAAGAGCAAGCAAGAGTAGTTTAAAGCTCAGAAAGAATCTTTTAAGAAAGAATGTTGAAGTTATTGTGAAATCAATCAATGTAGAAATAAAGTATATCAATAAAAATCAGAAATTCTAGTTAAGCATGGTTTTATACACTAATTGTTCTAGCACTTAGGAGGCTAAGGAAAGAGGGTCATAATTTGGGGTCCAGCTTGGGTTAAAGGGCAAGAATTTGGAAAGAAATAGATTGCTCAGAGAAATTTACTGAAAATGACAGTTATCTATCAGATGGTCTCGATGAAGCTAAGTGACCTATTCAATGTGACAAGCATACCATTTTTAGGTATTCAATGATTACTGAAACTTATTACGCTTATGGTTCCAAGTTATGTTGCAGGAAACTTTAAGAAAAAAAACTACATTCCCACTCTTGGCGATATTACAGATCTCCGATAACTGAGAATTCAAGATATTCTATTGCTGGCTTTGTCATGCCATCTGTACTCTGTCCCATCTCATTGAGTTCATGTATACTCTGAGTTTTAAAGAAAAATTTAACCGGTGTTTGACCTCTTTCATTGAAAACTGACACTACACCTGATCCTGCATTGGAAGTGTTTGTTTGAGCAGGGCCACTTGGGCATTCCTCTTTTGAAACACCTGTTGCACACTATGTTTCTGATCAAATCTCTCCACGGCAAAAATCAAAGACTCAATATTCCTTTTTAATATGATTTGACAAGTCACATTTAACAGTATAGTGCATAAGTAACGGGTGGGCTTCCATAGGCAATGGAAGAGATATGTGTCGTTTCTACCCTGATTTCATTCCATAGAATAGCAATGACAAACTCTCAATTGAATTTTTGTGTATTTCATCTTTTATAAATCATCTTTTTTTCCTTTTATTTTTTGTGGGTTTTTTTTTTTTGGTCTTTTTGAGACAGGGTCTCCTTGTAGCCCCAGCTGCCCTGGAACTCACTATGTAGACCAGGCTGCCTTGAACTCAGAGATTCACCTATTTCTGCCTCCCAAGTGCTAGGATTAAAGTCGTGAGCCACCACGCCCAGCTGTGGGTACTTTGTAAAATTTTTACAAAATCTTTATTGAGAATTTCATACATTCATATGTGTGTGTTTTGATCAAATCCATGCCCAATGCCTCCCTTCCATACCCCCTTCCCCCTTCCCACTTGTCACCCTCCCATGGCCTCCCCCCCCCACACACACTGGAATTCATACGTTCTGTCATTTGTATTATGTAAAGTTAGTGTCCTTCAACGTCCCTCAGTGCAAGTTCATGCACCAGATTGCCCTGGCCCACGGGGTCAGCAACGGGGTGCCTGGATTGGGGAGTGGGGATTTGGATGGGGCAAGAGACAAGAGAAATGGAGATAAGACAGGGTTCTGATCAAGTCTCATTTATTGCAGCAAAAACATGAGGTTAAATAGAGAATGAGAACAAAGGAGTACAGATTGAGAGTAATCACACCAGCTAGACTGCAGGGGCCCAGATGTACTCTAAGGGAGGAATCTACTGATTAATGGAAAACAGGGCAGTTTACTGGAAAAGAGTATAAGGCTGTGGGCCAAGGCTGAGGGCCAAGGCCATGGGCTCCATCCCGTGCCCGTGGGAGGAGAGTGGGCAGAATGGACAGTTACCAGCTTAGGTCTGTTCAGCAGTTTTGAGAAATGGCTGAACCTCAGGCTCCCAACAGGTCCCCCTTTTTTACTCTATAGAGTTTAGGGACTGAAGGTTGTTAGACCCTTAGGGAACTGCACCTGACTTAGGTTGGAGTATCCTTCCCCAAGAGCTTACCCGTCATTGGATAAGGTAGTAGCATAGACTACCCTCCTGTCTTAGGTTGCCATCAAGGGGGGATTCTCACATACTTGTCATTGACTGTCCAGTTCATCTCTCAAGGGGGATGGCTAGTAGCGCCATCATAGCAATGTGTCCCTTCACATTCTTGATCCAAAATATCGAGGCGATGATAATGGACCTGAATTGGTTTCGCCTGAAATGACTCCACCTGCTGTTTAATAAAGACCGTAAGCCTTTTTACTAACAGTGGCCCTAGCGTAAGAAGGAGCAGGAAGAAGAGGAGGGACGGAATCATGAAGGGGCTCCAAGAAAGGAAGGGGGAATCCAACCATCTAGAAGGATTTTGATGAAAGTGATGCAGTTTGTAACTGATGATCTGCAGGGTCTGTATATTTTGTTCTACTAATCCTAATTCACTGACGTAGAAACAGCACTCCTCCTGTAAGAAAAGGAAAGTTCCCCCTTTTTCAGCAGTGATAAGATCAAGGGCCCTACGATTTTGAAGGGCAACTTGTGCCAGGCAAGTCAGCTGGCGTTGCAAGGATGCAAGGTTATTGGCCGTGGATTTTATAACTTGCTGTAGTTGGGAGTTGAATTCTTTTGCGGTATAGAGAGTGTGTCCCAGGGCCCCCACAGAAAGGCTGGCAGAGGCAGTAAATCCTATCCCGATTACAAAAAGGATGAATACCCCTCTCTTAATATGTGGGCAGAGTAGCCAGGTGAACTCCCCTGGTGAATACATGGTCAATTGGGGTACAATAGTAATTAATACACAGGGTCCTGGAGAGGAAATAGTGATCTGTTGATATAGGGATTCATTGCACCAGAAAGACATAAGAGGGGGGGCATTAAGAG
>NW_008329335.1:3216536-3244894 GCF_000622305.1 Nannospalax galili
TTAACAGGGACAGCGGCTAGTAAGGGGCGAACCACAGAGGCACACAACAAGCACGATGAAGCATTGATATTAGGAAGGTTTAACAATTTTAAAGCAAAATTTAGATAATTGGGCCAAAGGGCAAGATTAAAGGTGGAATTTGTATGTATGGCAGACTGAAGTTTAGTCTCACTCACAATGATAATCTGTCTCGTTTGTTTATCAGTAGTAGCAGGGACCAGCTGGCGGGAAATAAATAGAGACTGCACCAGGAGTGAGGAGTATCCATTATTATAAATTTTTTTAACTTTATTTTGCCACCTGACATCCCAAGGGTCATCTATCCAAATTGTGAATTGACCATCGTCATAACTCAATATGTCATTTTTGCTATAAGCATCATGAAGGCGGCAAGCCCAGTATTTACATCCGCTGTATATGGTACTAGCTGTGAGACAACTGCCTCTCTTATCATAAGTGAAACATGTATAAGGTCTCAATTTAGAGGATAAAATAGATGGGGTGATTGGAATGACAACAGTTGTTTTTCAACCCTCCATTGGACAGCGGACAGCACCAATGGTTTGGATGTTGTCATCAGAGTGTATGTCTCTCTCTTTAACCTGGAATTTTTTTTTTTCATACCTTAGTGGCAGTAGTTTGAATTTGTGTAAAAAGTCCTGGGTTATATTGTATTTGTTGTTTATTAGTACCATATTGACCTTTGACTGTTAACATATTAAAATCCCATCCATTTTTAGCTTGGTGGTTTTTTTTAGCTGTCTCCTTACAGTTTTTAAAATACTTTGATTTTTATAGTAAATAATCACCTCCACTAAGAATCGCCCTTACTAATGTATTTTAATCAATGGGAGTTAGCCAATGTTTAGTCACACCATCTAAGATTGCTAAGGTATATGAGGCTGTGGCTCCATATTGAGACACAGCAGTTTTTAGTTTTTTAATGAAGTGGAAATCAAAACCTGCATGATGTCGCCATGCTTGTTCTTGGTCATCTGTTGTTTTTGTCACAGGAAAAGCCTCCATGTAGGAGGGAAGTTTATCAGGTTCATTAAAGTTCACTTTATATGAGTGGAGGCCGGGTTCCCTGGGGGCTTGGTGAACTTTATCCCTGTTTACAACTGTCTCCCTGTCTGTCTTGAGTTTTTGCAATTTAAGTATTAATGATTGATGCAATTTTTTTAGTTTAATTTGTTTTTGCAATTGTGTTATTTGTTTTTTTAATTTTGACCTCGGATCTGTTGCTGCCGTTATTGTTGGAGCAGAAAGTACACTGAAAGAAGGAGGGCGGTTACACTCTTGTCTCTTGTGGCCTTTTGGTGACCTAATCTCAGTTTTACAAATTAATCCCTCCCTCTCAGACTCTGAGCCATCTGTATCCAAGGTCGGACAGGCAGCTTCTGGTAAAAGAGGATAAATGCGAATATGGTTTTTTTTAGACTTTTGGGCATCTTTTTTATTTTTTTTCCCTGTAACTGTCTTTAAGGACTTTTTAAAATATTTTTAGAAGAATTTTCATCTTTATTATTAAGAGAAATTAAATTAGGCTTGTCCCTGGGAACTTCCCTCAACTCTGGCTTAGAACTACTTTTAAAAATCTCTTTAGCTTGGGCAATCACTGCCACCACTGGTCTATCTCTTTTATTTATTAATTTTTTTATTAAATTTTAATAAGAAAAGGCAGTAACAGGAACCTTTTCAGGTCCAAATACTGTATAAAAATTTTGTAATGTATTTCTCACTCTTTTCCATTTTTTTATATCTATGACCCCTTCTTGGGGAAACCAAGGAAAAATGTCCTTTACAAAATCAAAGAAATGAAATAAATCCACAGTCTTAACCTTTACTCCTCTTGTCTTGAGAGCCTCCCTCAACTGCGTAACATAAATCTGATGCTGGCTTAATCTTTGCCCCATGATCAGATGGCACAACTTACTTTTGGTTTAGTCGCGGCAGGCTCCCACGTCATGTCTCTGAATTGCTTGAGATTTAGCGAGTGCACTCCTTCCTTTTTCCATCCTCCCTCACGATGTGCCCCCAGTATCCAGCCCCACATTGGGCGCCACTCTGCCCTGGCCCGCGGGGTCAACAATGGGGTGCCTGGACTGGGGAGTGGGGATTTGGATGGGGCAAGAGACAAGAGAAATGGACACAAGACAGGGTTCTGATCAAGTCTCATTTATTGCCCCACAAACATGAGGTTAAACAGAAAATGCAAACAAAGGAGTACAGATTGAGAGCAATCACAGCAGCTAGACCACAGGGGCCCAGATGTACTCTAAGAAAAAAATCTACTGATTAACGAAAAACAGGACAGTTTACTGAAAAAGAGTATAAGGCCATGGGCTAAGGCTGCGGGCCAAGGCCACAGGCTCCGTCCCGTGCCAGCGGGAGGAGAGTGGGCAAAATGGAAAGTTACCAGCTTAGGTCTGTTCAGCAGTTTTGAGAAATGGCTGAGCCTCAGGCTCCCAACACCGGATTTTGTCAGCCTAAGAGTCTCTCCCTTCAAGAAGATCAGCTCTTCCTCATCCAGCAGTAATCAGCTGCCAATAATGTTTCAACTAGGATTAGGGTTTCCTGTTCATTTCCACAGTTCTGTGCTGGGGTTTTGTGTGCCTCAATTTGCATGGGTCTTGTGCATGCAGACAGCTTTGCTGTGGATTTGTTTGAGAAAATCCCAGGAGCCTGTAGGATTATTCGCATATGATCATACACCTCCACTCTGGCTCTTACAATCTTTCTGCCCTTTCTTCTGCAGTGGCCCCTGAGCACTGGGTGGGTGGATTTTAATATAGGAGTCCTGTCCAAGGACCCACACTTGCCGACTCTTATTCTCTGCACTTTGGACATTGTGGCCTTTTGTGTTCCTGGCCCTCTGTTGCATGAGGGAGCTTCATTGATGAGAACTGAAAAATGCATTAGTGTTCTCTTCATCCCTTGCTGTATGTTCCATGAGTCTTACATGTAGAGGTTCCATCCTAGATGTTTCACCTATGCTTGGGCAATTCACAGAGAATCTCTGTATGTGACCAGTGGTATAACTCTTTGATAATCTCTGTTGAAAAAGAAGCAACTTTGATGGGTGATGACTGGGATTCTTGTCTGTAAATGTATCTACTTATTAAATGAGTATAAATTCACTTACTTTTCATCAAATATCCACTTTAGTGTACTCTGTAATTGTCTCTGTGAATAGAGCAGTTCATCTAGAGCATACATTTCAGCTGATTCTAAGCCTTTCTACTCTTTTTTTTTTTTTCCTTACTCTAAAAACACCATCAGGTACTTAACACAGACTCTTGCTTCTTTGGCATAAAATTCTTAAGGGTTTGTGTTCTTCCAGATTGGGATTTCATTTACACATCAACTTTAGCCAACGTCTGACTTTTTCCTATTGACCAACACCCTCCCCTGACTTAGGGGTCCTGTCAGGATCCTCCACGGACTTTCTGCCCAGGATCATTTCTAATGTTTGTCCTCTGAAATGCCACCTAGATAACTGGTAAGGTTTTGTGTTGTTTGTT
This sequence comes from Nannospalax galili, assembly GCF_000622305.1. Classification (NCBI taxonomy): domain Eukaryota; kingdom Metazoa; phylum Chordata; class Mammalia; order Rodentia; family Spalacidae; genus Nannospalax; species Nannospalax galili. Next base: position 3,220,061 of record NW_008329335.1, read on the forward strand.
TATACTTCCCCAATTTTGGTAATTATTTCTAACTATTTCTGCCTGACATTCACTTCATTTTAAACACAGGCTTAGAAAAGAATTAACAATTTCTCGTGACAATCTCTTGGCAAAGACAGAGAAATGGAAACAATATCGTGATTTAAAAAAAAAAAAGAACTTTCATATCATATGGGGTACACTGTCGGGCATTCTGATTTCAGACAATGGTTTCCTATAACTCTGCTGTGTGAATTTGCAGAGTTCTGGTTTACCCCATTCACCAAGGTATCACTAGGAGTTTGGAGTTCTTTTTATAATAAATAATTTATTGAGAATTTCATACATGCAGATAAGGTGTTTTGATCAAATCCATGCCTACTCCCTCCCTTCCAACTCCTCCCATATCTTCCCATGACTTTTTTCTGATAAAATCATGTACTCTTTCTTCTTCTTTTATTTATTTATGTTTTTAATGGGGCTTTTGGCTACTCTAACATTCCTCCATCTGAAGAGGTAACCCTAAAATCTTTTAAGGATTAGTAAAAGCTCCCAAATACTTTCGACATTTTTGGCCTTTGGAATAGAGTATATTGCTAAGAGGCCCAAGGATATTATGAGTTTTAGCCAAGAAACTGGCTGCATTTCCTTGGGGTCTTTTTAACCCTAAATGCTTAGCCAATTCTTATCACACCATCCTCTGAAGAGGTTACCCAAATTGCCAATAGGAAATTGGGATGCAGACCACTCTGGCTTCTTCCATGCTGAACAGGAATGCAGGGTGAGGTAACTGTAGTACCCCTTCAGTGAGTCTATGTAAAAGACTCCCAAATTGCATAACTCTTATCTCTACAGGGAAAAGACAGTCCTTGAATCATGAAAAGGAGATGTGACAGAGAAATAAAGGCAAGAGTAAGTAGCATTACAGAGACTTAGAAAAAAGTCAGAACAGGGCAATTTTCAAATGTTCTTATGAGTCCATTGGAATTTCTTAACAAGGGTTTCCAAAAGCATTCTTCTATTGGGTTCCTCCTCATTTTTCTTTTGTCTTCCAAGGCTGGACTCTAGAGTGATGGATTCAGGATTTGCTTTCATGTATTTTGATAGCTGTTGGAGTGGTTAGAATCAGTATCAGTTCCCTGTCAAAGGCTTCTAGATAGGGGGAGCATACAAATTTATACATCATTTTAGAACAATAGCTGGTTGTTTCCCTTAGCTACAGGTGGGCAGTACAATATTGGACACCAAGATCTGAAGTCTTCCCAGATGTTACAGATTTTGCAGTTTAAAAAAAAATTTATTTATTATTTTTATTTTATGTGGATGAGTCCATTGTCTCCTTGTATGTAAGTGGACCTGTGTCATGAAATGGCCATGGAGTCAGAGGAGAATGTTGGACCCCTGGAACTGGAGTTGCAGGTGGTTGTTAGCTACCATGTGGATATGGTGAACCATACTCAGGTCCTCTGCAAGAACAGCCAGTGTTCTTAACTGATGAGCCATCTCTCCAGCCCCATGGTTTTGGAATTTTTAGAATTGAAAAAGTATATAGAGTTTTGGAAGTTCAAATCTCATATATTTCAGATATTTAAATCAAATCCTTTAGAAATGTGGCTATTTTTCTGAATCTTAACAGGTTTCAGAGGGTTTAGAACAAGACTTTTTATTTCCTTTCTCACATTCAACTCAATCTTTAATTCTTCTAATAAATTCATCATTTCTACAAATATTATACTCTGATGACTTGATAGACTTCTACCTGATTCTGACACAGGCCAAGTTATATAACATTGATGAATATAAAGAACCACACATGCATTGCAAAGGTAATTTTTCATCACAGTTTTTTCACGAAGGTTGCATAATTCTGGGTGTCAGGGTGATTCATCTTTCCCCCCTAATATTATTGCAAACAGGGTACATTGTGCCATGTGTTAAACAAAATGAGCCCTGTGTGCCTATTACTGTGCTCTATATAAGCTCACCAGGTTATACAGCAAAGCCAAAATTCTAAAATATTTTAGAAAAATTTCTTCAAAATAAACACAATTTCAGTTATATTTATTTTACATATTAAATGTTATTTGATCTTAAATGTCACATTTATATGATATATGGCAACATTTTAGATATGAAAAATAAAGGCAGAAAATTTAGATCTTAAAAATAAATGTTTATTTTTCCATATTCCTGGCTCCTGTGATACATTATGATATATACCCACATCTAGGGATTTGGAGCTAATATTCGCAAATGAGAGAGAACATATGTCGCTGTTTTTCTTAGTCCGTATTACTTCACTCAGCATAACAGTTTCTAGTTCCAACCATTTATCCACATTTCACTTGGTTTGCATATGGAGATTTGACCAATACATCCTGTTCTTTAAATTTGTTAACTAATAACAAATACTCAGAAATCTCATTCTAAAGACCTTAGACTTATGGCTGATGATTCAAAAATTAAGAAATTCCAAGAAGTTGTTCATATTTTGAGGTCTTTCTTAGCCTTTGTTATTTCTTCTCTTGAGAGATCTCTGATCAGGTCCATAACCCATTTTTAACTGGGTCATTTGTTTTACTCCTTTGTGTTTTGAGTTCTTTGTATATTCTGGATATTAATCCCGTGTTAGATGAATAGCTGGTGAAGATTTTTCTACCATTGGGAGAGCTTCCTTTCTCTCAATTTGTTGATTTTTTTGTGATACAAAAGCTTTTTAGTTTAATGCAGTCCCATCCTGTTGATTGTGGACCTTAATGCCTGAGTAACTGATGTTCAATATAGAAAGTCCTTTCCTGAACCTATATCTTGTGGAGTACCGATCATGTTTTCTTCTAATACTTTCAACATTTCAGGCTTCACATTGAGGTCTTAGACCTATTCTAAACTGACTTTTCTGCAGTGTGATAGGTATGAGTCTAATTTCATTCTTCTACACAATTTCATTCTTCTATACATTGAGATCCAATTTTTCCAGAGATCCAATTTTTTCCAGAACCATTTATTGAAGATGCTCTTTCCTCCAGTGTGTGTTCATGGCAACTTTACCAAGTGTCAGGTGGCTGTAATTTTGTGGACTGAGTTTTGGGTCTTCTATTTTGCTCCATTGATCTACAAGTCTGTTTTTTTGTGCCAATATCATGTTGTTTTCATGACTATGGCTCTGTAATGTATATTGAGGTCTGATATGGTTATCTTCCTGCCATTGCTCTTTGTGCTCAGGATTGCTTTCACTATCTGGGGTCTTTTGTATTTCCATATGAGTTTAAGGATGGATATTTCTATTTCTCTGAAGAACGCAATGGGGATTTTGATTGGGGTTGCAATGAATCTGTAAATTGATTTTGGTAGGATAGTCATTTTCACTATATTGATTCTACCAATTCATGAACGTCTGAGTTCTTTTTATAGCTTTGTGTCTTTCTCAATCACTTTTTTCAGAGATGCAAAGTTTTCTTTGAATAGGGCTTTAATGTTTATGACTAAATTTATCTCTAGATATTTCTTTGAGCCTATTGTGAATGGAAACGGTTCCTTGAACTCTTTCTCTGATTGCATGTTATTTGGATATAGAAAGGCTACTGATTTTGCAGATTGATTTTGTAACCTACCACTTTGCTGAAATTGTTGATCATTTCTAGAAGTTTTCTGGTAGAAATTTTGGGATCATTTATGTATAATGTCATATGGTGATGGAGAAGAAAAAGTTTGAGAGAGGGAGATAGTAGGTGAGAGGTGTCATTGAGGAGGAAATGGGGAAAAGGGAGGGAGTATATTACTGGGGATAGAATAGAAAAGGTTATGCATGGGGAGTGAGAGGAAAGAGAAATAACACTCAGATGGTATGAAAAACCAGAGGGAAATATATTAGTTCAAAGTCCTACTCAAAAATGTGCATACAATAAATACACAAGTCCATGTGTATAGTTGAAGGCTATTAAATAAGAAGCACAGTGACAGGCAGGAAAACCTTTCTACTAGTTCTTGGTCAGTGTAGTCCAAGAGACTCCCAAAATAACACAGGCTATTCCTCAGCCTTTGATTACCTCCCAGAACTTGAAGGTAAAGCCCTATTGCTGAAGACAGGCCATATTTGGACACAGGACTTGGAGCAATCATCTGGAACTGACTTGGAAGCCTCTTCCCTGAAGACTAGCCCTCATGACATCAGAGGATACTATATAAGCTGCCAATGGAGAAAACCAATCAATGGCCCTACACAGTTGTAAAGTCTAAAAAACAACAACTGGCCCAACAAACTATCACCACTGGTACAGTAGTGGCACTTTTTTCTTGGGGGTAATCACAGCTGTTTAATTGGAATTTAGATCCACTCAATAGGGAGGAGTGTGTGTGTAAACATAGCCAAAATACATGCCTGGGAAGTCATAGATCCTAGAAAAAAACCTACTTTTGCCACATTCCTAGATCAACATAATTTCTCACTTTATTAAAAATATGCATCCTCATGTATACAGACAAGTGTATCTTTCATCCTCATCAAAGAAGCTTCACTTTGCAACAGGTGAAAACTATCACAGAGTTCCAGATCTGTCAAAGGCAGAGAGTATGGTTCTAAGAGATGCTTAACCTTAAGTGATACATCATCAGTGCAACCTAGGATGAATGCTGTTAATGTCACCAGAAAAAATTTCCTTATTTGTCAGATGGTTATTAACACAGAAACCTACAGTTGGCCAATATGCAGAGAAAGAGAGGCCACAGAGCATTTATCTATAAATAGGACACCTATTTCAAACCTGAAGAGGAGGTAGAAAGATTGTAAGATCCAGAGGGAATGGATGACCACAAGAAACAGAGTCTTTCAGACAGCTGATCAGTTATTCATATGAACTCTCAGCAGTGGTGAGAGCATACACAAGTCCTATGCAAGCAAAACCCAGACAAAATATAAGCATAGACATGAGGAAGTGGATAAGAAATCCCATCTGAACCTAAGAAGCTTTTCAAAAGATGGCTGCTGGGAGGTGGAAATATACAGTCTTATAGGATTGGGACTCTTCTGGGACACAGTGAATGAACCCACACTGAAGGACATTTGCAGACAGATCTGAAACTATAGGCTATAATATATAGATTGATGAGAGAGAGAGATGATAGATGATAGATAGATAGATGATAGATAGATAGATAGATAGATAGATAGATAGATAGATAGGTAGGTAGATAGAGATACAGAAATTAGAGTACATTAAATAGAGGAGGGCCTAGTAGGGAAGTGTGGATAGGAGAGGGGATCTAAATACCATGAAACTATATTGTACGAAGATTGCAAATATTCCAAATAAAATAAAATGTTTACTTTGGGAGTTAGAGAGATGGCTCAGAGTTTATGAACACTGATTGGTCCTGTAGATGGCAGCTAGCAACCATCCATAACTCCAGTTCTGGGGGATCTGACTCCTTCTGCTACCCTCCAAAAGCATTGCATGACACATGTGTGCACTTACATATATGTAAGTAAAACACTCATATACATAAAATAAATAAAGCAAATAAAAGAATGAATAAATAAAATTTTAAATTACTAAAATCAAATTTTTAAACAAACAACTACCACAAATATATATTTTACTACCAATAAACAATTTTTTTGAAAAATGTGTTTCCTTCTGAATTTATTTTAATTAACAATATACATCGGGTGGCTAGAGATACGGTTCAGTGGTTAAGAGCATTGGCATAACACCCTAATTTGATTCCTGGGACCCACATGGCAGCTAATAATTGTCCACAACTCTAGTCTCAGGGGAATTTGATGCTCTTTTCTGACCTCCACAGGTGCTGCATGCCACAGGTACACTTGCATACATGTAGGCAATGCACTCATCCACATAAAATAATAGATACAATATTTTCTTTAAAAAGACAGAGTTTGGAAGAGAAAAAAATCTGGCACTGGGGTGCACCAGCTCACAAGAGACTGAATGAGTACGATGGATCATGTGAGGAATCTTATCACACAAGGTAAATATTTACTTGACCATAGGCACTTCTCTACTGATCTCAGAATTCTTAACTCAGGACTTGGTGAGTAAGAGGAAAATAGAGGAGGAGAAACGATGGCTGAGCTGCACTGGCCGAGCCACACACACACACAGAGGGAGATGACTGCCCATCTGCTCCAGCAGAGTAGGGACAAGGCTTGCCCCTGCTCCACTGGGGCACTCATACTCACCCAAACATCATCATCACCCAGTGGTTGTCAGGACCTGGCAGCAGTTTTCAACACATTAGGACTCTGAGAAAGCTACGGATTTCAGAAATAAACTAGAGGACACTGGTATAACATTGTCATGTGAAGCTGCAAAACCTCTCAACTGGCACTCAGAGGATCTTGGATTAGAGGCTGTGAGCCATTTGCTGCCTGCTGTGAGGACCTAGCTTCTGCTTTTACCCACAGTAAAACCCTGAGAGGAATCAATCTGTTGGAGAATGCCTTTATCCACAGTGGGGACATTGGGATGAGTGAGGCCCAGAAAGAGCCAAAGTGTAACCTGTGTGCAAGGGCTACAAACAAGTAGCTTTGATGAAGAAAACCAGTTGTTCCTGATCTCTGAGAAAAAGAGAAATCCTTACTTAATATTCCTAAGCAGTGTGCAATATAAACAGAAATTAATAGTGAAACTACCATTCCAAAAAACTTGACTGTATTATGACCCTAAACCACATACAAAGAAAACGGAGCCGGCCATTTCCTTGGCACATGTGTGTGTAGGAATTATAGATCACTGACATTCCATTGACTTGTGATTTCTCCAAGTTGAGATAGGTTATGTAAGCTGCATGGCGTTTTTCATTGCTAATAGAAAACACAAAGTTGGGGATGGGTGATGGTGAGGGTGGAGATGGGAAGGAGATCTGAATACAATCAAAAGTTACTGTATGAAATTCTTGAATCAATAAAGTTTCTCTTAAACTTAAAAAAATAGACCATTTTTCTGTCAACTATTAGATTTACTTACTCATGTTTTTTTTTAGTTTTGTGGAACTGGATAATTTAATTAGTTCTGAAGATTAGTTTAAATAATTCATTCTTTTTAATTGTTTCATTCCTTAGATATTATCTTATAGTTTGTTCTAATTTACAAAACTTTCCTCCCAAACCTTGAGAATATTCTTAAAACTAATTAGTACATGCACAATCCACAGGATGGGAGGAGTGCTGTGAAATGCTGTCTTCTGGGCATGACATGGTATCACTGTCATGAACTCACAGGAACCATGGTTACCTATGTAAGACCTTCACAAGATCAAACTAGCCCAAATCCAGGCATAGATGGCATGACTTGCAGGTCCCCCCCACCCCAGGAGCTATTGAAGGGGTTGGTAGGGGAGGGAGACTTATTCATTCTTTGAGACTGTGGCCACTGGTAGGCCTTCCATGCTCCAATTAAAGCACATAAAGGCAACACCAACTAACTTACCTGGACTTACGGAGTTGTTGTATTAGCTACTTTCCTATGGCAATGATAAAATACTATGGCTGTGGTGGAAACTTACAGAAGGAAAAGTGGATTTAGCTTATGGTTTCTGAGACACGAGTCCATCATGCAGCAGAGCATGGCAGGAGGCAGCCTAGAAAGCTGAGTACTCACATCTTCAATGGCATGTAGGAAGCACACACAATACACACACACACACACACACACACACACACACACACATATTGGGGGGGGAAGAGAGAGAGAGGGGGGCGGGAAACTGGACCTGGGACAAGGCTATGAACTCTCAAAGCTTACCCCAGGAGACATGCTTTCTCCAGCAAGGCTACACCTCCAACTCTTCCACAAAGAGTGTCACCAACTGGAAACAAACTTTTCAAATACTTTGAGCCTATGGGGGACATTTTTCATTCACAGTGATCCCTAAAAACAGTTATGAGCACAGTGTAGTGATGTACATATTTAAGCCAGGTGCTTGGGAGTTAGTCAGGTGGATCTCTGTGAGATCCAGGCCAGCCTGGTCTACATAGTGAGTTAGAGGCCAGCTGGAGCTACACGGAGACCCTGTCTCAAAAAAAAAAAAAAAAAAAAAAAAAAAAGATGTTGAGAACAGTAGTGGAGGAGCTGGAGAAGTGGGAGGTAGATATGATCATATCTCATTGCATGCATGTATGAGATTCTGAGAAAATTTCAAATTTAAAAAGAAACTAATTTGCAAACTGTAATTTGTAAATTATTGCTTTACTTTGCAAAACAATATTTGATTATATGCATGCCTCATATATTAATATTATCAAATCAAAACATTTCTTTCCCTTTGAAAAGCCAGCCTTGATTTCATTTCACTATTATGTGTTTAACTTTTTTAAAGTGTGTATTTTGTTTGCTCCCCATTTTCCATAGATACTATGTTCCCCTTCCATCAGAGTTTATTGATTAGCTGGTTATCTTTTATTTATCAGTGATGATAAGGGAAATTACATTTTTAAGCTTTCTTTATTTAATCTGTTTCAGAATTTTTTAAATCCAAGAAGTCCACAAGTCTAGTGATCAGAAGTGTATTGATATGCATAGTAAAATTAGGTTACGTGGAATAAGATTACATTGAAATGTAATTTATTCCTTCTTGAGACTAGGCCCTGTGCTTTCATAGGGGTCTAGAAGGTGGTTAAAAAAAGTTAGTTTAGTTGGATAAGTATAATGAACTCTCACACTTTATAGGAAGGAATAAGACATTAAAGGAAAGGAAATGTAGAAAGATTTCGTCAAGGCAGAGCCATATGTATTTAGCTATAAGGTTTAATATGTTTCTTTCCAATTGTTAATATCATGAGTAAAATGAAATTTGATCTTGGCTTTTTCTTTATTAAATGGATTAATAAATAGATTATATTAGAAGAATTTATTATGTGTTGCAAGGTTGTTTTCATAGAACATTAAATGTAGACTAGAAACAATATAAGCAGGTAAGTCTGGTCAATATACTGTTTATATTCTTCAAAATGAAATTTCAAATGTATGAAAAGTGAGAGTGAGAATAGATTATCTTCTAAGAAAGTGCATGCCATAATATCAAATAAAATAATTTTCTATGGCAAAATATATGCTTTTAGAGACATATTGAGTAACAAAATAAACCTGAAACAATATCTAATAATTTAAACTGGTGTTAAACCTGGAAATAGAAAATAATGAAAATTCCTTTTGAATAGAAATGCTTATGATCAGCAGTATTTACTGATATTTTATGTACGAAAATAAAAAAAAAGCAATTTCTTCAGCTACTTTCTCAGTTATGGCTGTTTTTAAGGAAAAACCTCTTAGAGCAATATGAACATGGCTTCCACTCCAGATGACTTTATGACACTGTCAATGCTTCAGTGCGTGTACCTCTAGTCTAAATTATTAGCTTGATCTACTTCCACTTTGCCTACTTCAGATAGCATTTTTCTAGAAATAAACACAAACAGAACAAGTGGAAAATAAATCTCTTTCTACTTCCTCATTTACAGGAGGTTGAATTTGGGTTGCTGGAACTACAGATTTTTTTAGAATATGTGCTTCAGAGTGAAGTCAAGTCATATTACTTTTCCTTTAAATTATCAGCGGCCTGAAAAAAATCATTAGTTTTCAATTTCAAGGTCTACCTTAAGATCCTAAGGAGCACTTTGCTCTTCCCACATCTTTTCCTCACATTGTGTAGATGCAAATGAACATGGTTACCATGGTTAGTTATCAGCTTTGTGAGTTACTTCCTGTAAATGACCTCCTATGTCCTGGGCAGTATTGCATTCTAAAACGAACACACAAACTAGCATAAAACAACAGCTAAAAGATTAAGAATGTGCAAGGAAGGCAAATAAACTGTTTGACTTTGTTTCAAAATGAACTTCTTTCTTGAGATTCTCTTCTTGGGCAGAAAAGTAATGTGAAACTCGAGATACTACTTAAAAGAAATCATGACAGCAATTCCCTGAATATCTGTTACTTGTCACCCGTCCTCTGAGTTAGGAATGTTTGCTTGTTCATTCACTCCATTATAGCCACTAAACAGCTAGGAGTGAAGAAGGAACTACTAAGGGAGGATGATGTAGATGACTTCTGTCCCCAAGGAGTTTGCATTTCATCCCTCATGTTTCCCAGATCCTGTGAGATCCAGTACAGAAGCTCAGAACACTCTTGATAAATTACACTGAGTGGGAAAGAAGTACTTGAGAGAAAAAATATTTAAATCATGCAAAAGCATTTTGCTAATCAATTTCTGACAAAATGTCTCTTAATCCCTCATGAATTTTGTTTCATTCTTTGTCATCTAAGTTTATTTTGCTTATTTTTTTAATGGCTCGCTCACTGCTGCATACTGGTAAGTTGAACATTAAATGCAACAGGCACTTGAGATGCAGTGTTACAGTAATGGGAAAAAATGTTATATAATCAGCAAAGTCACAGAACCTTTCCAAACTACCAGTGGGTCATTGTCTCCTTTAGGATTCCAAGTAATGATCTACAGAAATATTCTAAAAGTTCATTTATTTTCCACAAAAATCTGTCATATTTTATTATTCTTCTCATTCATTAACTTTCAAACTATATCCTCTGAGCACAGAAATTGCTCAGATAATCTATTGTGTGCTATTAACCAAGGACATAGATCTTGTCATTCTAATGTTCATTTTATATTCCCTCATCTGCCTTTTCACTCAGTTAACTTCTTTGGCATTTTACAGATGGGAACAATATGAGAAAGATAATAAATTCAAATCAGTAATGATACATTCATTGGTGTAAATATGAGAGAATTAAAATAAATAGAGTAGTACTCAGAATATCTAATTTCTCCTTCTCTCCAAAATTGTTATTGACTAACAGGTATGCTTGTCTGCTTCTCATGTTTGTTTATTAAACTTTAGGATGCTTATTCATAGTAAAAATAATTTTAAATTAATTGTGGCTTTCTCTTAAGAAATATAATAGTTGTCAGTGTAATAGCTCTTTTAGAGAAATCTTGGAAATCTATTATAGAAAGATAAAGCTAAGGGAAATTGGATAGCCAAAGGTAAGATGATTTCAAAATATATCACAAAGCTATAGAAACCAAAGTAATATGGCATCAGAATAAAAGAATGATTTTTCTAGATTTCATCTTAAAATCTAGCAATAAAGGCAAAAAAAAAACAAACAAACCCCAAACAGACAAAAAAACACTTGGTACTGTGTTAAATTAAAATGCTTTTATACAGCAAACAAAAATTAACTCATGTCCTATTAATACAACCTGCTGAATGAGAGAAAATATATGAAAACTGTGAGCTGACATTCAAAACATACAAAGAATTCAAGCAATGAATAACAAGGTTGCCACCTGACAGGAGCCTAAGTGGAGAGATCTGAAAATATACTTCACAGGAGGAAACAAACAAGATTATTCCTGACATAATCTTGTTTCAATGGATATTATCAAAAATATAAATAGAGCAAGTATTGATGAACATGTGGAAACAGAAGCCCGATTCTACCACAACATAAACATAGACTAGCACAGTCATTGTGGAAGAGAATGAAAATGCCTCAAAAGTCAAAAATATATACCTTTGTCAAATATAAGGTGGTTGTATTAAGAACACTGAAGTTTGGGTCTTTATTTTATTCCATTGATCCACATGTCTGCTCTGTGGCAGTACCATGTCTTTGTAACATTATAGCTTTTTAATATAGTTGAAATCTGGGATGGCAATCTCTCCAGCATTATTCTTTTGCTCAGGGCTGCTTAGACTAGCTGAGGTCTTTCGAATTCTGTGAGGAATGTCATGGTGATTTTGATTGAGATTGCACAGAATCTGTAAACTGCTTTTGGTAGGATGGTTACTTCCACAATATTAATTCTACCAAACTATGGATATAGGAGGGGTTTTTTGTTTGGTTTGGTTTGGTTTCTTTTTTTCGTTTTCTGGTGTCATCCTCAATCTCTTCCTTCCAAGATTTAAAGAGTTTGCCGTAGAGGTCGTTTTCCTCCTTGGTTATTATTCCTAGATAATTTTTGGTGACTTGTGAATGGAAATATTTCTATGATCTCTTTCTCAGCATGTTGTTATCACTATTTAGAAGGTTACTGATTTTCCTAAGTTGATTTTGTACCCTGCCACTTTACTAAAAAGAGGATTAATATCCAGAATATACAAAGAACTCAGGAAGGAGCTCCAGAGAGGGCATAAAAGGACACAGAGTTTATCAAGTAAGAAATGGGGTAAAAATAGGAGAGACACATTAAGTGGGATGGGAGGGCTAATATACAAGGGGAAAGGGAAGAAGGACATATAAAACTAAGGATGTCTGAGTAAGCCATAGAAAAATGTATTATTTCAAAAGCTTACTTAAATATATGATATACATATATGATATAATATACAATATATATATTTATGTGTGTGTTTACATGTGTACAGCTGAAGGCTATATAACAAAACTTGCAGTGACAGGCAAGGAAAACCTCCCTTCCAACTGTTGATCAGGATAGTCAAAGAGATTCTCAAAACAATACAGGTATTACAACATCCATTTGTTGCCACCCAGAACTTGAAGGTAAGGTCCTAATGTTGGAGACATGACACACTGCAGATACAGGACTTGGAGAAATTGAGCTGGAACTGACCTTGAAGTCTCTTATAGTATTGGAAGATTTTATTGTCCTCTAGACACAACCTAGAGTCATCTGTGATGAGGGAATCTCATTTTTGGTATTCACTGGATCAGATTACCCTGTGGCATATCTATGAGTCATTTTCTTAATTACTAATTGTTATAGATGGGCTCAGCCCACTGTTGGCACTCCCATCCCTAGGCAGATGTGCCTTTGCTATAAAAGAAAGGTAGATCAGCAGCCAGAGGTAACAGGGCAGTAAGCAGTGTTCCTCCATGATCTCTGCTTCAGTTCCTACTTCCAGGTTCCTGCCTTGAGGTGCTGCCTTGGTTTTCTTCATAAACTGTAAACTGAGATATATCCTTTCCTCCCAAAATTGATTTTGATCAATGATTTATCAGAGCAACAAAAAACAAGCTAGAATACTCAGTGATGTGATGCTAAGTGAAATCAGTCAGGCACAAGAAGATGAGCTCAGCATGACCTTACTTATATACAGATTCTCAACTTTTCAAACTGCTAGAAGCAGAGAACAGAGAGTTAGACTGGGAGACAGAGGAACTGTGAAGACACTAGTCAAAGAATACAAAATTTCAATTATGTAGAATGAATAAACTCAAAGATCTGGGGTATTGTATGGTAACTATGCTAAGTAAGTACCTAGGTAAAGCCCAGAAACTAACCATATGATAAACTTGAATTGTGTGAAATGTTCTTGCCACACAAAAGATCAGGTGATAGATACATTGGTTTAACTGTGAAAATGATTTCTTCTACATATGTGTATCAAAACACCACATTGAATTCTATACATATATATATGTATATATGTGCACATAATTTCATTAAATTTAGAAAATAAAAATAGAAGTGATGAAGAAAAATCATTTCAAAAAATTATTTGTCTTTATCGCATACAAATAAGTTAAAAGCAGGAATCATTTGTTAGGCTTAGTAGCCGAAAATTAAATTATTAGAACTAATTCAGGAAAACTAATAAGAGAAAGCAGATGGCTGGTTTTAAGGCTCTCTTCTGAGGACCTAGATTTGTCAGACAACATCTGCTAACTCAGATATTTTTTTTTAGAAATTTATAACTGAAGCAAAGTCAGAGAAATGTGAACGTACAGAGAAAAATGACATAACTATTTTAAAATGGTATGATTGATAAAATTTATCTTCCTAAAAATGATTTTGAGGAAAATAAATCCAACCTCTATAAACATTTTATGGTTATAATATTTTACAGGGAAAGGAAAGCACTGGAGAATTTCTACATGGTCAGTGTTTATTAAACCTAAAAGTAGAGATTGTTTTCTTCACTTTGATTGGAGGTCAAGCATTTTGTATTGTCTGTCAGGGTCGCTTCATAAAAAATCGAGAAATGATCAATTGGTGTGTGATGAACCGCAACTGAGGGAAAGCCAGGGGGAATCTAGTTTCTATTATATCTAAAGGATGGCATTCAGGATTACCAGAAATATTATCTTTCTTCCTACACAACTCTCTCAAGATTAAATCTGGGACAGTGTGGTCATTTCTGATTAGTTGAAAGTATGGATTATGTTTCAATTTTGTAAATCTTTCTGGAATATAATTAAACTGTGCATTTCAATAAGAACACTTTATTTTCATCATTAAGTAGTTGAAATGAGAATGAAGCAAGAAAAAAATGTAGTAAGATTTAAAAATAAAGACCTCCAGTCATTATCAGATAATACTTCGAAGGAACCAAACACCCGCCCCTTTAATTTAAGAATGATCACTGGGCGCTTGCTATGCTGCAGTTCTTTAGCATTCTTCCTCATACCCTTGCATGGACCTGGTGAAACCTCTACCAGAGGACTGTTTCGGGCATTGACAAAACAAGCCTGGCTTTCCTGGAGTAAAGATAAGAAAGGGATTTGCAAGCACAGTTAAAACAAAATAAGTAATACAATCATTGAATGAGAAAATGTAGTTGACGTTTTCTCATGTGACTAGACACAAGAATCCTTAAAAAGAGCAAAACATTAGCAAATCAAATGCAGTTATCCATAAAATGATAAACCATCATGATAATATGGGAATTTATTCCAGAAATCCATATCTGATGAAACATTAAAAAAAGCACAAAATATTTCACAAAAAAAATGAGAAAAAGAAATCATTCATTAAGAAATGCGCAAATACATCTGAACAAATTCAGTGTCTAATCAGTGTCTAAAAAAATTCTCTGAAAACTGAAGAGAATTCTTTAATGCAACAAAAAGTTTCAGGAAATTAAAAAATGCACAAGAACAAAGTCATACTTAGTGATGAGCTATGTAAACAGTTTTTAAAACAAGGGTGAGAAAAGACTGTTCATTCTCAACACCCTGATGTGCAGTAGCACACAGGTCAGAGTCACTCCACTGAGGAAAAAAAATCTTTAATTATAGATTGCTTGATTGCACATACAGAAAATCCAAAGCAATATAGTAAGCTTGAATCAACTGGAATTAGTTTATTATTCAAAATAGCAATATATGAAATAATTTCTTCTCTATGCCAGTGATAATGACATAGGAAAATATTTTTACAAGGATGCAATGTACAATGGCAATTTTTAATCCCAATATTTTGGAATAAATTTAATGTAGGTTTTGAAAAATGTGAAATGTTCAAACCTGTGTATGGATTTGAAGACCTTAGATATCATTTCTCACCAAATTAATCTATAGATTTAATCCAAACCTAAAATACCAATAATCTTTTTAAAATGATGATTTTAGTCTACAATTTAAAATTGAAATACAAAGAATAAAAATATTAAAACTTCCTCAGCTAGAGATATGGCTCCATGGTTGAGAGCACTGACTGCTCTTGCAAAGGACCTGGGTTCTGTTCCCAGCATCCACATGGTTATTAACAACCATATGTAACTCCAGTTCCGGGGATCTGATGCAGTCTTCTGACCTCCGCAGGCATTGCACAACACAGGTGCAATTACATACATTCAGGCAAAACACTCATACACATAAAATAAAAATAATAAATAAAATACTTTTTAAAAACTACCATGAAGAAAAGTGAATGGACTTAGGCCTAGAGATCATGGCTTTCTTTGAAAGAACAGTGATAAATACAACAGTCAGGTGTGGTGGCACAGGCCAGGATCTGGGAGGAGGAGGAAGGTGGATCTCTGTGAGTTCCAGGGTAGCCTGATCTACATAGTGAGACTTACTTACTTCCTCTCAAAAAATAAATTTAATAATAAATACAAATAGTAGGAAACATCCATGATAATACAAAACAGAAAAAATAAAAATAATAAATGCTATATAATTACAATGCAACAATAAATCTTTGGAAGTAAGGATACAGAAAGGGAATACAGAAATAAATAAATGTATATGTTGATGGTTAACTCAAAGGTAACTGCAGTCTATTAATGAAGAGTTGATTCAGTCTTTTGAAACTCTGGGGGTCAATTGAATAATCCCAATCCCTTTCTAAGTGCCATTTAGCAAACTTAATTTTAGTAACATTGGAAATCTAAGTGTAAATACTGTAGAGCTTCAAGAAGTAGTCATTAGGGTTATTTTCACTACTGTTATAAGAGCAAAACTTACTGGATGATAAGAAAATCATGAACACAAGAGAAAAACTGAAAACCTGGACCCTATTAAGAATAAGAGGTCTATCAATTTTTATTTTGAAGGTGAAAAGCAAGATACAATACAGAAGACATGCAATACGTATGTCAGATAAAATACCTGTGCCAAAAATTTGCAAAGAATACATACAAACTAATAAAATGTTTTATACATGCACACATAATGAAAACTCAGAAAAAAATGAAGAAAAAATTGAGACAACACTTTAGAAAAGAATAAATTTAGATGAATAAAGTGTAATGTCATTGAACTTTCTGATCATTAAGCAGATGTCTGAATTAAAGCCACAATGATATCCCTTATTCACACACTGATGATTATAATAAATATACTGATAGTGTTGAAAAAACGTAGAATAATTAGAACTCACACTTTCTAGGGAAATGTAAAAGTTAATGAGCCCTTTGGAAAACATCATAAAATACAACAAATAAGACAAGATATTTGCAATTTTTACTAAAGCTTATAATAAATTATAACTTGATAGTTATATGCCTCAATTTTAAAATATCCACAGATGAATAGATGAGTAGAAAATATGATAACTATATACTAGTTGCATGAGTGTATTTATAATATTACCATTTCTAATAGTTGCAAACTATGAAAGCAAAACAGTAGAATGGAAAATGTGTTTTGGTATATTGATGCAATAACATACCAATTAAGGCTGAAAGTGAACATATTACTGAAGTATGTGCCAGTATGTCTGAATGTAATAAAATAAATTTGAATGGAGATACAAAATGCCATAGTATACACTGTGTGGTTCTAATTAGATGAGATTCAAAAAGAGATACAGAACTAGAAACTGCTATACTATGCAAAGTAACACAGGCTCAGTAAAACAAAGGACTTATGTCCTCCCTTATTTGTGCATCTTAGCACTAAATTCTTAGCAGGAGCCAGGAAAATGGGGAAGAACCAAGAAAGTAAAAAGAAAGAAGGAGCCTGAGAGAGGAATAGTAGGAGACAGGTGTTACCAAGGGGGAAATTGTTGAAATCAGGGAGGGGAAGAAAGAGGGTTATACAAGGAACCATGGGGGGAAAGTAGAAGAAGGGGCTCAGTAGAGGGGAACCACAGGAGACAGGTATTATCAATTGTAAAATGGGGAAAGTGGGCAAACTTTAACTGGAGAGGTTAGAAATGGAAGGGGGAGATAAATAATGCTTACTTTCTGCTTTTTCTGGTGTTAAAAACCAGAAGGAAATGTATTAGTTCAGAAGCTTACTGAAAAATTGCCCATATAATATCTCTACATGAGCCCATGTGTGTAGCTGACAAGAAACAGTGCCATGTGTATAGTTATATAACAAGAAACAGTGCCAGACAGGAGAAACCTCCCTTCAAGTTTTTGGCCTGGGTAATTCAAGACACTCCCAAAATTACACAGACTATTGTCACAGCCCTTGATTGCCTCCCAGAACTGGAAAGTAAGACCCTTTTGCTGGAGACTGGACATACTTTGGTCATAGGACTTGGAGCAATGGAGCTAGAACTGACCTAGAAGCCACCTCCCCAAAGGCAAGAGCTCAGTTTCAGAGCACACTATGCAAGTTGCTAAGGGAAAATATCAATCAGTGATCCAACCCCAACTTTAAGCCTTAATGATCACAACAATGACTGGCACAGCAAACCGTATATACTAAAAAGTAGTGGCACTTTTATTTTGGGGGTAATCAACAGCTACCTAATTGGACATAAAGTTCATTCACTCAGTGGGAGGGAACACAAGTGTGATACTGTAAACATAGCCAAATACATATGACTGGAGAGATCATAGATCTTAGAGAAAACCCTAAGGCTGTCACATCCCTAGACACATGTAATTTCTTACTATATGCTAAATATGGATCCTTATATTTACAGAAAAATATGCAGTCACCATTCATCAAAGAAGCTACTTTTCCAGCAGACAAAAACTATTACAGAGTTCCACAATCCATCACATACAGAGAATAAATGTGAAATGCCCAACCCTAGGTGACATACCTACAGTGGAACATCTACACCTAAGGCTCATGGAACATAGTGGAACAAGGGGTAGAGATAATACTAATGTGTCTTTCAACTCTCATTAATGAAGCTCCTTCATGCAAGAGGGTAATGAACATGAAGGGCCACAAATAACCAAAGCGTAGAGTCTGCAGAGTGTGGGTCCCTAATCAGGACTCCTATATTAAACTTTACCATCCAAGGCTCAGAGACAATTTCTGAAGAGAGGGAAGGAAAATTGTAAGAGCCAGGGGATGAGATGCATGACCATATGAAACAGATTCTTACAAACTCCTGGGACCTTGCTCATATGACCCTACAGCAATGGTGTCAGCATGAACAACATCCATGCAAACACAAGCAGACAAAAAAAAAAAAAAATGAACATACAACTGGAGAAATGAGCAGCAGGCCCCAACCTTAGACAAAGCTATTGCCAACTGATTACTGCCTGCTGAGGGAGAGTTTATCTTCTTTAAGGGAGAGATGCTAGATAGGCTAACTAGCCCTCAGTGGATGAACTTGCACTGAGGGACGTTTGGGTACATTAACTTGATTCAATAGGCCATAACATAAATGACATAATGCATGAAATCTGGTGGATGGTGGGCTATGGGAAGTTGTGGATGGGGGATATTATTAAGATATTTTGAATGAAATACACAAAAATTAAATAAAAATACACAAGAATATATAAAGACTCAAAGCTAACATACACATAAACACACACACACACACACAGAGAGAGAGAGAGAGAGAGAGAGAGAGAGAGAGAGAGAATACAGTTCCATGGGGGATTACTAATTTGAATGTGAGAAGGGACACATTTCTCAATCTTTATGCTAATTACATAGTATGCTCATTTTTAAATTTGTTGAGCTCTATTCTTATTATTTCTATACTTCAATAGAAATACCAACATGATCAGAACATACAGGACTTTAGGTTTCATGTGTTCAGTTGTGTGGGCCCATAAGCGATTTTGTATGTATGTATATGTGTGCTGAGTCTTGAACTCTGGTCTGGTGCATAGTAAGCAAGGTGAACCACTAACTGTACAACCCAAACCCAAATCTGTAAACTATTTTCTGAGCAGAGACTAATTTGTACATCTTCTTATTATGTGTAAGTCATTAGCTTTATTTCCGTAGGATTATTAGTTCAATGGGAATAATTAAATACCATTATTTCTTCATTCAAAGACAGATTCTAAGGAACCAAAAATGATAGAAAATTACTCCCATTCTTTCAAGCCAAATAGAGTTTTCCTATTAGTTTTGGATGTTGACTTCTGTTTTCTTCTATTGTTTTGGAAATGTCTATAATTTGTATTTCATTTCTGCTTCATCATTAATTATATTTTGAGAACAGAACTTGTTTTCTAGTTTCACCGTTCCAAAGATGAAAAGGAATTTACCCCAGAATAAACCATACTTAGCATCCTATTTATGCTTGATTTGGACTATTTGAGTGGCATAACAGACATCTGAGGTAGTTCAATAAAACTAGATCTTTGAATTCACTCTTCCATTGTTAACCAAGTTGTAAGATATGTTTTGTATTACATGAATATGATTAAATATTGGGAAGCTAGAGTTTGTATTTTATAGATCGAATAATGACCTCATTGAACATGTTCACATCCTAATCCCCAGTACTTATACATATTTTCCTTATTTAGCAAAATGGGCTTTGCAGATGTCATCAAATATTGTTAAGTTTCAGGATCACCCAGGTGGATTTATGTGATCACAAGGATATATACTGTGGAGATGTAGAATGGCCAAAGTAGGGAAAAGGATAAAAATGGATGGATTCAGTGGTTGGAATGATGTACTTTGAAGGTGGAGGAAGAGTGGTCACTTGAGACAAAGAAAGTAGATCATTTGTAAAATTTTGAAAAGACTAGCATATTTTCCACTGAGCCCATTTAAAGAACGTAGACTAGAGATGTAGGTGGAGAGATGGCATAGTGCAGAGATCCCAGATACAGTTTATAGCACCATCATCAAGAGGCTCACAATTATATGTAACTATGATTCTAGGAAATCTGATGGCTTTATCTGCCCTCCAGAGACACCTGCACAAATGATGTGGGTTTACATCCATTCGGGCACAAATACATACATGAAAACTAAATTCTGTTTTTACAAAAATAAGTTTAGACTAGTTAATAACATTGCATATTTCTAAATTCCTGGATTAAGACAATAGTTTTGTATTATTTTTACACCACTACCATGGTAATTTGTTAAAACAAGAATGAAACCTAACATTTTTATTCATTTCATAAATAGTGGCAGAGCACTTAGTATATCTCAGGCAGCAGGACATTAAGAAGCAAATTAAAAAGTTGAAAAGGAAGGAACACTTGGAAACACCTTGTATGAGGCCAGTTTTACCTGGTGTCAAAGCCTAGAAAAGCCTAGTGCCAAAGAAAGTAAAACATAGGCTTATAGATTTGATGAACATAAATGTAAAATCCTTAGCAGAACACCAGCAAATCAGATGAAAATGAATTGCTCCCCATGACCAAATATGATTTATCACTAAGATGCAAGAATGCCTTAACAAATGTGATTCACTGTATTAAAAAAAAAAAAACGAAAGTCAAAACTCATGATCCTCTCAAGAGGTGCAGAAAAACATTGACAAATTAGTATTATTTAATGTGTAAAAAAGACTTTCAGTAAATTAGACATAGGGGTATCTTGCCATGATCAAGGTTACATATTACAAGCTCACAGCTAGCATGTTCACCAACGGTGAAAAGCTGAAAGATTTTACTCTTAAATCTGGAGCAAGATAAAGACACTCACTCTTATCCCTTATATGTAATATAGCTCTGGAAATTCTCAACCAGAGCAATTAAGCAATAAAAATAAATAAGACATTCAAATCGCAAGAGAAGAAACTTATTCATTCTTGTCTGGTGACATGAGCATATATATATTTTTTTCCAAAAATCCTACCAAAAATTTTTAATGCTAACTAAAATATGATTTTTCTAGTTCTATAGAAATACTAAAATGAACACATACTGTGAAATGTTGGCCTTGATGGGGTTGTAAAGATCTCCATTGGGAAACCTAGGGATGACAAAGAGCACTTATTCTGGTCACTGTTCCCAGCACTTTTATACATTACTTCACTTAAAGCTTTAAAAATCATTTGAGCAAATAACAGACATTACCAGATGGGGGAACTGGTAAGGAGCTTTAAAGCAAATTTTTCCAGGTCACAGAACCACAAAACTGAATTCAAATAACTGAAAGAATTTTATTCCAGAATCTGAGCTTTAAATAACCACACTTTTGCAACTATCTAATTTGACTTTGGAAATTTACTGTTATTTGATGTATGAATATAAATTTGGGCAATAAATAATTGCTAAATCCCAGAAAGGGAATAGCATTCATAGGAAATGATAATACTATCAGAGGGTAGCAGAAAGTAGAATGAATATTAACCAAAATGCCTTGACTTGATAATCCTGTTATAACGGCTTCATATTTCCCATTTTTCCAAGCAGTATTTATTAATCACTATCTACCTGCAAGAACTCAATACATATTTTATCAATTTATATTTTTTATCTTTTCTAATATATTGGGCTTTTATTCATATCATGATCACCTACCAGCACATTTCATCTTGGCTTATATTTCTATAATAGCTTCTAAAAGAGAAATAATTTGTTCAGCTGCCCCTAAGGTTCCCAACATGTGTCAATGATCTGTCTAGGGTGACTCTGTGACATGTTCTTTGACAGATGGAAGTGCTAGCTTTCTCCACTGACTGCTACTTGTACAGAAGTAGAAGCATCATTTAGAATGTTAATCTGATGGTTATATCCATCCTCTTCTATGTAAGTGGAGAGTGTAAATAGTAATTTCAGTAAAATATTATTGAATGGTAGAGATTCACATAATACCCACTTTAAATCAAAGCTCTAGTTTGACATCATCAAGGTTTTATCTGACTCCTTTTGTAGCTTATACAGTATCTGTAGAATTACTGAATGAACTAATAATGCACTGATCTATCAGCTAAATATTTATGCTCTTAAATTTTTTAATTTTGAAAATATTTTTATTTATTATTTTTATTTTATGTTCATGAGTGTATTGCCTGCATATGTGTAAGAGCACCCATGTCATGCAATACCTGAGGAGGTCACAAGAAGGCACTGAATTCCTCTGGAACTGGAATTATGGATGGTTGTTAGCTGCCATATGGGTGCTGGGAATCAAACCCGGGTTATTTTCAAGAGAGCCAGTGCTCTTAACCACTGAGCCATCTCTCAAGCTCCACCATCTTAAATTGCATAATGAACAGTTGTTAGGACTATAGTCATGATTTAGTAATTGTCGAATAAGGATTATGTCTAACTGATCACTTTTTGTGGCAATATCTTTCCTGGAAGTTTTCACCCACATTGGTAATTCTCTTGCTAATAACTGTGATCAACTGGGGCTCCATTCTTTTAAAACTCCTGCAGTACTTGTCTACTTTAGAGACAAGAATGCTTATCACTCTCAAGGACTGTTATTTTATCCATTCTCGAGACCAAAATGAAAATTCTACCCAAACCAACCTACCAACCAAATAAACAAAAATACCCATTGCTTCTTGAGAATCTATTTATATACTTATAGAATATATTCATTTATATATTTGATTAATGTGTGTATTCCTTATAAAGATAAAAGCCACTTGAACTATCACACCTGGTTTTGCTCTTGATTACATCAACCAGACTTTAACTTAAGAGCAAAAGTTGAGTATATGAAAAATAAAAAAGCTAATTTAATTTCAGAAGAGATCTTATGTGGAATTCTAAATTTTATAATAAAAGTATAGGCTAATCTGAGCCAGATAGGAACAAGGTGTTTATGGCACAGGAGAAGCAAACATCCCCAATCCAAGGAAATGTAAACAGCAGTCACAGGTTTTTTTTCCTTTCAATAAAGTTCGGGTCTCTACAAGTGGAAATATTGGTTCCTTTTTCCACTATATTATTTTCTTACAAAAATGCTTAAAAATGGTGTTAGAAGTAGGAAACCATTTTTAATTGAATGATCACCTTTTCACATGCTTCTTTCTTGTTCCTACGGTAGGAGAACTCTAATTAATACTTTAATATTTGCTAAGCACTCTAGGTGACTTTCTAAACCTCCCAGGATATGATTCAAACGTAACATGAGATTCAGTGCTCACTAAACTCAAGGAGACAGTTTTGAAAATAAAATTTCAATCTCTATTTTTCTTCCCATAGTTCTTTTCTGTGTTCCTAAGGCGCTCAAGTAAACATCTAAAACCGGCTTTTATAATGGTAAGAGAATCTTGAATTGCATTTGCATATTTACTGCTCACACACTGCTGAGCTGGTAATGGCAAATACACAGTTTATTCAAATAGTTGTCTTTGAAACACATATGTGAGGTCAAAGAATATCCAGGTGGTTCTGAGGCCCTTAGCAGACACAAAAGCACACAAACTGGAGATGAATTCCTCAAATACCCTTGGGCTGTGTAATGCTAAATTATACCTGAAAATTCCTTCTATTTGGCTCAGTGGGCTGAAGGAGCTCATCAATGTGATTATTATGACTAAGTATGAATAGAAGAGGAACTAGGAGGACAGCGTTCAGTAGCACAGTGTGCTGTGCACACTCCTTCCGCAGACAGGCCAAAATATAGTACAGTGACAAAACTTAAGATAGTTTGAATATGTACATTCTACGTTGATGAGGTTTGGAATTTTGAAGTAAAATTTTAATATCTCTATTAGAAACAACAGAATACTTAAGCAATCTATACATATAAAATCACATTTTGCTGGCATTTTTAAAGCCCCTGCCTGAAAGATGATTTGCAATTAATGTTTGTTGGAGGGTGGGGTGTCATTTTCTTCAGAGGTGTAACCACAGTAAGTTGTTCTTGTTCTAGTAAATTATCTCCCACCCATGCTTGGGCAAGGATCTCTAATGCTCAGTGAGTTATACATATAAGGAAAACTTAAAAGTAGATGGGAGACTTGTGGAGAAGCAGGGTTTCATTTGGAGACAGGAGCTGAGAGCTGTTAATTGGCGATATCTAAATTCATTACATAAATGTGTGAAACAGTAAAACAGAAACTTTAAAAAATCTAACGATAATCACAGTTATCATCATTGGTCCTTATCTATTTAAAGTAATATATTTTAAGTCATGTACAGATCATCTTAATATCCAATCCAGTATTTTAAAAATTATGTTTTTCTGCAAGTCTATGTATATGCATGAAACTTTCAGACCAAGTTTTATCACCATTTAATAGGAACCTTTCTCAGGATCATCCTATCATATGGCACTTTTTCCTGAGGAACATTCTCCAAGTTAGTGTAAATATATAGTTTCAATAAAATTTTGTGCATTGATCTGCAAATGTGCCATTACTTGTATACCTTTAAATCCACAATATGTAAAACTCTAAAATTCTTGGTCTGAGCTATGTGGATAGGTGACTATGAGAATATGTTTAATATTGAGATCCAATAAATCAAATTGTTTCTCATTGTCTTTTACTTTCAAATCATATATATTTGCTCTCTGTAATTCAAACTAAGGTAAAGTA
>NW_008329335.1:3244941-3245827 GCF_000622305.1 Nannospalax galili
TGGTATTTATTTTACCAGTTCATAGGGAAGTGATTTTATAGATTGGGAATAAATGTACATCAGAAAATTACTCAAATTCTGTTTCATGCCATGTTTGTGATCTTGACACTTGAAAATCAGTTCCCTTATCTGTAAATGGGATGAAGAATCTTAACCCCATTTTGTTACTTAAGATTAGAGCAATAACAATAACATATTTGACACAATGTAAGCATTCCCTGTTTATGAGTCCATTCCAAATTTGAAGCTAACCAGTGAACCATTTTTAACTAAAGTGCCTTATATGTACTTAATCATGTGCTCACAACAGAAAGCTGATATTGTGGACTCTAAGGATGATGACAGAAAATTGTAACATTACATGAATCATGATAGAGTATACTCTGGAAAGCAGATAATATAATGCATCATACAAGAGAATGTTAAATTATATAGTTCATCTACTTTCAGCTCATCTACACATGTATAATCTGTCTCGTAATGATAAGAACAATTTTCTGTCTGTATGTGAGCTACTTCACTCAGTGTAGTGCATTCAAGCTCCGTCTATTTACTGCAAATTTCATGATTTCATTTTACCTTACAGCTGAAACAAATTTCATTGTATATAAGTATCACAATTTCATTGTCCAATCATCTCTTGATGGACATCTAGGTTGTTTCCATATCCTACCTATTGTAAACAGAGAAGCTATAACCATGTGTCTCTGTGTAAGGAATGGAGTCTTTTGTGCCCAGGAGCTGTACAGTTGGTTGATATGGGAGTTCTATTTCTTTTTTTTTTTTTTGAGGTGTTGCCACACTGATTTTCACAGTGAGTGGTTGTACCAATTTGCACTCCCATCAACAGGGCATGAAGTTTCCTCCATTCCTTATATCTTTTCCA
>NW_008329335.1:3245859-3248393 GCF_000622305.1 Nannospalax galili
TTATTTAATATTTTTATATGAGTACTTTGCATGTTTGCAAGTGCAGTATGTGCATGCAACAACTGTGGAGATCAGAGATACTAATAGTTGTTAGGCACCACCATGTGGGTGCTGAGAACTAAACCCTGGTCCTCTGTAAGAGCAGTCAGTGCTCTTAGTCACTGACACATCTCTCTAACCCCAAAATTATTTGTTGGTGCTATTATTGTTGTTTGGTTTTGCTTTCCTTTATTTTGTGAGTTTGTGAGTTGTTTTCCTTTCTTTCTTTCTTTCTTTCTTTCTTTCTTTCTTTCTTTCTTTCTTTCATCTTTCTTTTGATAGGGTCCCACTATGTAACCCTCACTATGTAACCCTAACGGACCTGGAACTTAAAAAGATTCATCTGTATCTGCCTCAGGAGTGCCAGGATTAAAAGCATGTGCCAACATGCCAGGCCTTTCTTTTGTTTTTGTAATCTTAGCCCTTCTGATTGAGGTAAAATAAAATCTTAGAATAGTAGTAATTTGCACTTCTCCATAGGCTAAGGATTATGAACAGGTCCCAGATGTCATCAGATCTTTCATTATGCAATGGATGGTATTCAATGTAGAAACTCACAGCTTGTCAAATTGCAGAGAATAGTGACTCTGAAGAAGCTACAAATAGGACTTCTATATCATACCCCCTCTTAAGGTTCAGGAACTATCACTGAAGATGGGAGGAAAAATGGTAAGAGCCAGAGGTTGAAGAGAGACAGAGCAAAACCATATCTTCCAGGCATGACAAGACCACTGCACTCATGAAACCATAGTAGCTGTGGTCGCATGCACAGCACCTGCACAAGATTAGCACAGACAACAATCTAGCATGGAGTCTGTAGGGGTTCATGAGCCTCCAACCCTAACTGAGGAGCTATGGATAGTTTACAACTCCTTTGGGAGGGGGAATTAGTTTTCTTTAAAGTATGGCCCCTGGTAGTTTTACCATACTGTAGGGAATTGCCCCACACCCAGAAGAATAGGGACAGCACAAACTGAAGAAAACAGGCTGTAAAAACAACAACAGCAAAAACAACAACAACAACATGAAGTTCCTGGGTAGAAAGATGGAGTTGGATATGGGAGGAGTTAAAGAAAGGAGTTGGGGAGTGAATATGATCAAAATTTGTTGCATAAAATTCTCAAAGAAAATAAAAATATTTAGTAAAAACGAATAAAAAACAAAACTTGATATAAACACCCCAACTCATTACAAATGCATAATAAAGTACAAATTTACATATATTTGCCTTTAGCTTCTTCAGAAATTGGTTCTAGGCACTGATGTGGATATCAAAGTCTATGAGTATTCACATCCTTTACACAAAATGGCAGAGAATTAGTTTATATGTGTATTTATTTTACTGTATGTTTTAAATTACCTCTATATCACCTTTAATATCTAATAAAATAAAGATTTTCTTTAAAGGCAACATTTTATATTATTTTAAAATTAATGACAGAAGTCCAGGGCCTGTGAGATGGCTCAGCAGGCAAAGACACCTTTGACCAAGCCTGAAAACTTGAGTTCAAACCCTGGGAGTCCATGTTTGGAGGAAGAATTGACTCCCACAAATTCTCTGAACTCCACATCTGCACCTGCACCATGGCACAAACCCCACACACAAATATAAAATGTAATAAAATTTTAAAAAGAAGAAAGTTTGTGCACTTTCATCATAATTGACCCACAGTGGGTTCCTTCTGAAGATATAGAACCTAAGGATACAGAGGGCTAAGAGTAGATAAACACAAGAGCTGATGAAAACAGCCATAATCAAATAGGAAATTAGATGATGATCCATTTCAGAGTCTAGAAACAAGAAAATTCCAACAGGTTTGAGGGGAGAAATTAACTAAATAATCCAGATAAAGAAAGGAATTTTTCAACAGCATACTCATCCTTTTATATCTCCACAGAGTTTGGCTGTATTTTGCTTTCCTGCTTCTCACACACCATTTTCTGGTCACCACCATTGTTCTGAACTTTCACAACTTGGTTTAGAATCTTCTCTAACTAGCTGACACCTGTATCAGTACTCATCCTGCAACAAAACCAGGGCACACTTCACGAGAGAAGCTCCACAGCATATGATCCAATTCTGTGGTTCTTAAGGTAGAGATATGGATGGATAGATGAATGGATGGTGGATAGATGGATTTGGGGTGGGTGGATGGATGGATGAAACGATGGATGGATGATGGGTGGATGGATGGTAGATGGGTAAATAGATGGATGGATGGGTGGACAAGCAGATCAGCTTAGAATAAGAAAGCATATACATCGTATTTTGTACATTCTGTGATAACAAAATATAGCACATAATTTTCATAGTCACAGAAAACAATACGACAGCAGGATTATGTTTTAATTTCTCTGTAAACTCAGCAAAGTCCCTTTTCATAGGCCATTAAAGACAAAGTTGTGAGTAGAGAGTGAGATGTGCATTCCTCTGCTCTACACCTCTCTAGGCTATTTGTATTATGAAAGCAAAAAATACATAACCTGTTTTTATC
>NW_008329335.1:3251001-3263308 GCF_000622305.1 Nannospalax galili
ATTTTGTCAATTGGGCATGGTCTCTTCTGCTGCTGTGGTGGAAGGTGGAATTTACTGCCTAATCAGGATGTCTTATTACAGAGAAATTGCCACAGGTTTGTGGGTCCTCCAGAATTTTAAATAAAAAGTGAATTTTAGACATCCTCATTGACACTTGAGAGGGATTTTGGGGCCACATAATTTGAGAATTGTCTAGTACAGGCATATTACCGAGCAGGGTGCCCAGCATTATTCTCTGGTTCTCTGGGTGAAAAAACAAAAAACAAAAAACAGATGTATGTTTCCACCTGAGGTGGTGGTGAAACATGCTTAGTAAAGGTTTTACCTCCATTCGGTGAAAGTACAGGACTGAAGACTGTAATGAGTCTTCAGGGGATGAAGGTAGATGGAACATTCTGGAAAAAACTTTCTGCAAGGAGCAGTGGAGTGCCTAGCACAAATTAGGTACTCACTGAGCCAGAGGCCCTACTGTGCACCCTTGCTGTATAGGGTCTGGGTGATGCAAATGCTAAGGCAGCAATTCTGCTTTGTCGTCACAACATCACTTGCCTGAGGAAACAGACGATACATAAAGTGATAACAGCTTCAGTAACTGAATACACAACGTGCATGACGGGTTCAGAGAAGAATTCAGCACAATTTCATAATGAAATATGAATCTCAATATTCTAGAGTAGGCATATGATATGTGAACTCACATCACAGTTTTTAATATTAGAAAACATCAATAAGGTTTTCATGATTCATATTTGAATTTTCAGTTTTACTGTTCTTGCTAACTATATGAATCTTTTCTTAATTCAACATTGCTTCAAGCACAGCACTTTAATCATCTAGATCTTATTAGAGAGCTTAACTAATATTGGTTAGGAGTAGCTAAAAATTGTAATTTTCTCGGGAAGATTTGCATGAGACAGTGTAGTTACAAGCTGTGGCATCTCCCTGTAATTTTATGAGAATGGTATTGCCCTGGCTTTCACTGTGTGATTGCTGGTTACCTTCTGTCAGCGAGCAACAGCCTCACTGCAAAGCAGGAGCACAACCCGTCTCTTTGTCTCCGTGGTCAAACCAATTACTTCTTAGAAAGTCGGCATTTTTTTTCAGAATGACCATGTACAGGAGCAAACGCAGACATCAGAGATGTAAGTAGATGCTGACCCAACTTTCTCATATGACTGTGATGGTAAAAACAAACTCGATTTCTTAAAAGACTAATCATGACTTCTTCCGATACAACCTGGTAGTAGATTCTATAGCGCTTTTAGCCCTAACCTTTATCTCTGTAACATGCTTGAAAGATGTTAGAGGAGAGGAGATAATTTGCTTGTTACTATGGAAACCCTTGGAAAGGGTTACAAAATCAACAGAGAAACAGATTCAATGCAGCTTCAGCCTCACTCAGCAGCCTTCATTCATGTAGGGGCACTGGACAGTTTATCCCTTCTCTTTGAGTGAGAGATTTTTTCTTTCCTGGAAGTCAGCTGAAAGGTTTGGGAATTTAGTGTAAAACTTCTATTTATTCCTCCAGTTTCAATTACAACTCTCAGAGGAGATAAAGCAGCCCAGGACGGAGGAGGGGGAGTTAATTATGAATGGCAAGGTGAATATTTAACAGGCTATGCATTGCTAAACTTCTCAGTCAAGAGCATATTTGTGACATAATTCACCATGGGCACCGTTTCAAAGTGTTAAAAAGGGTCATCTGGAATTACACCAAGGGAGCCAATCTTCTCTGAAAAGGAGCAACACTAAAGTTCACAATACAGGTGATTATGGAGCCAAAAACCATGGGGATTTAGCTGAAAATCAAATCTCCCACAATAAAACTGTATTGTGGCTAAGCAATATACTTCCCATGAACAGCTTTCCAATCACTCTTTCTCCAGTAAGTCAAACTCTTTCTCACTTTATCATTTCTGTTGTGAAAAGTAAATATTTCCTTTGAGCCCCCCAGAGCCTGTTACTGACTCTGATTACCATTCCAGACAGGTAATGGTAACTTGTTCCTTAGTCAAAGCCTGCACTTTCTCATTCTTTGTTACACTGTGCTTAGGTGTTATCAAATACATTTTAAAAAACAGATTATCAGCAATAACACATTTGTCAAAAAATATAAAACCTGATGAAAATGAAATATTGTGTGTAATCATTTACTATTTGCTCTATTTTCACTTTTGACCTGAAAACTGATGCTGTCCTTATTCGAAGAAGTTTCATGTACCACACAAATCTCTGAGGGCTAGAATTATCAGCTCGATTTTAAAGCCTGATTACCTTTGAAACTAGTGCTTTCTTGTAGTCAAGAAAAAGTAGATAGTATGTGTTTTTATGTGTTTACTATAAAAATGATTGGAGTGAACTCTACAAATATATTGATGATTAATTTCCCTGTGATGTCCTCCTACAAGAATGAATATAAATTGTTCACGCTTTTGATAGCCATCTCCCACCTTTACTCATGTATCTTTTATCCAACCCTCACTTTTCCCCTTGTTGGTAATCATCATTTTAACACCCAGTTCAAATAAAAGATTCACTGAAAAATTATACCTAGTCTTTTTCCCACTAAAATGTACTTGCCGAAGTCTGCGATTAAGCAGCAGGGAGAAATTGTGAGCTCCATGAGACAAATCAGGAGATATGTAATTATACAGGCATAAAAACAGTAGGGTGAACTGAAACGGTGTAGTTAAAAATATCCAAGATGTTACTTATGCCTAATTGCATCAGTTAACCGTATTGTATTCTATTCATTGTTTCTATTTTCTGATAATATAAAATATCAGACACCATGGATATAATAAAATTAAAGTATATAGAAAGCCTAGCAATAAAAGCTAATAGAATACTTAAATGTATTTATATCTTGCACTATTAATATTTGTAAGAGTAGAATGTAAGAAAATTGTTTGCAATCCAATGAGGCTAGAATAAATCTAAATCATCCTGTAACCAACACTCAGGCAATTTCCCTTTCAATCATATATTTTATGTGTGTGCTTGATCGTGTAAAAGGCTTTAAACTGTCCTAGAGGCAATTGTGCTCCAACTAAGGCAATAATTGCACACTTAACACAATTTCACTGTGGGAAGAAAGCAAAGTATTCTTGTCATTCTCTTTAAAACCACAACAGTTCATAAATAAACCTCATTTCCTAAAGGTTTAATAGGATATCCCTTTGTAAAATAGCACATCTTCCTTTTAACAAACACAGCAAGAGTGATAGAAAGATACACATGACTGTGTCCAAGCTTTGAAAAACAGGGAGAGTGAAAAAAAAAAAAAAAACTTGTAAGAGAGAATTTAAAAATATAACCTGCACTAAGCATTTGAAAATTCATGTGAAATATTGCAATCCATTCCTCCCTTTTATCAAATAGTTTTTCTTAAAATTTTTGCATAAGAGGAAGGAGAGGGTAAAGCACTTGCTCCCTTTCTTCTGAGGGAGTAATTAGAATGCAGAATGCTCAACCTTAGTGTTCCTTCAGATCCAGATCATACCTGTGTACAAATGTATGACTCTCAACTGGATGAATATGTTGATTGGTTTTAAAAGAGATGTTGCATGTGTCTGTCAAATGTTGATTTTGCTAGAACCAAAGAGAGATCCCTCTAAGGAAGTCTAAAACTCAAACACCAATTTTTAAAAGCCGAATTGAATGGGAATTCCTGATTAGTATATATGACTCTTGATCTTTGCTTAATTTTTTTCAAATATATTAGAAAGTTGTTTTATTAAAATGTGCAATGTGTGTTTATTCATATTATGTATAAACTAAGAACTCCTGTGGCCTTCTTTCTGAAACTCCAGATGACCTTGACAAACTTTTGAATATTTTTCACCATTTGAATCCCGATTTCATGTTCCATTGGTCCATTTCGTCTTCTTTTACTGAACTACAACAGAAACTCATTTTGTTGTTGCTAATGAAATGTTTGGGCAGTCTCATCCACCTTTTCTTCCTTATCATGGAAACCCTTGATGAGATCTCTTTGGGAGCTGGGTAATTATTATACAGTGCTCTACATCTAATCTAGCCCCATGCCTATCACCTCTGTGGAATATAATCTTTTCTGTAACTTCTTCAGATGGTGGTGGGAAGATGTTATCAAGGTATCATCCACCTTTGACCCTCATCGTCTCCATCACATGGTTTTGTCATATCATTCTCCTACTCATGTGTTTTTCAGGTTCATAATGACCATAGAGAGTACAAGTGCAAGGGACCTGAGAATCCATATGAATGTTAACCATTTCCTGCCAAATGAAGGACTATACATATGTACATGTACCTTTGCACATGTGTATACATCTATACATATACATGTATGTTACTTTTTGAGTTCTAAAATACGGTTAATAAAATGAATGTATTTAAAAGATGATACTGCTGCTACTCAAAATGTACATAAATCAGACATCACAATTTACCTCACAAATATATGGAACACTTTTGTTCATAAGCCTTTTTGAAGTTGGTACTAAATTTGTAAAAGGTATAAATACCTTACAGTTTATATAAAGATGAAACTATATCACAAGCACATCTTATATTTTCAGTGTTCAAAAATCTTCATAATCAAAAATTAAAAATTACTGAGCTGGAAAATGAATATAGACATGCACATTTACCAAATCCTCTTTGTCTCACTATTTCCCTTCTGGTACTACCTGTATTCTACTCTTTTTCAGGCCACTGGACTGTCTCACCTAACTTTAAACCCTGTCTCTGTACTTTGATCATGCTTATTCCAGTTAATATACAGAATACATCTCCTTTCTCCTGCCTTGGCCATGTGTTTCTTGTTGATAGATGTCAATCACTATCCCATACCCCCATCTGCATGCCATGGACATGTGTTTTCCATGGGCAGATAGCACTATCATCCTATCTCCATGCCTTTGCCATGATTGTTCCTGTTGATACATGGTGCTCACTTACATTTGAATATGCAGATATCTTCTGTGCTCAAAGTTTCACTCAAATGCTGCAGCCTTCATATAGGTCCCTCCAAATTACAGGTCAACCCTCTCTTTTATCTTTTCAGAGGATGCTTTGTGATTTTGTTGATTTCTTCATTCCGTCTTGAATGCAGAAAGCTATGTGTTTATCTACTCATCTTTTTGTTTCATAAGAGGTATTTATTTTAGAAATTCACTTGGTACATTCTTTGTGCATAGTTTTCCAGGGACATTTATTCAAAGATTTGTATTTGATCACATATTACTATTCAGATACTGCCCTCATGCTTGGGCTGTAGTACTGCATGCATGATGGTTTATTGGCCATGGAAATATGATGCATAATAATTCATGTCATAGGATGTAAAATGTGATATGGAAAATATAAAATAAGTGAAGAGAAGAAGGAGTTTTGGAAGATTGAATGAGGCACTTGCTTTATATGGTGTAGTTGTGAAACACCACCCTTATTAAAACAGCATCTATTCAGACACTTGAAGCAATCCAGTGAGTGGTTCTGCTTCTCATTGTGTAGTTCGGGAGTAATGTAATTGAATAATTGAAGAACAGCAATTTTGGAAATAAAGCGATAGGAAAGAGATGGCATCACAAAGTGTTAGAAATATTGGATAAATAGAACAACCGTCCGTAACTCCAGTTCCAGGGGATCTGACAGCCTCTTCTGTCCTCCGCAGGCATTGCATGACACTGGTGCTCTTACCTACATGCAGGCAATACATGCATACACATAAAATAAAAATAATAAGTAAAATATTATTTAAAAATTTAAATGAATAGTGCATTTCATTTTTAACTGACTTCAGACACAGTGCACATCTACTAACTTTTAAGAATCAACATCCATATTTTTAAGTGACTTGTGTAATGCTATTTTCTAGAGCACATAAGAGAATGACATTCATAAAAATGGCAATCATGGGGCCAGAGAGAAGCTCAGCAGTTAAGAGTACAGACAACTCTTGTGCTGGAGAGATGGCTCAGTGGTTAAGCACACTGACTGTTCTTGCAGAAGACCCAGGTTTGAAACCTAGCACCCACATGGCAGCTAACATCTTCCCATTGCTCCAGTTCCAGGGCATCTGACAGCTTCTTCTGTCCTCCGTGGGCATTGTACAACACAGGTACACTCACCTGCAGACAATACGTGCATACACATAAAATAAAGATAATAAATAAATAAATAAATAAATAAATAAATAAAAAAGTGTCATTTAGTAATAAATAAATAAGAGGACTGACAACTCTTTCAGAGGACATGGGTTTGATTCCCAGCACCCACATGACAGTTAACAGCATTCTTCTGGCATCCATGGGCTTTGCAAAACACAGGGCACCTACGTACATGCAAGCAATAGATTCAAATATATAAAATAAATAAAACTTTAAAATTTTAAAATTACAGCCATAAGGATGATTTCTTTATCTTTACACTTCACAATAAACTGCAGATGCCCAGAGGCCACACATACATTATTTGATCATGTTTATTTTCTAATTTTTCTTCTTATGAATATGCTTGTATTATTGACATATTAACCCTACCTATGTACAAAAGTGTATCAGAGGAATAAAATTACTGACTTCATAGTACTGTTGTAAGGTTCCTTGAGTACTGAAGGGTCAAAGAGGCCTGCTGTCAGTCTTATCAGGTGCAGAACTGCTGCCTTTCCTGCTCTTTATCACTAGAAAATGAATTTTCCAAGTCTCTGCTATGCACTTATAACTGCAATGTGTTCTAGGCAAGGGTTTATGATAATTACTTATGGAAACTGTTTATTATAAATTGCCACGATAAATTATTATTTGAATTTAATTTTATAATAAGTGACTTCTCTTTATGGAGGCAAAGTAAATCATTAATTATTCAGTCCCTAATTATTTCTTATTTCAAATATTGATATTTTCCATTACATATACAGTTAGCAATATCATGTAAATTAAGATTTTCTTTTAACTTTTACAAAAACTTTATTGAGAATTTCATACATGCATATAAGGTGTTTTGATCAAATCCATGCCCACTGCCCCCCTTTTCAACATTCCCCCCTCTGAAGAGGTAACCCTAAAATCTTTTAAGGATTAGATATATGCTCCCAAATACTTTTGACATTTTGACACTTTTGGCCTTTGGAACAGTGTGTTGTTAAGAGGCCCAAGGACATTTTGACTTTTAGCCCAGAAACTGGCTACATTACTTTGGGTCTTTTTACTCTAACTGCCTAGCCAATTCCTACCTCCTATTCTTATCACACCACCCAAATTGCCAATAGGGAATAGGGACACAGACCCCTCTAACTTCTTCCATGCTGAACAGGGATGCAGGGTGAGGCAATTGGAGTACCCCTTCAGTGGGTCTATCTAAAAGACTCCCAAATTGCATAACTCTTATCTCTAAGGGAAAAAGAAAGTCCTTGAATCGTGAATAGGAGATGTGAAGGAGAAGTAATTAGCATTACGAGTTCTAGACTGGGAACAAGAAAAATATCAGAACAGGGAAATTTTCAAATGTTCATATGAGAGTCCGTTGGAGTTTCTTGACAAGGATTAGGCTTACACTACACAGTTGATAATGAGTCTTAACTGGTAAATCTCTCCAGAGAACAACATGAGGTTCACTTCTTAATTTCTCTAGTATTGGTGTTGCCGAGAATTCCGGTAACATCTGAAATTTCATTAGCCTTTTTCCTCTCAATTTGAATTCTACCACTGACATGCATTGAGAAGTTGTAGCATTATGCATTTCTACGTGGAATTAAGTTGCCATGCATGGAACTGGGATGTTCTGTTGAGCAAGCAACTGGGACAATTAATGCAACTATGCAGGAGAGATATATAGTTGCTCACTGATGACAGTCCTGAAACAGATTGGCCTCACATGTAAATACATACTGGTCTACCTCACATCCTTAATCACTGGCTTCTGTAGGCTATAGCTAGTGACTAGTTTTGCCTGTAGAAATACAAACTCTGTTTTCTCTCCTCTTCTCTTCTTTCCCCGTCTCTCTCCTATTCACACAGAGATCACTTTTATAGACAGAAACTATTTGTGCATTTATAAATTTTCTATTTTCTATTATCCAGAACTCAGATTATCACATATCACTTTCTTAGTTTCTGTCTCCTAAGCGTGTACTCTACTATTATCTCTAGATTTGCTTTACAATTATGACTTAACTCCATCCTGGGTGTTCAAGTACATGGCCTACACAAAATGTCACTTATCTATTCAAAGAATGCGGCAGTTAAAAAATAATGTATATGTGTATTTACTGAGGATAAATTATATATGTAAAACAAACTAGACGTGGTAAAATCATATTGTGCAGATATCAATTTAACTTTTTTAGGTTTAATTACTCCCATTCCATGGTTAACTTTCACCTCTGTGGATTTATTTCTTCCTTTGCTGTTCATAAGCATTTCAGTTTTATGGCAATCAAATCTATCTGGTTTTTCTTTTTAAAATTTTGATTGTTTTTTTGAGATTTTTATGTAATGCATTTTTTTGTTGTTATATTCAGACTAATTCCCTCAGAACTCATCCTCCAGCTCCTTTAAGATCCACCATCACCTCCCTATAACTCCCTCAATTCATGTGCTCCATTATTTTTAAGGCCTAATATGTGTAACTTGTGTTCACTAAATCTCTTTAGTGTGGGCCATCCTCAGGACCCTGGTCAACCTACCCAGTATCACATCCTTAAAGAAAACTGATTTTCTCCATCTCTGGAGCCATCAATTGCTCTATAGCTAGAGCTGGGACTTCTTGCCCACCTCTCTCCCCACTTTACTGAGTTTTTGTCTGGCTTGGGCTTGCGCAAGTCTTGTGCATGCTATATCAAGCACCATGGGGTCATATTTGTAACTGCACAATTGTGTCTGGGCAATATGGTTTCCTGGTATTCATTCACCATCTCTGCTCTTACAATCTCTCTGCCCAGCTCTTCCACAATGATCCCTGAGCCTTGTGACATAAGTATCCCATTTAGGGCCAAACACTCCAAATTTTCTTATTTTCTGCATGTTGAGCAGTTGTGGGTTTCTGTGTTGTTGTCCCGCTATAGGAACGCTCTCTGGGGAGAGACAAGAGCTGCACTACTCTATGAGTACAACAATAAGTCATTAGGAGGTGGTTGATACTCTGTCTGTATAACAGGATAATAGTTGTAGGTGCTCCTCTACAGCCAGTCTAGACATAGGGTTTTGACCCTAGAGTAGGCAATAGTCCAATCATATAATGCTTGGTTACTTTCATATCATTCATATCACTGTTGCACCAGTAGGCATATTTTGCCAGGTCAGGCATTATTGTAGCTCACAAGGCTCACAGCATGGCAAGGTGGTGATTATTTTTCTCTTCTGGTAGTGCTATGATAGTTATCCAGTAGAGCTGAAGCTTTGAGGCCATTATCATCTTGATTTGTGCATTTTTGTTCTACCACACACATATATAGCATGTTCAGTTATAAGATATATCATCAAGTTCTGGAGAGCAACCAAGAGCAATGGCAAAAGCCAGTATAGTTTGAGAGTCTATGGGACCTCCCTGTTTAATAGCTCCAAAAATCAGAGTCTTTTACCAGCATTGGGCTTATTTGCTAGCCTGTGGTGTCTGGCAGGAACATCGCACCTTCCCATTCCTGCATTTAAACTCTTTCTGTATATCTGTATCTATATATTTTAAGACGCTTCTACAGTAGTAAATTTTCACGATTTTCCAAAAAGCCTTAAGTGTTCCTTATCCCTTCCCATATTCCTTACTCTACACTGCCCTCCTGTACCCATTCCTCACCCCATTTAGCCTTTCATATTCTATTATTCTCTTCTCCCTTTTTATATTACTGTATCCTATTTCCCTTTCTAGAAAGCCCTGTGCCTCATGGCTCCTAACTGATTTTCTGACCTCTATGATTTTCTCAGCTTAAACGTAACATAGCTAAAGTTTCAAAGCTAGTATCCACATAGGATATTTTATTGTCTGTACTTTTGGGGTCATATTCAAACACTATTACCCTAAACAATGGCAAGGATATTTCTCATACTTTCTTCTAGTAGTTTTAGTAATTCTTCTCTACATTTAAGTCTATAATCCATTTTACATAACTTTTTGTGTTGACTGAGAAGTTTAGTAAATACCTTCTGTTTAAAATATGTGTGAATGATTGTTTGTATACCACATGCATGTCTGATACCTGCAGAGGCCAGAAGAAGGCATCGTATATCTGGAAATGGAGATACAGATAGTTGTGATACACCATGTGGGTGCTGGGAACCAAATTCAGATCCTGGGCAAGAACACCAAGTCCTCTTAATCACTAAGCCATCTCCCCAGACCTGAGATAAATATCTAAATTCATTCTTTTGCATTTATCCATTTTTTTCAACATGGTTAGTGAAGAAACTGTTCTTTCTCCATCGTATGTTCTCAGCACCTTTGTCAAAATCATTTGAATGTAAACATATGGATTTATCACTGGACTCACTATTCTGTTATGTTGATATATGTTTGTTTTCTATACCATTGATCTAGTAACATGTTAGAATTTGATATGTATACAGAATTCAAGCAGTTCAATGTATTTCTATAGGAAAAACTAGCCACTAGCTAGAGCCTATAGAATCCTCAGTGCTCCTCAACTAATGGTTCTTCATCAGCCAAGAGGATTAACTCAGTGGGATTTGGTACAGAAAGAAAGATCTGTCAAGCTGGTGTCATTGACTAACCACATCCACAAAGCACATCCTTAATCCACTATGCTCAATTGGGGGAATTCTGGTAAAGGGTTCTAAATATCTTCATCTTCATCCCTCCCAAAATCTGGAATACTTGTTCTATTGAGTTATTACACCAGTTTTAATAATTTGTGTTATGTTTAAAATAAATAACTTTAAGAAACCATTTTAAAATTAAAAATGTATATGTGAAAAATGTTTATTATTACCAATCAATAAATGAGTGCAAATTAAGTCATGATATCTCACCTCACAGCTGTTAGAATAATTACCAAAATGATGAGAGGTAACAAATGGTACTAAATATGTGGAGAAAGTTTCCCATTAGACTGTAGGCAAGAATGCACATGATTTGGTCATGTCAGTGTGTGTAGGCTTACCAAAAAATTATCACCAATTAAAAATAAATAAAACAAAAGTAAAAGAAAATGCTGCTGTGAGCACAGGGGCTCTGATATGGATATCAGAAACATGACTCTTCATAAGAATTATGGGAAGGGACAGAGAGGAGGCTTCCATGTCTGTCCTATTTCATCTGTACAGAGTCAGAAAACAACTTTATTAAAGTCTATGGTCTGAAGCTGAGTGTAGTGGCACACACCTGTAGTCAAGTATTGAGGCGATGGATCAGGACTCCAAGACCAACCTTTGCTACATAGGGAGTTTGAAGCTAGCCTTGTCTACTTCTCAAAACCAACCAACCAACCAATCAAACAAACAAACAAACAAACACACACACAAACAATGTGATCTTAGGTAATGAGGGTTTGAGGAACACCTGTTTGGTTGAGTTATATATATTTAGAAGTCAAAATATATATCACCAGTTTCATATGGTGATATCTAAGTACAAACTACCCACAGAAGTGAACAACACAAAGTGGGAACACATGTCCAGGAAGCTGTCTCAGCACCGTCAAATTTACAAAATTTCAAGAGCATTTATAGAAAGTCTGAAGCATACCCATTGGAGTACTAACATATGTAATTTGTGGAAGTTTATTGTTGTTGCTATTGTTATTCTTTAGTATAAATAAGGTTAAGATTTCTATAAGGAAAAAGAAAATATAGCCATATTTTATAAACGTAGATGAGACAGATTTATTTTGCATGGCATTTGTTTAAGCTTTGAAGCTAACTTGAACTTTTGAAGAAGCCGCCTGCCCCTAAACTGAAAATGATTATTTTAAGGCTTTGAATTTTGACGTTACTTGATTGTATCATTCTGACATCATTTTCATCAAAACAGAAAATGATATACTGCAAATGAATTAGTTAAAATAAAAAGAAAAAGTAGTCTATGGTATACACCAAATGCTTACTGTATGTCAGGTACTGTTATAGTACATATATAATTACTGTAATTTGTGTACCAGCAATGATCAAGCATCTAACAATAGAATAATCGAAGGATTTTTAAAAAGTATTTATTTAATAACCATATGATTAGAAGAAGCATTTCATTACAACATTAACATATTCAATAACAATTTCCATAGCAAAGATGCACCTCTTTCAATATTGGCTGTAAATTTTGGAGTTCACAGTTGAATTAATACAGTTATACAATATTGAACTCAGTATAAACC
>NW_008329335.1:3263475-3357240 GCF_000622305.1 Nannospalax galili
TGTAGAAACTCATTTTTAATGCTACTAACACTTAGATGTTTGCACATGCATCTCTAATCTCTATGTATCTGATTATTACTAGTCACAGTCTGTTACTTTCCGACATCTTCCTAAGCATGTGTATAAAAATCATTGGGTAGATTTCAGTGGTAATGTGTTTGACCTCTTCTAATTAACATGGAGCATTTTTTTTACACTTCTTCCTCAAATATAACTCATTTTTTATTTGTTGATTTCTTGTATTTCATACAGGTCATCCCAAACAATCTGGTTCATCTATATACCTACATCCCAAATGGCAACCTCCAATAACACCCCCACCCCCCACAGGAGTCCACATACTCTGTCATCCCTGTTTTTGTCCACTGTATTGTTGGTGCCCCCAGCCATTGCCCAGTGCTTGTCCATCCACTGAGTCTAGTCAGCCTATCTAGAGATCCTTGTTTTAGGAAGATCAACTCTTCCTCCTCTAGCAGCAATCGGTTACCCACATTCCTTTAGATAAGATTGGGGTCTGCTGTTCATTTTCCTAGTTCTATGCTGGATTATTGTCTTAGAGTCTCTTGGGCCACCTTAGCCAACAACACAAAGGAAGGTATCTCCTGTCTGACATTGTTTCTTGTTATGTAGCTTTTAGATATGCACATGGACTCTTAAAGAATTATATTGATCCCTTTAATCTTTGGTTATACTTTCCTTTTGGGTGTTTAAGACCATACAGTTGGCCCAGATAAACTCTTAAGGTCGTCTGAGTATCTATTCCTCAGGGTTCACATGGGCTTGGAAGGAGCCATTACCAGTCCCATTTAAATGAAGATAAGTCAAAGGTCCTGCTCAACCATAGCTAGCTTTGCTTAGAAGAAATGTTTCCTCTGTGTTGACCCTCCTCTTTGTAGTCTGGACACTGGTTATTTTTAATTTTTGTTGCAAACTGAAAAATTGTATGAGTTCTATTTATAATCTCTAGGAAATTGGAGGTCCAAAGTTAAATTAATCTATGTGTGGCTCACATCCCTATTGTTTGAAGCATATGGAACAAAAATAATTCAAATTAATGGTTTACATACCTGTATGCAAATAGAATTTTTCCAGATGAATGCATATGTCTTGTGCACTTTTCTCTGCCAGTGAACAAAAGACCCAAAGATTCAGAAAAGTGAAACATTCTGAAGCAATGTCAGTGATGCGTGGTAATCTATGACTTTCTTCTAGGTGTAAAACAGTTTGTTTAGCATAAACTGTCAATTCACTCTCTGTATCTAGTTACTGATATTCATGGCATTATTTACAGAACTGTACTTTCAACCTGATTATGGAATTTCTACCACCGTATACTGCTGCACTATGTATGTGTTAATATTGATGTAAAGGCTTATGTTTCTTTTCTTAAAATATACAATTTATTATTTTTATTTGATGTGTATGAATGTATTGCCTGCATGTATGTGAGTGTACTTGTATCATGCAATGCTGCAGAGGTCAGAAGAAGGCTTTGGGTTCCTCTAGAACTGGAGTTAAGGATGGTTCATAGCCGCCATGTGGGTGCTGGGAATCAAACCCAGGTCCTCTGCAAGAACAGTCAGTGCTCTCAACCACTGAGCTATCTCCCCCAGCCCCAGGCTTCAGTTTCTTATTATCAGCATTCTACAATATCTAGAATTTCAACTGTATTTAAGATAAAGATTGTGCTCCAGTCAATTCTTTAAACGTCTTACAGAGTGTGCAGCTTATATATTGCTAATGTTTCATGCTACAGATTACTCATCATTGGAAAATGTGATATTTTGCATTATATATGACTCTTTTGACTCCCAGTGAACTTGAATTAGCCTCAGAAGAACAGCTGGATATGTTTCCTTAAATAAATACACATTCCTCTTCAAATTGCTAGTATCTGTCTTCTTATAGGCTGCACAAAGAGACTCTTGACTTTGATGTCACCTCTGTTGATTTCACGTAGATGTTTCTGACTCCTACATGCCATTTTTTTCTCACATTTGAACAGTGTCTTTCAACTCATCTGTTTGTAAATGTATTGCTCAGTATCCTAGTATCTTAACCTGTACAATAAGATTGAACTATTTTTGATAATTTATGTATTAACCAAATGTAAACTTAAATGAAATATCAAAAATCTGATATTTTTAAAGGCATAAGTTTACACTAAATATTTAATTTTAATCTATTTTATTGTCTCCATAAAAAGTTGATTCAAATTAAAAGAAATATACAAAGTCGCATATTTATATCGAGTTGGGGCCTGAGAAAGAATCCATGTATTCTGGCACATCCATTTTGTTGCAAGCCTAGCAAGGAAGAAATGATAACTTGAATTTTAAAAGTGATGAAAAGGTTTTTCATAGCATTAAATTTGTCCTTCCATAATTAGTTATAGGAAACTAGCCTTTTTCTAATAATAATTTCAGACAGACAAAACATTCAATTTTGATAAATGATTAGAATGTTCCAAATAAGCAATTATGACGATGCTTCATATAAATTTCCAGAATTTACTTATTTACTAGCAGTCTAGAGGGAAATATATTTCTTTTCAGAATTCAGTTTAGAGTTTTGGAAGATTCTATTAGTGTATAGGAAAGTTTATTTGCTATTGGATGAAAAATAATGCGTTTTGAATTTTGATTTTAAATATACTTTGGCATTTTGGATATTTAGGAAAGAAGCAAGAGGAAGAACAATATATAAAAATGGCGGTATGAAGAATATTCATTTCTTTGTGCCAACATTCTCATTTAGGTTCTATGAAGATAAGAACCATGTTTGATTAACCAGAAAATAAGTCCTGTGCACCCCTAGAGGCTAGTTTAAACAACTATTTCCTACCAATCACTCTCTCAAAGTTCCTCATGGCTTACAAAGTTGGCCGTTTCTGGTTCTTTGTAACCTGTACAGATCCTGTTATTGTGTGACCCTATTTATGGAGAGATGTGAGTAAACTTCTACTTGCCCCAGATAGGGAAGCAACAGTTGACCAAAATAAAGATACTGCCAAAATCAGACTTGGTGAACCAATGAGGTTATTGGTGAATAACCTTATTGAGGTTATTTAAAGGAGCAGAAATGACTCAAAAAAAGCAACATTACCAAAAGCTCACCCAGAATATAAAACAGCAAACAACAGCAGGAAACCTGCAGACAGTATACAATCTGCAGGAAGTTCAGCAGGTTGGATGGAGAGTGTCCTTTCCATGTAGCCCAGTTGGTCTGTGCCTCTTCCAGGCTGTTCTGCTTGTCTGACATTGTCAGCATTCCTTAGGGCTTATATTTGCTTAGGGAGTGAGGGCCCTAGTGAATCTGGTTCCTTTCAGGGAATTCCTGCAACTGAGTTGTTTGCTTCCTCTTAGGACATCCTATTGTTTACCTCCCTTTAGAATATCACATTGTGCTAAGGAGCTTTCCTCCAAGATGGAAACTTTCATCTCAGAGGAAACTGCTACAAAACAGCTGAATGTAAATCATCCAGACATTTGTCTACAGCTCTAGAAGACAAGGCAGTGTTCTGTTGTTAACTGTTCTATTCGCAACATAAGTGATTGCTGCAAG
The DNA here is from genome assembly GCF_000622305.1 of Nannospalax galili. Classification (NCBI taxonomy): domain Eukaryota; kingdom Metazoa; phylum Chordata; class Mammalia; order Rodentia; family Spalacidae; genus Nannospalax; species Nannospalax galili. Next base: position 3,267,040 of record NW_008329335.1, read on the forward strand.
GCCAACACCAACAGTTCTTGAATAGTTAAAAGAATAAATTGCTTGTGTAGCTGTTTTGGTGACTAGAAATTGCAGTTGTTTGTCCCAATATGTCAAAACAGTGTGTTGATAAAATATCTAATACATTTTATATCCAACAATGATGTCTGATATTCATCTTCAAAGGCCTTTTTGTTACCAGTTCTTGGTTATTATATCCACCAACAACCCTAATTTCCTGATTTCATGAGAAGTATTCAAAAGAATCAGAAAATATTTCAATTATATCCTGGTAACTTAACGATGTTATCCCCAAATTTAAGACATAGTTTAGAAACAACTAGCATTTCTGTTTAAAATAAAACATCTAAACTATTGCACCACTGCTGTTCAAAAACTAAGCCTCATGGCTGATAACTCATTTATAATTTTACTTGCCTTTCTGCAGTTTATTTTCTCCAGTCTCATCCAGGTTTGGCTTTGCTGTTAGGTTTCATTATTGCCTGAATCAATTTTGCATCAGTTAGAGGAACAAATTGTTTATTTCTCCACAGATTTGTAGCTATTAATCTCAGCAGTGACTCAATGATTGATTTTTCAGATCTCAACTTCAGAAAGACATAGATGGGAATGAATAGATTACATGGAGTCAGGGATGTCCTGGTTGCACATGAAAGCTGACTTCCTGCCATTTATAACAAATCTTTTTCACTAATTTGTTCTACTACTTTTAAATCTAGAGATATAAGTAGGATGGAAATATAATTTCACTGCCTAGTTTCTTGTTCTGTTATCAATGGGAAATTCTTGAATTATAACTAAATGTGAACTCATTTCCAGAGCATTTAAAGTTGATGCCAGAAAGGCTTTCAATGTTTCAAATATCTGGATGTAGAATCTGTGTCCATAATGAGAGCTGAACACTAGGCTGACCTGGGTGGTAGAGTCCAGAATGCAGTCTCAGCTTCTCAAATTCTGTCATGAAAAGCTAAGAATGTAAGAGTGGAAAAAAGCTATTAGAATAATGCAAGGCTCAGAAAATGTTTCTAGATTGCTATTCATTTTTGTAATCATTTTCTAATATAATTGAGATTTCCAAGAATTTTCTCTTTCGAACCAGGAATTTTTAAAGTGATAAAATTATTAGAGGAGCAATAAGTCATTTAATCAAGAAGTATAGATAAAATAGTATGTTCTAAATAAAATTCATATAAAATTTCTTACTTGAGATGGTTCCAGCACCAACCTAATTAATGTGGCTGAGATTATAGGTCTGAATTCTGTACGGTAAGGTCATTTACCCTCTTCCTGGGTAAAAACTCTTTGAGATAGCCTGCCTGCACATTTTTTAAGAAGATCATGATTCCATGACAACAAGGAATGAGAGAGGAAAATCAATTGAGGCCAGTTAGAGCTATAGTGTTTCAAAATGAATATACCACTAATGATGCTGTGTGATCTTGTGATACATACATACATATCCATATATACATATATAAGCATGCATACACATAAATGCACACATGTACATACATATATATGTAGACACACATGCATGAAAAAATATATACATACATGTACACACATATTTACACACATACATGTGCAAATATATGCATATATACAGTCAAGGACATGCACATGTACACATACATGAAAACACACAAATACACAGGCATCGACACATATATATATGCACAAATACATGCATAAATACACACGTTATGCATATACACACATATATAAACTTTTACACATGAAAAAGGAACAGAACAACATTTGATTAAGAATCATTTAATTTCTGTTTAATTGTTGAAAGCAGTACAATGCAAGCAGATTAATTTTCTTTTTGATTAGCGTCAAGTTTACACAGTTGGAATTTCATAGGACTCAAATATCTAATTTCAAAGAAAGGGTTGCTTTGAGGGATTATGCCTAAGGAAGTCATAATCTTATTAGTAGTTTCTAAAGTGGACATGGTTATAAAGGGTTAAATGTAAATTCTCGATTATTAGAAATTAATCATCATTCTAAGTTCATAAAAGCTGCACATTTTATTTTCTAGAATTCATGCAAAGGAAGGATTTCATGCCTGAATTTCCAACAATATATCATAATTCATTTACTATGTTAGCATACTAAGAATATTAAAACATGCAAAAAATGATAAAAGAATACTTGTTACATGTCTCTTATTCTTGTTTTTTTAAATTTTTACAAAAACTTAATTGAGATTTTTGTACATGCATATAAGGTGTTTTGATCAAATCCATGCCCACTCCCTCCCCTCCAACTCCTCCCATATCTCCCTACCAGCTTTTTCTTTTTCTTTTCTTTTTTTTCCTTCTTTCATTTATTTCTTTTTATGAGGCTTTTGGCTACTCTAACATTTCCCCCCTCTGAAGAGTTAACCCTAAAATCTTTTAAGGATTAGATACATGCTCCAAAATGCTTTTGACATTCTTGGCCTTTGAAAGAGAGTATGTTGTTAAGAGGACCAAGGACATTTTGACTTTTAGCCAAGAAACTAGCTACTTTTCTTTGGGGTCTTTTTACCTAACTGCCTAGCCAATTCCTACCTCCTATTCTTATAACGCCATCCTCTGAAGGGGGTTACCCAAATTGCCAATAGGTAATCAGGACACAGACCGCTCTGGCTTCTTCTGTGCTGAACAGGGACGCAGGGTGAGGCAACTGGAGTACCTCTTCAGTGGGTCTATCTAAAAGACCCCTAAATTGCATAACCCTTATCTCTAAAGGGAAAAGAAAGTCCTTGAATTGTGAATAGGAGATGTGAAGGAGAAGTAAAGGAAAGAGTTCTAGACAGGGAACTAGAAAAGTCAGAACAGGGCTGTTGTCATATGTTCATATGAGAGTCTTTTGGAATTTCTTGACAAGGGCTTCCAAAAGCATCTCTTTATTGGGTTACTCCTCATTATTCTTTTGTCTTCCAAGGCTGAATTCTAGAGTGATGGATTCAGGATTTGCTTTCAGGTATTTTGATAGCTGTTGGAGTAGTTAGAATCAATGTCAGTTCCCTCTCAAAGGCTTCTGAAATAGGGGGAAAAAACAAATTTGGTCATCATCTTAGAACAATAGCTGGTTGTCTCCCTTAGGTACAGGTGAGCACTACAGTATTAAAGACCAAGATTTGAAGTCTTACATCTGAGCAGCACTTTCTGGTTAGGAGCCAAATCATCAATGATAAATAATTGCCTAAATAACGTTTTATATAGACTTAAGCCTAATGTCTGGAAAGTGTAATCCCTTGAACTCTTAAAGAAGTATACTGATGACTTTACTCTTTGGTTATACTTTCCTTTTGGGTGTTTAAGACACCACGGCTATTTCTTTATAGAAGAAAATGTCTCGGGTTCTTGACCCACTTATAGCAAACTCAAAAGAACAATCTCTGACATTTATTCAGAACTCATCTCTTGATCTCTCATGGCCTAGAGTTACAGAATTTGATTGAAGTCTTGAAAGAAACCTACTCTGACCTCTGTTCTGTTACTTGCCAAATCATTTAAAGAATGAGCCAAAAAATTACATACATGTTTTATCACTATAATAACCAAAATTCTCAGTCAATACACTGAATTATATTAGTCACTTCTCTCACACCCTGTACACCGAGTTGTTTTATTTTTATAAACATCTGGGTATAGTGGTGCATGTCTTTAATCTCAGCACTTGGAAGTAGAGGAAGAATGATCTCTGAGATCCAGGCCAGTCTGGTCTACATAGTGAGTTCCAGACCAAGGGTTATGGGAAACCCTGTCAAAAACAAACAAAAAACAAAACCAAACAACAACAAACAACAACAACAAAAAAAACTCACCTAGGAAAACAGGGACTGGAGAGATGACTCAGTGGTTAAGATCACTGGCCTCTCTTGAAAAAGACCCAGGTTCAATTTCCAGTACCCACATGGTGGCTAACAACTATCCATCACTCCAGTTCCAGAGGATCTGACACCCTCTACTGTCCTCTATGGGCTTTGCATGACACAAGTGCACTTAATACATGAAGGCAATATAGTCACACAAATGAAAATAGTAAATAAAATATTTTTAAACTAAAGAATAAATAGTTTATACACAAGATCCTCATTTTTCTGGAATTTGTGCTTGGAGTATACCAGAGAACCATCAAATTAGTAATCTTTATTTAAACTCTAAGAATATGTACATTTTAAATTTCACAATTCTTAATCAGACTCCTCAGTAGATTCTTCAGTATTTTGTTCATAATGAGATTGATAACAAGCACTAAAATTGAGCACTAAAAGACATTTTATGTTGCAGTCACTCATTATGAAGCATTTATTTTTCTTTGATGAGAAATCATCCTGCTTTTTATGATGGTATGAATTTAACGGCAGGTAAGTTGGTCATATGTGCTTTAATTGCATGTATTTAGTGAGTATTTTACAATTTTCCTATTGTGCAAGATCTGCCTAAACCAACACTCCATTTAATTGTTTCAGTTCAAGTCTTTTCATATTTCATGAAATGGCTTAAATAGTTTTCTCATTCTAAATATAGAATGATTGTTAAGGTCATTAAATTGCACATGAAGCTTCGTTTTCATGACAAAAGACTTACCAAGAATGGATACAGACCACATTTGCTGCTTTTCCCGTTCCTGGAGATATCTGATTGATTATAAAAGCAGTTAGTTATTTTGAAAAATGAGTACAATCAAGCTAGTCAGTAAATAATAAAGATAATATTGAAGGGGAACTTTGATAAGATTGGAACCACCACAGAAATAGATTCCCTAGCTTGACACATGTTTTAATCAAAGTGCTGTCTTTTATAGATAATACATTTTTCACACATGGACAAATTATGTTTTGGTAACTTAATTTTTATTTCTTTTAATAACAATAATTTTATTGTTGTCGTATTCTAATTGAGTATGAACATTTGTAATATATGTGTATGAGTCACTTAGTTTAGAAACAGGAGTTACTCTGTGAGATTATAAAACTTCCAGAACCTAACAGATAAAGGTCATAGTGTATGTTACAGATTCTCACATTCCTTCTCGCAAACATTAGGGATAATAAAAAGATTAATCAGGCTGCTAAATGATCTATGCAAATATATTTTTCTGTATGAATATAGGAAGAGCAAACACAGTTAATAATATTTGACAATCTTACTTAAAATTGTCTGTCCCTTTTACATTTAAAATGGAGATTGTGAAAATAGGCTTTCCAAGCAAGTAGAATTGAATCATTTTGTAATATAAGGCAAAAAAATTAAAAGTTCTTCAAAATTTATAACACTTGAAGTATTTATTATAAAAGTAAACCCAGGGACTGAATGATGATTCAGTGGGTAAACTTGCATATGTGTGATGTTGAGCACACACACACACACACACATTCACACACACACACACTATATATATATATATATATGGTACATAAGATGACCTTAATTCACCTCAAGTACAATTGCTCCTTTACATTTGTGAGTTCCAAACCTGCCTTGGGAAATTTCATTATTTACTATTTAGTAAGCCTTAAATAGTTACTTATGTGCTAAATATGTATATGCCATGATTTTGCTATTGTCCCTAAAATGTACAAATATTATAAAACTACATATAATTTAGATTGTATTAATATTATAAGTCATTGGAATTAGTGTAAGGATTTAAGCAAATTATATGCAAAACAACATCATTTTACATAATGGTCTTGAGCATCTGTGGATTTTGGTATCCAAGCTGAGCACAGGAGCCAATTCCATACAGATGGAGGAGCAGCTGTATATGAAATCAAGAAACCATTTGACAAAACTCTTTAATATTTATGTTTCTAGACAAATTTACTGCATCTTAATGAAATTAATTTAGAATATACTTACATAATTTCCTTTCTGGATGCATTTCTGTGCAATGTCTATCTTACAGCTAAATATTAAAAATTAGAGAAAGCATACACCATATACACATTAGCTGGTACCTGCACGTGTATTTGCTGTGGGAAGACTGTAATCAGAGAAGAATCTGTGACATAACATGATTTAATTCTGTATGTACTTTCCAATGATGTAAAAATCCATATATCATTTAATAATTACCTATAAAACAAAAAATGACATACCTTCATGTTTTAAACAAACTTAACATTATCAATATTCAAACTGTATTTGTATATATGTGTAGATAAAAAGCTATACTTCTACACACATATATGATGTGCAAAGGCTACACATTACTACTAGAAAAAAAAGCCAATTTCTAAGAATTTGATATATTTTGCTTGCCCTGCTCAGTTTTAATAAATATTTTTCATGACTCCAACCCAAGTATTTTTAGCTTTAAGTAACAAAACCCATGTATTTAGCAAGCATTTATTCACTAAGAGTTGTACTTAGCAAATAATGCTACACCATGTGAGGATTTAAATGTAAATGAAGACGGCCTCTGTCCTTATAGTTTTTTTAAAAAGCTTTACTTTTATTTTAAGTGCATGAATGTATTGCCTGCATGTAAATTAAGTGCATTTGTGTCCTGCAATGCCCATGGAGGTCAGAAGAGGGCATCAGATCCCCTGGAAATGAAGTTGCTGATGGTTATTAGCAACCCTGTGGTTGCTGGGTGCTGGAATCGAACCCAGGTCTTCTGCAAGACAAGCCAGCACTCTTAACCACTGAGTCATCTCTCCAGCCTCCCTCATAAAGTTCATACAAATACAATAAAATATAGTAAATAAACTATCCTGGATGTACACATACGATATCTGAACATGATTGCATGTGTATACCTGAAGGCTATATAACTAGAAACACAGTGCCAGACAGAAGATATCTCCCTTCAAGCTATTGGTCAAGGTGTCCAAGAGATGGCCAGAATTACACAGATTACACAGGTTATTGCCATAGCCAATGATTGCCTCCCAGAACTTGATGGTAAGACCATACTACTGAAGACAGAAAATGTTTTGGACACAAAATTTACAGCAATGGAGCTGGAACTGACCTGGAAGCCACTTCCCCTGAAGGCTAGTACTCATGGCTTTGGAGAGCACTATGTGAGGTACTAAGGGAGTACATAAGTTGATGGTCCAACACCAGCTTCAAGACCAAATAACCCCATACAACATTGGTGCAGTAGTGGCACTTTTATTTGGGAGTAATCAACAGTTACCTAATTGAAGTAAAAGCTCACTCAATGGGAAGAAACTCATGTGTGGTACTGTAAATGTTGCCAAATACACATGACTGGAGAAGTCATAGATCTTAGAGAAAACCCCAAGACTGTTACATTCCTAGAATAATGTAGTTTCTATGTGCAAATTATGCATCTTTATATTTATAGACGAATATCTCAGTCGCCACTCATCAAAGAAGCTTCTTTTGCACCATTTGGAGACTATAACAGAGTACCACAACTGGTCACACAGAGATATGGTCTGCGAATTGCCCAAGTCTAAGTAGCACATCTACAATGCAACCTCTACATCTAAGTTTCACAAAACATAGAAAAGCAGGTAAAGAAAACACTAATGAGTATCTCAGTTCTCATTAATGAAGATCTCGTATGTAACAGAGGGCCAGGAACACAAAGGTCACAAATAGTCAAAGCATAGAGATTAAGTCTTCAGAATGCTGATCCTTGTATAGGCCTCCTATATTAAACTTCACCCACCCAGGGCTCAGTCACCACTGCAGAAGAGTAGGTAGAAATATTGTAAGAGCCAGGGAGAAGGGGCATGATCATATGGAAATAGAGTCATACAAGCTCTTGGGACCCTGTTCATATGAATTTACAGCAATGGTGTCAGCGTACACAAGACCCATGCAAACCCAAGCAGACATAAACCCAGCAAAGAACTAGGGAAATCGACAGCTGACCCCAATCTTAGCTGAAGATATATTGGCAAGTAATTACTGCAGGTTGAAGAAGAGCTGATCTTCCTAAAGTGAGGAACTGTAGATAAGCTGACTAGACCCCAGTAGATGAACTTGCATTGAGGGATGTCTGGGGACACCAACTTGACACAATAAGCATTAATACAAATGACAGAATGTATGAATTCCAGTGGGTGGGGCTATGGGAGGGTGCCAGTGGGAGTCATAAATCTGATTAAGATTGACTGAGATTTTCTGTATGAAATACTATTACTGCACTAATAGAGATTGTTTGCTATGCCGGTCATTGTGGTTAGGGTTTAGAGTTAGGTTGGACCCATTGATGGATTTTCTCCCTCAGCAGCTTGTATAGCAGCCTCTAGAACAATGAGGTCAGTTCCTGCTCCATTGCTCCAGGTCCTGTGTTCAAAATATGTTCAGTCTTCAGCAATAGACTCTTGCTTTCAAGTTCTGGGAGATAATCAAGGACTCTAGCAATAGTTTGTATTATTTTGGGAGTCTCTTGTACTACCCTGACCAATAAATGGAAGGGTCGTTTCTTCTGTCTGGCTTCTTTCCTTGTTATATAGCCTTCAGTTACACAAATGCAATCATGTTCAGATATTGTATGTGTATTTTTCAGGATTTTTTTAAGTTAATATATTTTCTCCTGTTTTTTTATGCCACCTAAGCTTTATTTATCTCACCTCTCTTTCCCTATCTAACATCTGTCTTCCCTCTCCAGTTTAAGTACCCCCATTTCCTCCATTTGTTCCCTGTGATAATACCTGTCTCCTATTATCCCCCCTCTCTTGAATTGTTTCCCCCGTTACCCCCATAGTTCCTTGTATGTCCTTCCTTCCTCCTTTACTAGATGGTTACCCCCATTTTCCCCATGATAACATGTTTCCTACTATTCCCCTCTTTCAGGCTCTTTCTTTCCAATTACTGCCATGTTTACTTTTCATTTTCCTGACTCTTGCTGTTACATCAGGATATGTACTCACATATAAGGGATTGATACTAAGATCTTCAAATGAAGGAGAACATATGTCATTTGCTTTTCTGAGTCTGTTTCTTCACTTAATGTAAGAGCTTCTAGTTCCATCCATTTACCTGCAAATTTCATAATTTCATCTTTTTTATTGCTGAGTAAAACTCCACTGTGTAAAAGTACCACATTTTCATTGTTCATTCATCAGTTGAAGGACATTTAGGTTGTTTCCATTTCTTAGCTCTTGTGAAAAGAGAGGCTACAAACATGACTGTACAGGTATCTATATAGTAGGGTGAATCATTTGGGTATTTACCAAGGAGGGGTATAACAGGATTATTGGAAGATCTTTAATGGATTGCTTAAAAGTGCTCTATTCATTCTAGGATAACAGTTATATCAACTATTGAACATCGCTAGTGATATATATGAGGCAAAATTCAGAGTATCTGAGTATATGTCACATCTCTGCTAGACAGCTTTAGTTGTCAACTTGATACACCTTGGTAGAAGGGGCCTCATTTAGGGAATTGCCTCCATTGGACTGGACTGTAGCAATGTCTGTGGGGCATTTTATTGATTGTTGAATGATATGGGAGGGCATAGTCCATTGTGGGTGATACCAACCCTGGGCAAGTGGTCCTGTACTATATAAGAAAGTAGGTTGAGCACAACCAGGGAGCAAGCCAATAAGCAGCACTCCTCCTTGGTCTGGTGTGTGATCCAGGTTCCTGTCCTGAGTTCTTGCCTGGGCTTTCCTTGATGATGGACTATGCTTGTAAACTAAATAAACCCTTTCCTCCCCAAGTTGGTATTAGTCAGAGTGTTTAATCACAGAAATTGAAAAGAAACTAGAATAACATCTGATCTTCATAACTAATTGTAAGGAATACTTATCTCCTTTTTATAGAATAAATTATATTCACAGTAATACAATAAGTTCCCTCAAGATTAATGAAAGTTTGAGGTGGTTAACATTCATTACCAGCTTGATTGGATTAAAGGGCACCAAGAAGGTTAATGAAGCATACCTTTCTGTATGTGTTCACCATGTCATATCCGGAGACAATTAGATACTGAGGGAGTTGACCTAATCAATGGTTTAAGAATTTTTATATGCTCTTGAAAGATGTTGGAACTGTGCGAGATAAGTCATAGTCAGATGCAGTGGGTTGTTGCTATGACTTGGGACTTGCTCCCTTTTATTGTACTCTCTGTTTTCTGACTGCTATAAGGTGAGCAGCTTTACTCCACAATGCCCTTCTGTCATGTTATTCTGTCTCAATCACAGCCCCAAGTCAATGTAATCAGCTGACTACATACCAAAAATTCTCCATCAATAAACCAAGACATACAATTTTCTCTTGAATTTATTTTCTCAGACACCAACACTGTGACAGCAAGTCTGACTAATACAATACCTATGTCAAAAATCAGAAACCATAATTTAGCACCAGAGTCTTCAGTATATTTCCACTTCACTTGCCATCAATGAGACAGTATAACTGGCTCTGAATTGGACAGCAGGACACGATTACCTTAGGGGTTTAGGAACATTTATAAGACAATAATAGCATATCATATAATTTGAAAGACATGGTATTTGAAGTAGATATATTTTGTTATGGCAGATAACTAAAAAATAAAAGTCTATAGTTTTAACAGAATGAAAATGTTAATAAATGGGCTAATATAAATGAAGGAATGAAAAAATATGTTGAGATGGCAAATGCTTGTTAGAGACTCAATAAGAAGGATGAAGAGAAAGAGGAACAGGATGTTAGTGATGGTGAGGAGATGGAGGAAGAGAAAAGACAAAGTAGGAGAAGAAAGTACAGAAAAAAACAAGAGATGGATGAGAATGTGAACAGGGGAGCAGAATTTAGTTGTTGAAAAGCATATTTGAGGGGCTGGAGAGATGGCTCAACAGTTAAGAGCACTGGTTGTTTTTGCAGAGGAATGGGGTTCAATTCCCAGCACCCACACGACAGTTAACAACCATCTGTAACTCCACTTCCAGAGGATCTGATGCCTTCTTCTGACCTCTGTGGGCATTGCATGACACAGGTACACTTAAATACATTCAGGCAATACACATACACATAAAATTGCAATGATAAATAATTTTTTAATTAAAAAAGAAAATCACATTTGACAAACGGTAAATTAAAAGCAGCTAGCAAAGCCATAAGGATAGTTGAGTTTACTATTTATTACATCTCTAGGTGTTAGATGCTATTACTAATTTATACAGGTTAAATGAAAGTTTAAAAAGCCCAGGTGCCTGTGACCTGAGAACCAACAAGACATGTACTTGAGATCTGAACTGTACAAGAGTTCATGTTTGTTTGACTTTCACAGCAAACTATGGGAGGAACAAGGATTGGTAGCCCTCTTTTGAAGATAACATTCAGGAGAGTAGATTATCTATAAGCATAGCACAAGAATTTATGCTTTATAATATCTCCATTTGGAGCACACAGTATACATAGTGATTGTGCAAGCAAGAAATCCAGAAATCATCCCTGAAAACCTCTTTCTCCTTTATCATCCATCTTTAATTGATCAATAAGCATCATTGATTTTATCTCTCAAATTGTTCTATAATCTCTCCACTTTTCTGCACCTTCCATACAACCTAGCTCTTGCAAGAACTGTTGTTCTTTGTCTGGCTGCTGAGGTGACCACCTAAATCTTAACACGCAACAGTTAATTTCCTATTTTCAATTTGTTTCTTAAACCATACACTTCTTTAAAAGTAAAGACTGGTCTTTACATTCTATTCCCAAAAGAAAAACAATGAAGTGTAGCATAAAATACCTTAGCATTCTATTGCCCTTCAATAAATTCAGCATCTACCAATAACCTAGAATCTCTGTTCCCAAGGAAGCTATGTCAGTCTGTACCTTCTGCTCTTTCTCCAGGCATTTCTCACAGCAACCTCATTTCTGCTGCTGAAATATGATGGGGCTTTGTTCATGCTGTTCTCTTTTCCTAAACCATCTTCGATCCCACCTGACTCTTCCACTGCTACTTGGATCTTTCATACCTCAGGTCAAATATTACCTACTCTGGAATCTTCCTTCATCCCCATAACACACTTCCTTATTCATGGCAGTAGGCCTTAAATCCAATTAGAGATATTGGTTGCTCTCATATTTGTGTCACTATTGCACCAGTAGGCATATCTTGCCAGGACACTTGTTATTGTAGTTCATCAGATTCACAGCTGGGTGAGGATGATGACTATTTTTTCCTTCTGGTAGTTTGCATAGCACCTACCAGTTCTATGAACACTAGCCAGGAGAGATGGAGCTCTGAAGTCAGCACCACCTTGATTTCTTCTTATTTGTTCTAAAACTCATATATGTAGTGTCCTCAGCATTATGGTCTTACCATCCAGTTATGGTGGGCAATCAAGAGTGGGGTAAATAACCACTATTGTTTAAGGATCTAAGGGACACCTGGTCAACAGCTTCCAGAGCAGAGGTTCATTTCTGGCATTGTGGGGGTTTTGTTGTTTGTTTGTTTGTTTATTTGTTTGTTTGTTTGTTTTCCCATTAACCTACGTCATCTAGAAAGGACAATGTCCCCTGTTATAGTATAACTCCTTTTAATCTTTTTAAATTATGTATATGTATATATTTTTAGAAGCCTCTATAGTGGTAGGTTTCCATGGGGCTTTTTCTAAAAGCCTTTAGTTATCCCTCTCTATATGCCCTCCTCTGCCCTGCTCTCCCATTCTCCAACCCATTTAACCTTTTCTTTTTTTAATTTTTAATTGTTGAGGATTTTATATGTAAATGGTGTCTTTGCACTATTTCCATCCCTCCCATTTCCCACCCTCTCCTCCCGTGTTGCCCCACTCACCCTCAATCCTTGTTCTCTTCTTTACTATTGTTGCACACACACACACACACACACACACACACATATACACATATATGCATTGAATCCACTCAGTGGTGCTCATTTGTACCTGTATTTAGTGATGTTCATTTTGGATTAGATAATCTCTCAGGGAGCTAGTTCCTGGTTAAAATTGATTCACCCTTTTTCAGCATCCATTGGTATTCTTTAGCTCTTCATCTGGTCAAGGAACCCTGTGACATTCCATCCCTATCTACCTTTCCATGTAAACTGCTTTGTTGTTGTTGTTTGTTTGTTTGTCATTATGTAAATCTCATTAGCATACCACACTGTGGAGAGTTCACTGGTGCAGCTTCCCTATCAGGTCTAGAATGCATTAACTAGCAGCAGGTGTTTTGACCTTCTGGCTCTTACATTCTTTTAGTAATGGCTTCCTTGATGTTCCCAGAGCCTTGGGTTCAGAAGTTGAGCTGTAGATGTGTTGCTTAGGGCTGGACACTGCACAGTCATTTATTCTCTGCATTTGACTAGTTATGGAACTTTGTAACAGTCTCCATCTGTTGCAAGAAGAAGTTTCTTTGATGTGTGGTTAATATGTCTGTAAATAAAAGGATATGTATTTAGAATATTGTAAGAAATTACATTGGTCAAGGGAAGTCTCAGACAGAATTATCTTTTTTTCTAAGGTATATGACCTCTCCAGCCATGCGTACTTTGATAAGCTTACATGATTTATCTCCCATTGAGCAAGCGTTAAGTCCAATTTTAAAACTTTGATTATCCTCAAAATAAATGTTCAAGTACTGCACCGATAAAACATTTGCCCAAGATGCTGTCTTTCCTCCACTGTGTATTCTTGGCATTTTGCTCAAATAAAAGAGGCTGTAATTGTGTCCACTCATGTTTGGGATACCTATTTTCTTCCATTTATCTACAAGTTTGTTTTTGTGCCAATACACGCTGTTTTTATTACTATATCTCTGTAATACAGTTGAGATCTGGTATGGCCATCCCTTCAGCATTGCTCTTTTTACTCTGAATTGCTTTGGTTATCTGGGGCCTTTTGTGGCTCCATTGAATTTTTAAGGTTGTTTTTTTTTTTTTTTTTTTTTTCTACTGTTGTGAAAAGATGTCTTGGGGATTTTGATTGGAATTGCATTCAATCTGTAAATTGCTCTTGGTATGATCATCACTTTTCACAATATTAATTCTACCAATCCATGAACACAGAGCATCTTTCCATCTTCTATTGTCTTCTTCAATCTTGTTATTCAAAGATTTAAAGTTTTTACTCTAGAGCTCTTAGCATCTTTGGTTAGGTTTATGCCTCAATATTTTATTTTTTATTGAACTTTTGTGATTTTCATACAATATATCCCTTCCTGTATCCTCATTCCCCCTACTGCCTCCACCTAATTTAATGTACTCTCAACATATAGAGTCTGATTTGTATCCCTAAATGTCCTTCAGTGGGGCCATTCACTAGGCCCATCAAGAGTTCCATCCCTGAAAGACACAGTTTTTCATACTCCAAGCAGCCATTAATTGCCAAAAGTTCCTTAGGTTGGGGTGAGACTTCTTACTGACTTCCCTATGACTATGCTGGGATTTTTGTTTGGCTTGAGCTTGCACGGGACTTTTGAATGCTGTCACCATGCTGTGAGTTCATATGAGTGATTGACCAGCTATCTGGAAGACTGTGCTTCCTTGTGGCCATCTACCTCCTATGGCTCTTACAGTCTTTCCCCCTCCTTTTGCACAATGCTGCATAAGGAAATTTTCTGGTGAGATTTGAGAGATGATTTCATCCTATGTGCAGAGGTTGCATTGAAGATATGTCACTGATGGTTAAATGTTTCATAGACACTGATTTTCTACATTTGGCCAGTTCTGGAACTCTGTAATAGTCTCCATTTGTTCCAAAAAGGAAACTAACCATAGGAATAAAGGAATAAGGAGCCCAAGAGAGGGGGAATACTGGGAGACAGGTGTTATTAATGGGAAAATGACGAAAAGGGTGATACTTTAACTGGGGAAGGAGTAGGGAGGGTTATATGGGGGGCCTGAGCGGAGAGATAAATAATGCTTAGATGGCATGAAAAAACTAGAAGGTTTTTATATTAGCTCAAATTCCTACTGAGAAGTACACATACAACAAATATACAAGTGTGGTGTGGAGAGATGGCTCAGTGGTTAAGAGCACTGCTGCTCTTTCAGAGGACCTGGGTTTGGTTCTCAGCACCCTCACGGAAGCTAACAATGAACTGTAACTCCAGCTCCAGGTGATCCAACTCCTTCTTCCCACCTCCATGGACAATGCAAAAGATGGGTGCACTTTAATAGATTTAGGCAATACACTCACACACATAAAATAAAAATAAAATATTTTTTAAAATAAGTATACAAATACATGTGTATACCTGAAGGCTATATAACGAAAATCAGAATTCCAGGCAGGTAGGTGAAACATGAATTCAAATTGTTGGTCTGGGTATTCAAAGAGACTCCCAAAATAACAAAGGCCATTGCCACAGCCCTTCATTGCCCCAAAGACCTCAAAGATAAGACCAGATTGCTGAAGACAGGTAGCACTTCAAACACAGGACTTGGAACTGACCTGGAAGCCTCCTCCCTGAAGACTATCTTTCATAGTATCAGAAGATACTATATCAATTGCCAAGGGAGAAAACCAGTCAACATTCCTACCCATCTCTTAAGACTAATAAACAACAATGACTGGCCTAGCAAACAGTCACTGTTTGTGCAGTAGAAGCACTTTTATCTTGAGCATAATCAAGAGGTTTTTGATTTAAATTAAAGTCTGCTCAATGGGAGGGAATTCATGTGTGGTACTGTAAACATAGCCAAATACACATGGTTCGAGTAGTCATAAATCCTAGAGAAAAATCTACTTCTACCACAGCCCTTGACCAACATATAATTCCTCACTTCATTCTAAATATGAAACCACATATTTACAGACAAGTGTACCTTTCACCCTTCATTTAGATGTTTTATTTTTTGAGACTACTGTGAATGGGAGTGTTACTATGAACTCTTTCTCTAAATTCTTGTTTCTGGTATATAAAAAGGCTAGTGATTTTTATAAATTGATTTTGTTTCCTTAAACTTTGCTGAAGGCGCTGATCATTTCTAGAAGTTTTTTGGTAGAATTTTTGGGATCTCTTTTGTGTAATATTATATCATCTGCAAAAAGGGATAATTAAACCATTAGCAAAATATTCATATTAGAGTACAATAAATACAGTGAGTTAAAACAAGGGAGGTACAAATAGGAGACTGGATGTAAATACTGTCAGTTACTGTGTAAATATCACAAAAATTCAATAAAGAAGACAGTTTTTAAGAAATGTCTATTTGGATTTATGGTCCATATTCTGTTTTTCATTTGATTCATCTACTGATAAGACTTTCTTCTGCCTTTTCTAATTGATTTGTGTTTTTCAATTCCATCTACATCTTTGATTGCATTTTCTTCAATATTTCTATCTCTTGATGAATTAACTCTTCGAATCTTAAATTGTCTTTGCTGTTTCATTCAACAGTACCTTTGTATTTTCTTGGGCTTCACTCAGGAGTTTATTCCTATCCTCTTTGAGTCCCTTGAGTTGTTTGTTTATGTGTATTTAAAGTTCTTGAATTATTTGACCACATTTATGATTGTTCCTTTAAGTTCTGTGTCTTCTGAGCAGTTCTCATTTTATAATACTTTAAAAATATATTTTATTTTTTGTTTTATACATACAAGTATATTGCCTGAATGTGTATAACTGAACCAATGTTGTGCAATGCCCACAGAGATCGGAAGAGGGCATCGTATTCCCCTGGAATTGTAGTTATGGATAGTTCTTATAGTTGTTAACCACCACGTGGGTGCTGGGAATCAACCCGGGTCCTCTGCTAGAGCAGCTACTGCTTTTAACTACTGAACCATCTCTTGCCCCTTGTTGTATAACATTTTTTATAGGTATGGTGGGATTTACCATGAACCTATTATTTTCGTTTTTCATATTATCTGTGTTTAAAGTTGTGAACTGGACATACAGTTCTGGGTTTTTTTGTTCTTGTTTTTGTTTTTTTGGCTTTTTTTTTTTTTTTTAAGAGTTGGGGCATTGTGTGTCTGGTATTAAATTCTAGCCTGCATGTTCTGTGCCTGATATTCCTACTTTGGATTTTTTATTGGAGGGACAGTTTGATTCCAGTCTATTCCAGTTTTCCATGTGGGCAATCACAACCAGAAATGTGAGTGTGGAAATTGGAAAGAGGGGTCTTGCTCTAGTTCCCCAGGTTGCTCCAGGTTCTGTGATCAATGGGCTTCCATCCTAGTTCCAGAGAGGAAAACGGCAAAGAGCAGGAAAGTTCTAACTAGCTCAAAAGTGTGGTCTGTGGCAATGGTTCCATTATAGACTCAGATAAGTAAGATGTCAAAGAAAATGCAATCTTATTATTTGAGGATATTGTTGTTAATAGGTCTTTCGATCTTTGTGTAAATACCTGCATGATTTATGCACAGAAGCTAAAGTATAAGCCTTCTTCTGCCATCTGTTTGGATCACTAGTGGGGAGACAGGTTTATTTCTGTCTGCACTGGAACATCATTCATGATGGAAATTCCATTTTCTACTCTTCCTGTACATTTCTCCCTTAATTTAAATGTTTGACACACTGATTTACTAAAAATTTCTCACAATGAGAAAAATGCCACTACTCATTTGTGTGTGTGTGTGTGTGTGTGTGTGTGTGCATGCTTGTGCATGCCAGTGTGTGGGTGAAGGGCAGAGGAGTTGGTTCTCTCTTTCCACCATGTGGGTAAATACAATTGCTAAAACAAGGACTTCATTTACAGTTTATTTTCTTTACCTTAAGAAAATTTCATGTCAATTGATAATTTTTCTTTCTTTTTTAAGATATTACCTTTGATAGTTTACATGTGCTAGTTCTTTGGTAGTTTTTTAAGAAGTAAAAGCACCTTTTATATATGTGCCCAGGGCTATACCAGACCACGCATAAAACAAATAATTTCCACAGTTTTTCTTTTACTGAGAAAGCAAAGCAAAAATACCTTCAGAAATGCTCTGAGCACAATATTTGTCACAATGCTAAGTTTTAATTGTATATATGTATGAAACTTTCAAAAACTAATTATAAATGTTATTAAAATGTTTTGATAAAATGAAAGAAAATTTATAACGAAATATTTAACAAAAAGAAAAAGAAAGCAATTCTGGTATTTTAAGACATTTGCTCATATTCAGTGAGTTGACTATAAATATTTTTAATTCCTTTGATTTCATGGGAAACTTAAAAAGCTGTTAAATTGTGGGCCCTTTGCTTTTCTTGATAGAGTTAATGCTCTGGGATATTGTGTAGCTAAGAATTCCCCTTTTGTTTATTTTTTCCTACAGACAATAGCATGACGTTAATGGCCTATATTTAAGCATGTATCCATTCTTAGGGATCAGAACAAGCAACTGATAACATTGATGTACAGCAGAGATTTTCCTAACAATTACATATTCAATGCATTAAGTGATTCCAATGCTGTGTAGTAAATACTCCTCACACTCCATTTCATCATGTGGAAGCTGAGACTTTACATCATCCACGTGACAAAACATTGTTGGTAGCAATTTGGAACTGACTCTCAACCCCAGGATATCCACCTCCCCACTTTGTGTGCCCTTCTGCACTTGAGCATCTAGAGCTGTGAGCAGTGACAAAACATGGGTTTTCTGTGCTGCCTATAGGGAGTTCTTTCTAGAGTGTATAGTCGTCTTTCAGCAAAATAAAAACAAGTAAAGAAGAAAGAAAAGGAGAAGTACACTGGGAAAAATGAGTCAAGAACAGCCAGGAGAATATAGCATGAAAGCCCAACCCAGGCATCTGCACAAGATGAAAACAAACCAAGCAGCTGCTCTGTGGCAGGGCCTTCCTTTGAAGTGGTACAAACAAGCACAAGAGCACAAGCATCCAGTGTATAGAGGAAATGCTGACTCTGTGCGGGTCTGTAAGACCCCTGAGTTGTTCATAGATGAAGAAGGTTTGAGTTTCCTGAGGATTCAGTGCCTCTGGGATTAGGATGGAAATTGTCAAGTTGCCTTCAGATCAGTTTGAGCAGTTGAAGACCATTGTGTTTGTAGGAGACAAGATGTGCAGTGGTGGCTATGAAGAGTGTGTTGCTTCGCTTTGTTTGAGGTAGAGAGTTTCCAAATAACGAGCAAATTGGAAGGGTTAAGAGATCATCCTATTCAGAGAATTAAAAGGAGCATTGTAGATGACAGAGAAAAGATAACAAACGCTTGAAAGAACAGGTCTCTTTCAGTAAATACTTGAAATTTTACTCTATAATTTTATTTTGCATAATCTTTATATAGTTAAAATTGCACATTATGAAGCTGGGGAGATGGCTACATTAGTAAAACATTGGCCTTGCAATGATGAGGACTTGAGTTCAATCTCAAGAACCCAAGTAAAACAAGATTTATCAGGCTAGGGAGTTGGCAAGTTCCTGAAATTCCAGCACCAGTGATGGAGAAACAGAAGGATCCTAGGACTTGCTGACCAGGCAGTCTAGCCTACTTATCAAATTCCAGTCCAGTGAGAATCACTATCTCAAAAACAAATGGTGTTCAGTACCTGAAGAACAACACCCTCAGTTGTCCTCTAACCTCCACATGCATACATGTGCAAGAAGATGCACATATATGTACATGTACATACATATACAAATTGCACCATATTCAAGAGGTATTATTTGGTCCTATGGATAGAAATATTCAACTATAAGAGCAGGAGGCAGGGATCTATGTCATCAATGCAGGTGAAAGCACAATTTTGCCAACAGTATTTTTATTCCTAAAATGCCAAAATTCAGTCAATTATTTGATGATATCTTGTTCTGAAGATTCATTAAAGACATGGCTATTTTACTTACAAGAACAATATGCTCTGAACCTATATCTTGCTGCTCTAACTAAAAATGAAATTATCTACAAAACAGGGAAATTAGAGATTTTTGATAATGTAAATGTGAAATTCTACATAAATGTAAACATATTGTGGGAAGCATCCCAGCAAATTCCCAATGAGCTGCAATAGAACACTCAGAAATAAAACTGAAAGAGTCAGCAATGGGCAAGTTAATTTCAAATTTAAATCATGGACTAAGACCAATGTAAATATTCCACTATACAGTCTGATTGACAGTCTATGTATTCAATCACCTTACCTGGAATTTGAGCAACGCTGTAAGGTCAGATGATCCTTATCAAATTAATGGATTGCCACTTACCCCTTAGGAACTTCTAAGACCTTCCTCAATAATAAGAGGATTATGTCCAAGATATCAGCAGCCTAGAGCTGAACCTTCTTATTCTAGTCCAGATGCTCATGGTCCCAAGACCTAGAACAGTATCTGTGTCATAGAACTCATGAAATACAAACTGATAAATGACTGAAGGACAAATTTTCTATCCAGTTCACAATATAGAATTTTGAGTTATAAAAGCAAATTAAATAATACAAAAATATGTAATGTTTTTCTTTCACTATTGTGCTGGACAATTTCAGTTGTCAACTTGCCACACTTGGGTAGAAGGGACATCAACTAAGGAATTTCTTCCATTGGGTTAAACTGTGACCATGTCTGTGGAGCATTTCTTGAGTGTTGAGTGATACAGGAGGACTCAGCCCACTGTGGCTGATACCACTCCTTTGGAAAGTGGTCCTGTGCTGTACAAGAAAGCAGGCTGAATACAAGCCAGGGGAGCAAGCTAGTAAGCAGCACTCCTCCATCGCCTGCGCTGCAGGTTCCTACTCTGAGTTCCTGTCTTGACGTCCCTTGATGATGGACTATAAGCCAAATAAACTATTTCCTCTCCAAGTTAGTTTTGGTCACTGTTTTTAACAGAGCAATAGAAAGTAACCAGAACAGCTGCATAATACAAATCCTTTGCTATATAGCACCTATTATGAAAGAGAAGAGACTTACTATTTTTACTCTCAACAGAGTTCCCCTTGTGCCAACAGCAAATCAAAACTCACTCTAAGCTGCTGGTGTTCAATCAGGACTAATGAGGGTAACATTAAAGATGAAAGATGACATGAGAAACTGACCTGATTGTTCTTTATTTAGAACAATGAAGGGTGACAGTCTCTCCAGGACAGACTGCATACATGAGACACAGTAGGTTTAGTCTTCTGATGGCTGGCTGGGTGGTTGGGGAAGGGGCTGGGGAAAAAGAAGGACAATGGTCAGAGTGAGAAAAGAGGAATGGTCAGGGTAGAAAATATTTTAGCTGTTTTGTTGTTTGCAGTTTAAAGCTAAGAACAATAGGGGCTAGCAGATGTTTCTCCCAGACATTACACTGTCTCCTTAGATATTAGAGTTTCTGGCCTGGGACTTTTTTTTTATCTTAGCTTGGGACTGTGCTGGGGGCTTGGGTTTCCTCAGCTTAACCTGGGGCTTTCCAAGATGAGCCATTTGTCCTTTACCTGTAGTCAGTTCTTAACATTGTTTTAGGTGAATGTTCTGTTTCCATTCTGAGGTTGAGGCAGAGGCTGGTCTCCTAGCCTGAAATACAGCTTAATCTACCTGCCTTTTACACTAGAACTCATGCAGCTCTCTCCAGCATGAGGTAATTGTTTAATGAAAAGTAACCTTACCAAGAGAAAGATCTACCCATCCAACTATATACATAAGGATAATACATGTTTCTCTCAGAGAGAGAGAGAGAGAGAGACCTGGAATTGTCCTGCAACATTGCAAATATGATTTTTGGCATGGCCCTCAGAATCCAAACTTACAATTGATCCCAAAATACTGTAAAGTCAAAAAGCAATTGTGACATGTTGTTTCCTGAAATATTCTTCTAGGACAGCAATGCTCCAACACAGACTATAGCCATACTTTCTTAGCAACTTGAGAAAAATAGTGGACAGATGTGAGACCAGTTAATTTTGAATACATAGTGAACAATATTTATAATAATAAGGAAGAGATTCTAATTAAGTAAATTTCCTCTCAGTGAAGTAATATATTCATACACTGGAAAAGAAAATGCTGCTTTCAAAGGTATCATAGCCCCATACTTGCGTATAGCTTTTGGACTTGAATCTCAATAACTAACCCTAAACTGAATTTTAATAAAGAAAGCAAGTGACTAATCTACTACAATAAAAGGATGACATCAAATGTCATCCTCCCTTCCTAATAAAAATAATTCAGGAACTACTAGAAACAGGTAAAAAATGATATAAAACAGAGTATAGCCCAGTAGCATCTTTAGTGGTATCTATGTCACAGTAATTGAGAGATTGAAAACTGAAAGAAATATGAGCTATACATAGAAAACAGGTAAAATATCTTACATGCCTGAAGCTTCTTTTTATGAAGCACCATATTTCATACTGTCAACATGTATAAGTATTATTAGGCAAACATTATAACTTCCATTGAGCTGTAATCCCTCCATTTGTAATACAGAGGAGCATACCATTAAATAGCTCATGAATTTGATGGATGGCTCTGAATTTTATGCTCTGCAAGACAATAATAAAACATTTCTTACTGTATCTCAGTGTACACAGCGCTTTGCTATATCTAGTTAGATTCTTTTAGTAAAATAATTTACGGAAAACTTGTGAATTTCCTATTTTCATCATATTCAAATCCCCTCCCCTATCTCCGCCCTAACCTTATGACAATCCCATTTCATGTCCTCTGTTGTTACTTTTTCAGCTTTATTAGTTGCTTACAGCAATCATTGCCATGCACTTCATGACAGATATCAGGTTATCCCTTCACCAGCCCCTAGAACAAAACATCTTTAAAAGTTTTTCTTTGTTTCTTTTTCTTAAATTTATCCATCTTTTCTGTAAGCCTGGTAAAACAAGACGCTAATAATACCCCTAAAATGACAGTGTATTTATGACACACTCATCTGCCTGGTCCTGTGATAGATGGTTCACATTTTCAGAGGAGGAAGTGGCCTCAGAGACTAAGAAAATGGCAGAGCTGTGAGGAAGGCAGACAAGGTACTAACTTTCAGTCTGACTCCTAATCCCATGGCACATATCATCATCACATTTGTAGGAGACATGGATAAACTCTCAATTTCTATTATCAGCAGATATATTTAACTTTTTGTTTCAGTAAACTTAAAAGGTAAAGAAAAACTTAATATAGTGTTAACTTGAAAAATATGTTGACAAATATATATATATAATTATATGAAGGGAAATATATTTATTGCTTGTTTTATTTTACCTCCAGCCTGAATGTTTTTAGCAAGTTAATCAAGGCTCTTTTGTGTTGTATGTAGAGCAGTGCCATGGGAGGGAATACATATCATGTAAAGAACATGGCACATGAACTAATCTTCAGATCTAGTTTAATAAAATCAACTGTGTGTTTTCATCTATTTTTTGACTGAATCTTTGTGTCTTCCCTTCAAAAAATCCTGACTCCAATGCGATGGCTATGGAACTGGGGCTAATAGGAAGTAATACGGACAGAGGGTAAAATGTTCATGAATAGGACTCATGCCCTTAAAAAGAAGCTTAACTGTTATTGAGTATGTTAAAGCTGTGATGAAATGCTTCTTCTTAAAAAAAAAAAAGTCTTCAGCAACATTCTGACACCTTCATCATGTGAAGACAAAGGAAAAAGTTGGCCACTTATTAACTAACACTCAAGCCGTCATCAGACCCTGTACCTGCTGCCAAATGGTCTTGGACATTGCAGGCTCCAGAATATTGAAAAATAAATTGTCAGAATTAATGAACCACCCAGATCCAGACAACTTCAGACACTGTGTAGTTACTCTCAGATAGTCAAATAAAATATAACTTTTTTGCTATCATGAACTCCTAGCAAGTAAAAGGTTTAGAAGAATAAACCTTGTCTTAATTCTTAGATAGAAGGATGCACAGCATGCTGTGGGAGCTGAGGTGTGTCTTCCAAATTAAAGGCATCACCAGAGAAGATGGAGAATCTCTTCTTGTGTTTTGAAGAGCAAGAGTTCAGAAAAAAAGAGGGTTTGAAATAACTGATGGTGAAAACAAAGGATCTACCAAAACTGCACAAGAATGTCCTTTAAAGAAAGATTAGTCAAAGCAAGGCTAGTGTGCCTAAGTGATAGTTTCTAAGTGGTCTTGAAACCTGCATTGGTCTTCGTGGGGCTGTATGCAAGGAGTGGGAGCAGACCTTAAAAGCATACCTCAGACGTAGTCTTGCACTTCTGTCAGCAATGTTTTCACAGATATGATTCTTGTATTCTTGGATTTTACTCGCATCTTCTTCCTGAACTGGAAGAGAAGAAGGGAACATAGATTACTTCTCCTGCTAGTTACATCTTGAGTGAATATGGTTATATATTGCTGCTAATGTGAGTTGCATAGATAATAAACTACTGCTCTAAAGCAACTGGATATACTTCTGGGCACAGTAAGTCATAATTCTCAATATCTTGACATTTGTGCATGTAATAACCTCAAAATAAGTGTACTATCATTGTAAGCATACTAAACATCAGAGAATTAGTTCTAAATAACTGCCAAAATCTATTACAGAGTTTAATTATTAAGAATTTATAATTTTTGTGATTTTGAAATTGATTGTTTTCTAAACTGAAACAATTCTAAAATTACATATGTTTCTAAATTAGCCATTCAGTAACATGCAAATTAAAAGATTAAACACCCATCAAACCCTAAGCATTTTGATAATATGTGACTATGTATCACAAAAGTTATATTACAGATTCTAAAAAGTAATATAATGGAAATATAAAGGTAATAAGTACTTGATCAAACTATTTTTAAAAGATTTTATTTTTTTATTTTTTGAGAATTGTATACATTACTTGCATATTTCCGAACCTTCCCCATCCCCTCAGCTCTTCCTGTGTCCCACTATTCCCTCTCAGTTTTATAAACTCTTCTTTAATTGTTAAGGTTGCATTTATAAATATGTATATACGTACATGTGCATGTATACATATATGCACACACACACAACCTACTGAATCCGTTTACAGGGGCTTATATGTGTATGTGTTTAGGAATGAGCACTTGTGTTGGATAAGCTATCAAGGAGCTTGTCCCTGGAAAAAATTGATTCTTTCCCCCCTCGGCAGCCATTGACTGTGCTACTTCAGGTAGACATGGGGCCTTATGAAATTTCCCCCATCTACAATGGCATGTCAGCTAGTATTGCCATTATTCATGTTTTGTCTAGGAAATCACATTGTTGAGATTCCATGTGTTCTGCCTCCCTGTCACGTCTAGAAGACACTATCTAGCAGCAGGTGTCCTGATTCTCAGGTTCATACAATTTTTCTGTCTCCTCTTCTATCACTTCTGAGATGTTTCTTGAGACATAGGTGTAGGGGTTGCTTTATAGATGGATAAAATAAGATTAGACACCCCATTTAGAATTACAGATTCTAAAAAGTAATATAATGGAAATATAAAGGTAATAAGTACTTGATCAAACTATTTTCACTTACTGTCTGCATTTTGAACTGTTTAGTATAATAAAAAATTAGAAAATCAAGGTGAAATAGGAACATAAAAATTAGATATTACAACCAGACAGCCAATTAAAATGCAAAGGTGACGCACGATATACGCAAGGAAATATATAAATTGGAGAGATTTTCTCCAAAATTTTTGCACAGATTTTGCAAACGTAGTGAAATTATTTAGTAGTAAAAAGTTAAAAGTATATTTCATATAAAAATACATGTATTTAAATGTAATTTCAGAAAACCCACGATGACAATAATTAACCATACAGTTAGACCCTGATTTAAGGAGTTTACTTAAAAGAAGCAGCTTAATAACTTTTGACAATAATCAAAGGTGAATTTTGAGAAATGAGGCTATTGGTAGAGTATGATTTACTGGAAATTTTTTTAATGAAATATAATCTAATAATGCTGAAGCTGAAGAAATGGCTCAGTGATTAACAGCACTGGGTGCTCTGGTAGAAGACCCGTGTTTGAATTCAATATCCACATGGCAAATAACAACTATCTATAACCCCAGTTCCAGGGAATGTGATACCCTCTCCCAGAATTTAGGCATAACACCCACACATGAAAATAAAACTAAACATATCCAAAAATTTTTTAAATAATTTAATAATATTAGTATAATAGTATAAATGATTGAAATACATTATTTAAATAGACATAAAATTCCAATACTAGCCTATATGTAATGGGCTTGTTTGAAAGAGGTATTTTTAACAGTAGAAATAAAATCTTACCATCAAAGTTTAAATACAACTAAGTGGAAGAATGCATAGAGAAAAATGAGGCCTAAAAACTCAAGCCTTGTTCTGTGAAGAGGTGGGAAGATATTGCAGGTAACAAAGGTGGAGATGATTGTGAGGGAGCAGTTGAAGAAAGCATCCAGGATGGAGCGGACCAGCTCTGTTCTCTGCAGTATACATAAGTGTACAAAATGTCCCTCTGCAAATAAAGATGTCAAAAAACGTGAATGATAAGAACTAAATGCTGAGAAAGGAAATCGAGAGATGAAATGCTGAATGTTTTTGCTGAAAATTAGAAGAAAAGAACATAAGGTCAGAATAAATGCGGAGATTATATACTGCAGAGCACAGTGCATTCTAAAGCAGAAGACTATAATTTATAGAAAACTCTTATCATTATCATTGAGGTGAGAGCCTGAACATCACAGTTATTCTCATATTCCTAATGCACAAAAATATGGTTTTAACTAAACACAAAGTTACAGAGCAGATTTCTATTCTAAGACTTAAAGCTCTTTGTAAAACTGAACCTTTCCACCATTGAATAGAATCTTCCATGTTCCTACAACACATTAATTAGGGTATTACAAACATACATTATAACTATATGGGGTTAAAATGAACCACGGTAAAGGAATTTTCTAGTAGCTGTTATACTGATGCACTAATTTGGGGGCAGCTTTAGTATTATACTGGCCCACTATTTTAGTTACTTAAAGGTATCAAAGTATTAGTTAGATGGTTTAGTAATGAAATGTGTCCAAGAATGTGTGAGTAAAGCAAAGGCTGATTTTTATTGTAAATGAAATATCAAACTTAGTTTATTAATGTAATTGTACACATAGATGTAGTACACACTGAGGTCCGAAGAGTCCTTCAAGAAAGCAGTTAACATCTCATCAGCTCCGTTTGGGTTTGTTGTGTTCCTGCCTTTCCAGAGTCTTGAGTTGTACTGTTAAGTCATTTATGTGAACTTAGAGCTATAAACTTCCTTCTTATAACTGCTTTTAAAGTGTCCCATAGGTTTTCTTGTGTTATTATTTTCATTTAGTCCCAAGAATATATTTTTCTTTCTTTATTAATGTCTTCTTTGACCCATTCATCATTCTGGAGTGTGTTTTTAAGCTTTATTACATTGTGGTTTGATAGAATATATGGAATTATTTCAATATTTCTTTATTTGTTTTGTGCCGCAATATGTGGCCAGTTTTAGAGCAATTTCCATGGGTTGCTGAATAGAAAGTGTATTCCTTGGTACTTGGGTGGTGTATTGATTATTTTTCTGTTGCTGCGATAGAAACACTGGCCAAAGCAATTTATAGAAGGAAGAGTTTATTTGAGCTTGTGATTCAATTATAGTCATCATAGTGAGAAGGCATGGTGCCAGGAGGTGGCTGGAGCAGGAACAGAAAGCAGAGAGCTCACATCTTCAAGAAGGCACAGGAAGCAAAAGAATGACTTGAGATCTGGCAAGGCTTAAGTACTCTGTTAGCCCGCCCTCAGTGATGTGTGTCCTCCGGCATAGCCACACCTTCTAAGACCTCCTTAAACAGCACCATGAACTGGGGACAAAATGTCCAAATACTTGGAGGCTATGGGGGAACATTCTCATTCAAACCATTACAGGTGGTGTATTCAGTAGATGAATGTAGGATCCATTTGATAGATGATATCATTTAATTCAGATGTCTCTCTGTGTATTATTTGCCCAGATGACCTGTCTATTGTAGATAGTGGTGTATTGAAGTGACCTACTACTGCGTTGGGATTAATCTGTGCCTTAAAGTTCCTGCAATTATATTTTTATGAAATGACATGCACCAGAGTTTGGTGCATATATGTTCATGACTGTGTTGTCTTCTTGGTCAATTGTTCTTTTGATCAGAATGAAGTGACCTTCTTTACCTCCTCTGATTTTTTTTAGTTTGAAGTCAATTTTGTTAAATATTAGAATTGCAACACCTTCTTGCTTCTTAGTGTCCTTTGCTTGGAATATTTTTTTCAAGAAATATTGTGCCAGACAGGAAAACCTACCTTCAAGCTGCTAGTCAGGGTAGTCCAAGAGACTCCCAAAACAATACAGGCTATTGCCACAGCACTTGATTACCTCCCAGAACTTGAAGGTAAGATCCTCAGACACAGGACATACTTCAGACACAGGACTTGGAGCAATGGAACTAGAACTGACCTGGCAGCCTCCTCTCTGAAGATTAGCTTTCATAGTTTTAGAAGATACTATACAAGCTTCTAAGAGTGACCCAACCTGAGCTTTAAAGCCTAATGACCATAGCAATGACCAGCACAGCAAACTATATCAAAACAGAAGTGGTATTTTTATTTTGGGCATAATCAACAGCTACCGAATTGAACTTAAAGCATGATCAATAGGAGGAACCTCATTCGTGGTACTGTAAATATAGCCAAATAACATATAGTTGGAGATTTTATAGATCCTAGAGAAAACTCTATCTCTGTCT
This sequence comes from Nannospalax galili, assembly GCF_000622305.1. Taxonomy (NCBI): domain Eukaryota; kingdom Metazoa; phylum Chordata; class Mammalia; order Rodentia; family Spalacidae; genus Nannospalax; species Nannospalax galili. The sequence continues at coordinate 3,295,530 of NW_008329335.1, forward strand.
CATTTCTAGACAAACATATGTTTTTAATGCATGCTAAATATGGATCCTTATATTAACAGATATGTATACCAGTCACCACTGTTCAAAGAAGTTTCTTTTAGCAACAGATGGGCGTTATTACAGAGTTCAACAACGGGTCACACACAGAGAATAAGCATCTGTGAGAAGCCCTTCCCAAAATGGCACATCTACAATGAAACTTCTCTACTCAAGGTTCACGGAGCGTAGTGGAAGAGGGAGTAGAGAACAGGGAGTAATAGGAGTAGAGTAGTAGTAAACTACTAATGCAGCTCTCAACTCTCACCAATGAAGCTTCCTCATGCAACAGAGGATGATGCACACAGAGGACACAAATGGCTAAAATGTAGAGAAAAGAGACTGCAGAGTTTGTGTCCCAGGATAGGATTCTTATATTAAACCTCACTCACCTGGGGCCAAGAGAATGTTGTGGAAGAGGAGGCAAAAAAAGATTGTAAGAGCTAGGGGTGGTGGATGACCACAAGGAAACATGGTTTTCCAGGTGGCTGGGGACTTGTTCACATGAACTTACAGCAATGGTGACAGCATGCACAAGACCCACGCAAACTGAATCAGATTAAAACCCAGCAAAGAACTGGGAAAATCAGCAGGAGGCCCAAACTTAGCTGAACTATTGGCAGCTTTTCACTCCTGGGTGATGGAGAGTTGATCTTTAAAGGAATGATGCTAGATAGACTAAGAAGGCTCCAGTAGATGAGGGACGTATGGGTATACAAACTTAACTTTTTAAAACCTAACACACATGACTGAATGTGTGAAATCCTGTGGGCATGTTATGGGGAGTTGCAGATGGTGGAGGAGGTCTAAATCATTATGATTAAGATATATGAAATATAAAAAAATTCAATAACACTATATATTAAAAAAAATAAAGCTGTTAAAGAAGGAAGAAGAGTGGTAGAAGAGAAGAGGAAGCGACGAAGAGTATTTTTATTAGGGAACCATAGAAAAAAGAGGTAACACATCCAGCTCCAGGTATGAAAATGTACTTGTGGAATGGCTATTATCAAAGGATCAGACTCCTCCACTAAAACAGTCTTATTTTATGCTCTGGGTATTACTCAGAACAAGCTTGAAAAGAAGGGATATTGTGTTTCATTTGTTAAGGAACAAAGAAAGTCATGGCCACTATGCCCCCCTTCTGGGCACTTCTGGTTACTCACAACTACTCGTCATGTAGCTCCACCTACAGTCTATTTCTCATAATGATGTTACCTAAAATAAAGTCATAACTGACAAAAAAAAAAAAAAGCAGTTCTAGGTTACAGAGAGTCTTTTATTGTTAAAGAAACAAATACTCAATTTAACAAGATTTTATATGTAAAACTTTTTATACCAAAGTTTCCTTTTATTTGGGCTAGAAAGATTTCTCAGTGGTTAAGAATACTTGCTGTTCTTCCAGAAGACCCAGGTTCAATTCCTAGCATCCACATGGCAGCTGACAATTGTTTGTAACTCCAGTTCCAGAGAATCTGACACAGTCATCTGGCCTCTACAGGCATTGCACACATGGTGCACTTACATGAATGCAGGCAGTACACTCATACACATAAAATAATAAAAACATATTTTAAAAATGGGCTGGAGAGATGGCTCTGCAGTTGAGAGCACTGGCTGCTCTTGCAGAGCACCTGGATTTGAATTCCAGCTCCCACACGTCGTTGAACAACCACCCATAACTCCAGTTCCAGGGGATCTGATGCTCTCCTCTATCCTCCAAGGGTACTTACATAACACAGATGCATTTACATGACACAGATGCACTTACATGCATGCAGGTATAACACTCATACATATAAAAAATTAAAAATAAATACTTTTTTAAAAGATCCCTTTGATGTTACCTGATTAAAAATTTGATTCAACAGCATCCAAGACATGGAAATAGACAGTATACTATTTCAAAGCTCAAATTTTACTTTTTCATTTTGGTTTACATCTCTTTATTTAATCTTGGGGCTGGAAAGCCAGGTGAAGTAAATGAAAATGAGAAAAGACAAAGAAATAAAAAGATAGAAAAGATGACTTTCTGATTGCAAAAAGTTGAATTTTTTAAGGAGATTGAATGGCTTGATAATCTTGCCTGTTACAAGTTTAGATAGAGCAACAATGGAAGGTTGTAGACTGTGTTACACTACAGTATTATCCTTTTGTTGGTGTGACATCAAGTACTCATGAACAACTGAATAATATATATAATATATATATAAATTTCTACTAACTAAAATTTCTAAAAACTAAAGCTGCCAACAAAAGCCTCAGTGTCCAGATCAAGTAGTGTTTTTAAATGTATTTAAGACTTTTCAAACTATTTTAAATTTTATGTTTTTTTTTCTGGAAACTTATCTGTAGAAGCCAGGAGAATTATAAGTGAGCAACAAATAAAAACCACTGTAGATATCAGTGATGTCAGAAAAGTTAATATTATTCACCAAAACACTTCACAATACTTATTTATAGATAAGAATTGTTGACATACACTAATTTCTTAAAGAATTTTACTGCATGTGAAGCTCCACATTCCTGATTATCTCCTCTATCAGGTCTTTCTACCCTGTGCTTTTAGTCACATATGCTTTAACTCTGTTCCAGGGGAATTGATTAGGAAGAGCTGGAAAAATCTGGGAGTGGACACTAACACTACATGTCAGTGATTTTGATGTATGCCAAGAATTAAAAGCAGGGAGATTTGAATACATTGAAATATCACTCAGGGGAAATAAGATCTTCCCTGAGATCATGTGTCTCACACTGATCTCAGTAAAGAGCCAAAGAAGGGCACACGCCCTTTTTCAGGCTACTGTGTGCAGAGAGAATGAGTTAAAATCTGGATAGTCTGAGCTGACTGGAATGCTGTGTGCTCCTGAGATGGAGAGTCACAGGAAGAAACAGTTAGTACTCATTGGTCAGCCAGCATCACTGACTAACATGAAAGCTGGCAATATTCAATTTGTTCATTATTTCCCCAGTGTCTGATAGATTTCTGCTATTTCCTAGATATCACAAAAGAAAAATTTATTATTACACTATCTCCTGGTTTTAAGAATGTATTCAAGTATTTTGAAAACATTTTCGTTAGCTGTGATACATGCTAATTTCAGACAAATACACTACAGGATGAATGTAATCATTTCTATAAAGTGTCAACAAGTTTTCAAGTGACAGCACTCTAAAATAAGACAGTGATTACCTGACAGAATAATGAGAAACAGAATTTTTCTGTCTCTATTCTTTCCCCAGCACCAAAGGTCATGTTGCTATTGAGTTCTTATATTTCATTTCAAACATTTGACTGTAAGACTGCCAATAACTGATAGATGCAACTAATGAGTAAAAGCCGTTTAGCACACTGGTTGGGTTTTTTGCTGTTGTTGTTTTGGTTTGGATTTTTTTCCCTCTATCAACATAAAAGAGTCTCTTATGGAGACATTGACAGTTTTAGACCAATACTGGGAGATATATTTGCATAAAGGAAAGGTTTCTCACAATTTAGTCACAAATTTTATTCATATCTAGAAAGCCTCTGAGTAGGTCAGGTTACTCTCAAGAAAAGGGTGTGAGGCCTGATTGTGGTCAGTGTTTCAGTGTTATTATGTAAACAAAGCAATCAAGAGCATTTGCTCACATTTTATTTCAAAAACTACTATGAAAAGGAACACAGTGGTGTATTTGCTTTCTGTCACAGTGAGAAAGTAACTGAAATTAACAAGTTAAAAGGAGGAAATATTTGCTTTGTCTCAATCCTGTCAGATATTACAAGCCAAACTGTTTGCCTAGTCTTGGTGCTTTAGTTCTGTGGATGTCAGGGAATCATGGTGTAAACACACTGGACAAAATTGTTCACCTCTTTGCATCCAGGAAGCAAAGAAAGGGAGGATATCCCAACACATTCCTCCAGGGCATATCCCAGATATCTACATCTCCAATCTTCCCTACCTCCTGAAGATTCTACCACCTCCCAATGACATCATCATTTGGAAACTAATATCTCAGCATGTGGCTTTGAGAGGCATTTCTGATCCATACAATAGCATGTGTTCTTTTATAGTCATCATCAAAAGGAAACTAGGAAGACAAATATTAGTCAGATTTTTTAAAGAAAACTATTCAGATTTTGTGCTACTGACAAACTTTGGAATATTATGCTAAAGTAATAGAATTGAGTTAGAAATGGGAAAATATTGGGTGGTTTTAATTACATCACATAAGCAATATTGGGTAGCAAAATTCAAAGTCCCAGAAAATGCAAAAATGGCTATCAAAAGCTTATAGAGAGGGAGGGGTGGTAATTCATGGGCATGGAATTTGCTTTTAGAAAGGGGAAAAACTTTTGGAGAGGGATGGTAGTGATGATTTCAGAATATATGAGTGTACTTTATTCCTCTCAATTATCCATTAAAGATGATTTTTAATTTGCAAAGATTATGCTATGCATATATTCACAATATTAAAAGATTTAGAAAAGCAAATGAGGGTGAAGATAGATAGACTGAGAGGAACAGACTATGAAACAGGAAGCAGATTAACTCCTTATCTACATTTCTAATTCTAAGGTCACAGCTCCCTGTCATCCCTAGCCCTGTAAACCAAGATACTCTGCCTGAGAAAGGTACAAAGAATTAGTCTGAGGCCACTAAATAACAGCCCCACAATAATCAGGTTGTGTGTGTTTGCCTGAAAATGCTGAATCTAGCAAGGTAAGTCTGCTGTCCTTGACTTCTTGTTAGGTCTCACTCAAGCAAAGCAGGAAGACATACTTGAAAAAAACAAAGTTGAGATTACCCCATTATAATAGGAGAACTTGACCTTTATAGAAAGAAGAAATTAATTTAAGTGTATAACAGAACTGTTGGAAGAATACCTTCACAGATGTATCAGTCACATAGTATTTACAGATTACACTATGAAAATTTCCAACCTAGCCCTCAAAAGACCATGGTCCCTCAATATTTTTCAAAGTAAGGTGACTAACTCTAGCCCAGAATTGTTTCTCATTTGTGAGGCAATGAATCATTTTACATGGAACTCTAGAGGTCTAAGAATGGAGTTAGGATGGTGGTCCTGATTCAGAGTATTTGTCTTCTCAAAAGACAAGACAGATCAGAAGATGATATGCAAACCTTGACATACCAGCAATTTTGCTACAATACTGGTTGTGAACTGTCAATCTGAAAGCAACTGATACATTATGAGATAATTTTACCACATTATGAATTTTCTGTTTCCTTACACATGAATTAATTAGTTCAACATAGAAAACTCACACCACATATCAAGCTAGCTGAGTGGGAATACCACACAAGTATGAGCACATGTTCAAGGGCACACACACACACACACACACACCTTAAATCATGAGCAACTTCCTTGGTTCCTCAGTGCTCAGTCACTTGTTTGTGGTGTTTCCACCATCAGTGCTATTTCAGACAGTTCCCGCTCTATACCTAATAATAATTCACAAGTTGACAGTCTCCTGAACCCATTTCCCAAGTCAGTGATGGGTCTACATTCAAGGAGAGGCAGGGTTATTGTACTATCTATGTATTCTGTAAAGTTTATACATATGATAAATCATGCAGCCATCTTTGTTAGGGTCCAATTTTTTGCATGTCATTGATATAATTTCTGAGTTCTGTTAATCTGTTCCACTTTCCCATGAACCCAAATCGTTAAATACACCAGGGTTTTCCTCAAGAGCTAATGAGTATCACAGAAATGTCTGTATTAGTTAAATTAGGGTCACATGTTCATTCTCTACTTACCAGTAGTATAAGGAAAATACAGAAAAATCTTTCTTTTTCTGCAATCACCTAGTGATTTTATATGAAGCCTCCATTCTCCAGGCAACATGCAGAAGTTTACTTTCTTGAGACACCTCTTATTTATGCAAGGAAATGTTCTTTGATTTCTCCTTTCAGAATCCCAAACAGAAATTGGACTATTTTTCTCTTTACCTTCAATCCTTTTGTTGAACTTAAGATGTTCTCACCTTGTTAGCTATCCTCTATCAAATCTTCTCCTTCATCCCATACCCTTTGGAGCACAAAGCACAAGATTTCCACTCCTGCATGTTCTTGGCTTGGAAACCTCTTGCATACCCTTGTTTCTCCAGAGGCAAGCAACCCCAAACTTCAGCTAGCTTAGTGGGAGATTCATCCACTCAGGACTGTGAAGTGTCCATGATTGAGTTTGTGGGTTATCTCTTGACATTCACCAGGGGTAATGGGATAGAAGAAATCCTCTTATCTCTTAAAAGGCCTGACTTTTGTGATTACTTTCTGGCTTCAGCTTCAAAGTCCTGCTCCTGCTGTAAAAATACAAAACTTGTATTCCTGAAATATGATTTGAATATTCTCCAAAGGCTGTGGATACCTTTCTCAGGATGAGGAAATTACTCAAACGAAAATATAAATAATAATGATAATGATAATATTTTCAACAAATAATATTTTCAACACATATGTAATATTCTTGGAAGTTGGCATAGGTGCATATTCAAAATAAAATTGAGCATTGATATAATAAAACTGAAATCCTGCTGCTATATTGAACAAATTGAGAAAAAGCTTTCTCAAATTCTCAGATTCAGGTCAAACAGTTTTGCTAAAGTAATTTTCTTCCCTGGAAAGGGCACAGCAATTTCTTCATCAAATCAAGATCAAAGCAGTGTCTAGTGAAGAGGAAATAAGAGGCCCGAAATGATGCATAAATAGGAATCATGTGGTCTTTTGGTGTATTGAACTATATCATCAAGTTCAATCCTTAAAAAATATTTTCTTATGAATTGCAGGGAACAAAAATTTTAATTTTTTTGTTCCCTGAAGATATTATAGTAAGAAACTAGCTTCATGAATTAAGTGGAATGATTAAGGAAAAATCTGTTTTAACACCAAAACTCATACACTCAGCTCTTATATCTACATATAAAAATACAACTAAAATTTACTTAATGGCCAACTATGAGACTACTATTTAAGATATTTAACATTTAACATAAATTTTCTTTTTAGATGAAGTTAGTCACACTTTTAAAATAGTTAACATGTAATCTATTAAAATTACATAGACAAACATAATTTTTTTTTTGGTCTTTTTGAGACAGGGTCTCCCTGTAGACCCAGCTGTCATGGAACTCATGATATAGACCAGGCTAGCCTTGAACTCACTGAGATCTTGCCTGCCTCTGCCTCCCGAGAGCTGGGATTAAAGGCGTGAGCCACCATGCCAGGCTTGACAAACATAATTTTTAAGAACTGAAAATCTTTGAGAGATTATAAAAGCTTATCAGATTTATCTCACACTGCTTTAATATTACATTTTAAAAAATTTATTGACAATGTCATACATGCAAATAAGGTGTTTTATCAAATCCATGCCCACTCCCTCCCCTCCAACACCTCCCATATCTCCTCATCACTTTTATCTTTTTCTTTTCTTTATTTTTTCTTCTTTCATTTATTTATTTTTATGGGGCTTTTGGCTACTCTAACATTCCTCCCTCTGAAGAGGTAACCATAAAATCTTTTAAGGATGAGATACAAGCTCCAGAATACTTTTGACATTTTTGGCCTTTGGAACAGAGTATGTGGTTGAGGCCCAAGGACATAGTAACTTTTAGCCAAGAAACTGGAAACTTTTCTTTGGTTCTTTTTACCCTAACTGCCTAGCCAATTCCTACCTTCTATTATTATCACATCCTCTGAAGAGGTTACCCAACTTGTGGGTAGGGAATTGGGATGCGCACTGCTCTAGTTTCTTCCATGCTAAATGGGGACACAGGGTGAGGCAATTGGAGTACCCCTTCAGTGGGTCTATCTAAAAGACTCCCAAATTGCATAACTTTTATCTGTAGGGGGAAAGAAGGTCCTTGAATCATGAAGAGGAGATGTGAAGGAGAAGTAAAGGCAAGAGTAATTAGCATTACAAGTTCTAGACAGAGAACTAGAAAAAAGTCAGAACAGGGCAATTTTCAAATGTTCATATGAGAGTCCACTGAAATTTCTTGACAGGGCTTCCAAAAGCATCCCTCTGTTGGGTTCCTCCTCATTTTTCTTTTGTTTGCCAAGCCTGGACTTGACAGTGATGTATTCAGAATTTGCTTTCAGGCATTTTGATACCTATTGGAGTGGTTAGAATCAGTGTCAGTTCCCTCTCAAAAGCTTCTAGATAGGGGTAAAAAACAAATTCAGCCATCATTTTAGAACAACAATGGGTTGTCTCCCTTAGCTACAGGTGGGCACTACAGTATTACAGACTAAGATTTGAAGTCTTACATCTGAGCAGCACTTTCTGACTAGGAACAAAATCATTAATGAGAAATAATTGTCTAAATAACTTTTAATATGGACTTAAGCCTAATATCTGGGAAGTGTAATCCCTTAAACTCTTAAAGAAATATACTGATGACTTTACTCTTTGGTTATACTTTCCTTTTAGGTGTTCAAGACCATAGAGTTGACCCAAATCAATATATTTTTACATTTAAGGTCATTTGCAGATCTGTTCCTCAGGAGTCACTTGGGCTTAGGAGGAGCACCTGGCTGCTTTCTTTTACCAGTTCCATCTATGTGAAGATAAGTCAAAGGTCCTGCTCGACTATGGCTGACTTCACCTGGAAGCATGGAGGAGATGTTTCCTCTGAGTTGACTCTCCTCTTTGTAGAGTGGACACTGGTTCAAGTCCATCTGGTGGGGTCTCCATGGCCTCTCTGAACAAGAGGACAGGTGACTTACCACAGTTAAAAGACATTTTGAGAGATGTTCCACAGTCCCCTAGAACTTAGCCAATCTTGGAGGGCAAGGAGCAAAAACTGTCCTTTACGTCCCTCTGACCAGATTAGTATAGACCTCAAAGAATGGCTGTTAAACATCCAATAAGGTTAGTTCCACAGTCTGGTACTTTTAATTACCACGTGCTGTGTAGATAAGGCTTCTGTAAAACTCCAAATATTCTCAGATAAACCTTGATTAGATATACGTTTTTTTTCTTGAACTAGTTGACTAAGCTATGACTTTAGAAATTTTAAGATTATGTGTATATTATTTTTTTTCCATTGGCAAATATGTCTCCATTTAATTTTTTCAATTATTTATTTAATGACCACATGATTAGGAGAGCATTTCATTACAGTATTAACATATTCAATAACAATTTCCAGAGCAAAAGTGCATCGCTTTCAAAATTGGTTGTAAAATTTATGTTCATATTTGAGTTAATACAGTTATACAATATTGAACTCAGTATAAACCCTGTAAGACATAAAATTTAATGAAGTTTTAACCTTTAAAAATTTTTCTGTTTCATTTTAAAATGTAGTTTCATACAGAAAAGCTCATTTTTAATGCTACTGACACTTAGATGTTTGCACATGTGTCTCTAATCTCTATGTATCTGATTATTGCTAGTCAGTCAGTTACTTCCTGAGATCCTTAGTACCTGAGCTTGAATACAAAATCAGGTAGATTTCACTGGTAATGTTTTTCACCTGTAATAATTAACATGAAGCAAATTTTTATGCTTCTTCCTCAAAAATAACTCAATTTTTATTTGTTGATTTTTTGTGTATTTCATACAAAATATCCCAAAAAATCTTATTCATCTATATACTCACATCCCAAATGGCACCCTCCCATAGCCTCTCCCTCCAACCCCATTAGAGCCCATATACTCTGTAATCCCTGTTACTGTCCACTTTGTTGTCAGTGCCCCTGGCTGTTCCCCACTGCTTGTCTATCTGCTGAATCTAGTCAGCCTATCTAGAGTTCCTCATTTTAGGAAGATCAGCTCTTCTTTATCTAGCAGTAATCAGTTGCCAATATTCCTTTAGATAAGATTGTGGTCTGATGTTCATTTTCCCAGTTCTGTGCTGGGTTACTGTCTGGGATTCTCTTGGGCCACCCTGGCCAACAACTCAAAAGAAGGTATCCTCTGTCTGGCATTGTTTCTTGCTAGGTAGCCTTTATTAAACATTTTTGACACTAAATATATAACTTTAGTACCACTGAATAATTCAACATTTTAAATTCCTAGAGGTAAGACTTACAAATCTAGCATGCAAATTCTTCCTAAACACTTAAGCACTTCTCATATATGTCACTAAAATATAATCATTATCTTAAATGTCTTAAATTATCTTAAATTTAATTTTTTACAACAAATGTTTTAAATTGATCAGAAAAATAATAATGGTGATTTATTTCATTTATCTCTATTTTTTAAAATGCTTTGCAGGATTTTAAATATATTTTAGTAGGAAGAAAGGGATAGAAAGTTCAACACCATGTTATAAATACATATCTTTTAATCATCTATTTGAATCCAAAGAAAAACCTTACTGTATATATTTTCAGATTCTAACCTAGTTGTATGTAATGACCTTGGGTGTTTCTAACTGCTTGGTCAAAACTAGAAGCGAAGTTCAACATTTTAGCTGAGAATTAGTTTTACAACTTAGTGAATCACTTGTCCTATTTGTCAAATTTTATCTTAATCCCTTCAAGCAGTCTTTAGATGGTTGGAAAAAAAAAAAAGATGGAATCCTACAATTCGACTTAGGTTGTACATAAATTCCATCACCACTGCCGTAAACTCCTCTAATCTCGCCAGAGGAAAGGATTCTACATTTGTTTCATATTAATTTGTTTTCAGACTCTTGGTGTTAATTCAACAGATAATTTATTTTCAGGTAAGGATGGACACGCTGGAGTGGAATGTTAAGAACTATTCAACTAGCTGTGCAAGTTCAGTTGCCACCATGATGCTTGGAAGGTGTGGGTGAATGATAGCTATGCTAAGAAAGAAACTATTCCCATAGAAAAGGACCTCCAGTTTTTTCCTGATTTATGTTTAATCTTTGTAAAATTTATCAAGGGTAAAATGGTCAATGAGAATCCTAGCTCATTTTCCTAAATCTAAATTATTTTTTACCTCTATAAAGTAGCCATGTATTGTCTTAGAAAGTTTTGAAATAAATTGCTATTTTAGAAAAAGATGTAGTTTACTCTCTCGGTTCCCTGGTGACATCCTGCACAACCCTACTAGTTCACACAGGTTGTCTTTGAATCTTAACTTCAAAACAGGCTATTATTTAAACCATTGATCGATCAGAATCTTGAAAATTTTTATGGCTTAATATAAATGCTCAGTGACATATAATTAAGCAATCCTAATTAAGATGTCCCAAGTATTTATGGCAAAACATTACTTAACCTGTTGGTTGTACTAATGTATATTTTCATCCAATCCAAAAGCAATTGACATGCTACTTTGTGTCTTCTCTTTTGTCTCTTGTCTACATTCTTTAGCAATCTTCAGCTGTTCTAGAATCTACTTCTCTACAATTAACAGGATCTGTTTCAAAATATTCTACTTTCTAAAAAGATAATTCCCTATAACAACAATAGCACTGCTCTGAGAATTGAATTGGACAATAATTTTAACTCACCAAATTTAAATAATAGTTAAATGTGGTAGAAGTTCTTTGTGTGTATGTGTGTTTATCCAATGTTCACATAAATCAGATTCAAATATAAACATAGGTAAAACCTATTTGATAACAGATATGGGAGATTTAAAAGGAAATAAGTATCATTACCATGTTCTGTTTGGAGGAGACAGAGAGATGAGGAGAGGAAGGAAGCAGACCTTTTGAGAAGATGGAAAGACATCATCACTGAGTGCAGAGTGTATGCAGATATCTTTTGAGCGTTTTAAACATTTAATTCCTCCCTAATGGACCATGAGGATATGTGTGGTCACATAAGTTGTAAGGCATAGGGAGTTCTGGGGATGCAACTGTTTCATTAGATTTTTATTTCCAACACAAATTAAGCATACAAACTGAAGCAATTTGCTGTGATATTTCATAGACCTGTACACCATACACAGATCGTATCCATCCACGATCTTCTACCTACAAGCACTTTCCCTTCCCTCTTATCCCATCAACTTCCCCTCCCTAAAAAATTCTTACTTTCTTTTCTTACCCTTCCTCTTCTCTGTTTCCAATTTCAGGGTCCAATATTTAATTCTATACTTTTACACGGTTGACTTATCAGTGTTCATAATTGAGTGAGAACATGTGGCACTTGTCTTTCTGTGTCCAGCTTGTTTCGCTAAGCATGTTCTGCAGGTCCTTCCATGTTGCTGCAAATGATGGAATTTCATTCTTTTTCGTGACTGGGTAGTGTTTCATTATGTAAATATACCACATTGTCTTTGTCTATTCGTCTGTCAAGGGGCATCCCTTCATGACAAAAATGTTCAACGCATCGTAGAAGAAATATTTCTCAAAATAATAAAGGCTATTTGCAAACAACCCATAGTCAATATTATATAGAATGTTGGAACACCTAAAAGTGTTTAAGATTGGGGAAAAGCCACAATGTTTTTTCTTTTTTCTTATTTAATATAATATGAGAAGCTTTGGTGAAAGTATTGGGGAAAAAGGAAAAGAGAAGTAAAGAAAAAGAAAAGGAAGAAAGAAAAGCCATCCAAACTGGAGAGCATGACATTTTGATCCATGTTTGTGGATTACATTATTCTACAGAAAAACAAATCCTAAATATTCTATCATAAAGTTGCTAGAACTCACATTCAACATCAGAAAGCAGCAGAACTCAAAATCAGCATAGAGAATCAGCAAAACTTCCATGTACACAAAATGAGCTTGCCAAAAGACATCAAGGATGCAGCCCCATTCACAACACCTACAAAATATATTTGGAAATAAGCTTAATCATAGTTGAAGGTCCCTACAAGGAACACTACAAAGTGCTGGAGCATGAATTTGATCTTGGACGGGATGGCTCTTGAGCCTGTTGCTGAGACCAGCTATGGCTCCACTGATGGTCAGGTGCCAGGGACAGAGAGAGGATACTACCCAGGTGTCATGGAGGAAGAAGAGATGGGAAACCTGAAACATGGCAAAGAGCAGAGTACCATACAGGGAATGAATCAGAAAAAATGTAGATGTGGCCTCTCAGCTAAGGAGGTAATCGGGGTTCCTGCACAGAGATGTTAGATCTCAAAAACCAAATGACTGGCTTTTCATACAAACATGGTAGGAAAATCATTTTAAACTCTGTATCAGTCTTTTCTATCACAATCACACACAGGAATCGCATGCCGCTAACAGAAGTGCCTTCTCAAGCACAACGACACTGATGGAAGCTGTACTTTAAATCTCAACAGTCCCTTTCATTTATGTCTACTGTATCACCAGGTCCCCGTGTCAAGCACTATAGCCATTAATAAGATGGGTTTCAGCTTTTTCTTGTGATCCCAGAGAAAATGCTCAAATGTTTTCTATGCGAAATTGGCCAATTGGTGTTCTAAAAGAATTAGTAGAGCTTGCAACAAAGTACGTGTGTGAGCCTTGCATAGGTATAATAAACACACATCTTTAAGAGACTGAAAATCATCTTCCAGCTATAGGTTATTTCCTAATGTGAAATCACACATATGTATATTAGCAGGAAGGGTAATAATAAACTTATATAGCCACAGTATAAGCCCAGGAAGATTGTACGTCTGTAATATTGTGATTGACTTCTTAATCCACTCAGTTTAAATATTCTTCATTGTCAATATTTTGTGACTTGACTGGCACTATTGAAAAAAGGATAATATGTCATATTGCTTAAAAAATTCTGAGTATTCTTGACATTTGATGACTCCATTAAACTAAAAGTTCTGAATATAGAGTTTTAAATTATTCACGGCTTTGGTTAATCTAGGTTTTGCCAAAATAATAGGGTTCATCACAGATTACGTCATGAATAAATATCTCTGAATTTTTAAGATTGGTAATAGACTCATAAATTTCAAGAGAAATATATTATTTTGATGAGTATAAGTCTCTTATCAACTCTATAACATCCCTCTCTTACTCCAAAACAAAACCAATAGTACAATTTGAAACATGGAGTGATAATGCTGCAGACATATGCTGAGGGATTTAATGTCTAAGGAAATAAGAAAAGCTGCAGCATAAATCAACTAAGAAATAATTTTCTTGATAAATGGTCATCAAAATGAAGACAAGAAGATCATGGAATTAAAGCCCAGACAAAGCCCAGAATCATCGAGACAATAGGAGCAGGACACAGGCCAGGCCTGCAGGCAGGATCATGGTGCAGGCTCACACCAGCCTAACAGGTGGCACTCACCTAGCAGGTTCACATCAGCTTTGAGAAGGGTTGGGGTTGGGGGAGTAATGGACTGGAGAAGATTCCTTAGTTGAAACACTCCATCTCTACATTAGGGTTCCACTGGGTTTCTCTTGAAATGAAGTTCAAGCCTTCATCTGACATTAAAGTCCTCTTTGCAAACTATACCTGCAACTGGAACATCTTTGCTTTATTAACTTTAATTTTCATCTTTCTAATAATAAATGCTATGACTTCCTGTGATTTTATGTGCATATACTCAGAGCCTTCTAGTCACATGGCCTATCTTCTTCCAGTGGAGTCATTAGCATAATGATTCATGCAGCAACTCCCACTGATCTGAAGCCTTGCTCTGGAGGGAGAAGTTATGCATAATTAGTTATATTCATATTTTAACATTCACATTGTTGATGATAATTCTTTGTCATGATTTATTGCCTAAACTCTATATGTAAGGCAAAGACATTATTAAAGATACATTTTAAAAACCTTTTCTATTTTTCATTAGCAGAACTAATTGACTTGTAGATGAGAACATTTTCCTCACACAGTGGAAGCATATTTTGATTACTCTGTGAGTAAAACAATTACAATTATCTTCTTTAAAAATAGGGGCAAATGCATTTTGTCTCTTCACTAATTTCCTACTTGATCTAGGAACCATGAATGTGTATTAGGTCTTCTTGCAGAAATATCCTGTGTCACTGTATCCTGTCTCTCCTTTCATTGACCAGTGCTCACATGCACATTGACATAGTAACAAGGTGAATTGGAGTAGGTGTGCCTCACACCTATTATCCTAGCCCTTGCTAGGCTGAGGCAGAGGGATAAAGTAATTTTTAGAACAGCCTGAGTTATAGAGATGCTATACCATAAAAACAAAAATAAAGATAAATTGAATTAAATTTATTTCTCAATATGAGCAAAACTTAGAAATATTTTGATAATTTCTTAATACAAATGATCTGCTTTTAAGTAAAGTCACTTGAGAGGTTGCACCAAATATTACCATAGCAATAGATGTCATTCCAAAATAAAAATCCGTAATCAATACCCACTGTGCTTTCTTTAAGAGTTCATTTCAGCACTGGCAGGATTGATCAGCCAATAGAGGCACTTTCTGCCAACCTGATGACCTGAGCTCTATCACTAGACCCATTTGGTAGAAAGAGTGAACCAATTCTTGCAAGTTGTTGTCCGACCATCTCAGGAAGGAAGTTCCAAAGATGCAAATTTGAACTTGCCACACGCTGAGCACTCTTCTGATCACACCACACACACACACACACACACACACACACACAAACACACACAAACACACAAACACACACAAACACACATACACACAAAATGAAAGAAGAAATAAAGAGTTCAATTTAAAGATATAAACTAATACAAATTTCAAAGAGGAAAGATTGAAAACAGAATTTTACATTAGTACAGTTTTTCTCGGTGGCAATGTTTAGAAAAATAAATTCATTCCATGCCTTGGGATAACCTCTGCCCCAATGTGTAGTCTTTGTGTTTCCTGTTTGTTTATATGTGGAGAGGGCAACTTTTAGACTAGGTTATATTTCATCTGAATTTGGGCAAATTTAACTATGTAGAAATAGTAATATGATGAAATAACCTTTGAAAGAAATTTTAAGTACTAAATTTGTGATCTGAATTTTAGTAGAATTGCAAGAAAAAAAAACAGGAGACCTGGGCTGTGCCATGCCTTTTTGTGTGTGGAGAGTACATGTATTTCTTTAGCTAAAAGTAACTATGGTCAAAAACAGTTACCTCATTAATCAAATATAACCTATACTGTAGTATGAAAGTATTGTAAGATAGGGGCTGGAGAGATGGCTCAGCAGTTAAGAGCACTGACTGCTCTACCAGAGGGTCCAGGTTCAATTCCAGCACCCACATGGTGGCTAACAATCGTCTGTAACTCCAGGTGCACTTACACACATGCAGGCAATACACTCATACACATAAAATAAAAATAATAGATAAAATACTTTTAAAAGTATTATGAGGTGAATGGCGATTTTGTTCATTTAATGAATCGATATATTATTCTAAAGTCATAATACTATAAATTGAAATCTGGAGAATATGCCTATACAGCAAAAGGAAATCCCATTAATTAATATCAGTCTCTGTCATGTTTTGCTCTGCTACATATAGACTTCAAGGGAAAGGCAAAATATAAGAGAAGATAGAAGAGTGAACACATTAAAGCTTTATTGCCTTTGTTGATCTCAATCTCCTGACAGCTGATATCCATTAAAATAGATGCAAAATGGTTGGCTGTACCTTTGCAAGACTGCGTATTTTAAGAAGTTTTATTCTCAGTAAGGCTTTTAATTCCAATTATATTTTGAATAAAATCTGACTAAATGGTATTTATAGAAATGTCAGTATGCAAAATATGATACTAAAATATGGGGTGGTTTTCTCATAACTTTCCAATGGGCTATAAACTTTTACAAGAGGGCACAGTTGGAGGTTGAGAGTAATACTCATCTAATGAGCTCTTTTTTTTTTCCTGTGCTACTTTCTGTCCAATAAGTAACTAAAAACCCTAGGACAATTTTATTAGTCTAATATTCATGCATAACATAATATCCCAGAGTGCCAGAGCCTAAAATAATCAACACTTACGAGGTCAGCTATTGTGGGGGAAAGAATTGGAGGGCCATTTCATACCAGAGGTACAGGTCTAGCACCAGAAAGTGGACATCGGTTGTGGGATGGACATACAATTGTGTAACTGTGTAAGAAGTATTCTTCCACTTCATCCTTGATGTCTTCACTATGTGGCTTCTCAGAGACAATCCAGCTCTCTTGAATGGAGAGAAAATTTCTGGTAAAAAGAAGTGCACCTAAGATGATAGCATGTATTAGTATCTAAGACATGGCATCCTATTTCCTCCTTCTTCTAACCCTTAGAAAAGAATCAGATTCCAGTCCACACTTTGTCAGATGTGAAATATATTCTACTTGAAGAAGGAGCTATGATACAGGTTTTCTTTTGCTTCTGTGGAAAATTACACCAAATTTCATGACTGAAAAACCTGGGTGTTAGCTAAGAGATCAGTAAGACATCTTGCTGCTCTTCCAGAGACCTGAGATGGGTTCTTAGCACCTACACACCTGTTAACTCTAGCTCTAAGTAACCTGACACTCCTCTTTTGATTTACCTGTGCAGTTCACATAAAGTCATATAGATACATCTACAAAATGCATAATTTGAAATAAAAATAAATTATTTTAATAAAAAGCATGTTTAGCTAACTACTGTCTGTAACTCCAATCCCAGGGGATCCCACAGCTTCTTCTGAACTCCATGGGGATTGCACATCATGGGTGCACTTACCCACATGCAGGCAATACATGCATACATATAAAATAAAAATAATAAATTTAAAAATAAAGATTGAAAAATAAGAAGCATGTTTATATTATCTTATAGTTCATACATATGAATGCATCTCCAGCACAGGTCTATAAAAAGAAATGAAGGTATTGTCAAGAAAACGTTCCTCTGGAGGAAAATGGGGGATAATGTGTTTTCTTTTCAAGTTTCTAGAAACTTCTGGAATTTTCTCCTTAGTGATCTACCTCTTCTATAGTCACAGTCTATAGTAGTGCTCTGACCTTTTTCTTCTTCCTATTTTAAGGGTGCTTGTTTCTAGATAATCCAAGCTAACATTTGGCCAAGTATAATGGCACAGGCTTTTATCTCAGCACTCTAGAAGCAGAGGCAGATGGGATCTCTGTGAGTTCAAGGCAAGCCTGATCTACATAGTGAGTTCTAGGCCAGGCCAGTCAGTGCTACTCAAGGAACTACAGTTCTCCAGGGAATGTATTTGCTTACTCACAGGTATCAAATAATTTGTATATTTTAAGTTCTCCAAGTACTAAGCGACCATGAAATGCCCTGAACCCTACAATTCCATACCTTCTCTGTTTGCAGATTCATCCAACTATGAATTGAAAATAGAAAAAAAAAATAAATAGGAAGTTCCAGAAACTCAAATTTGATTTTGCCACATGCTGAGCTCTCCACTGGATGCAAACAATGAAGGGTTATGCAAGGATCCCTCTGGATTCCCATGGATTCAAAGTACCTCAGTTTCTACTGTGCTTACTGAAGCAATGTTGGCCTCCTATATCAACTGCAAGCTTTCTAGTTGTGGCTCAATTGAACACATACAGGCTTTTCTTGTCACTATTCTCCAAACAATGTGAAATAATAACCATTTCCATAGCAGTATCTATAATAAGCAATTCAGCAATGACTGATAGTACAAGGAAGGATGTGTGCAGGTGATATCAGAGATCACTGTGCCTTCATGCAAGGGAGTGGAGCATGTGTAGATTTCAAAACTGCAGGGTAATGCAGCAAACAGGACCCTGTAGGCTGGGTGTTGAGGGGTGGGGCGGGCAATATACACAAAATTCAAGAAATATTTAAACAATTTATTGGGGGGTTTCTTTATATTGACCAGGCTGTCATTGATCTCACAGAGAGCCATCTGCCTCTGTCTCTGCCCCTGGAGTGCTGGGATTAAATCCTTCGCCACCATGCCAGTCAATGATGAACATAAAGATCTATGTGCATAGAGAAATATGCTCATTTTTCATATAATTAAAAACGGTTGCACTGGGGTAGCTTTCATTTTGTAGGTGTGGTTCTGTGTAAGGCATTCATTAGAAATGGTGACCGAAAATTGAGAGAGCACAAAAAGATATTTTAGTTACTACATAATAGTAAATCCCTAACAGATACTGAGGGAGGAAAGTCATAGGTTCTACATATGAGCACTTACACATACCACACACTCACACAAACAAAATGCATTCACATATACACATTCACAAGTTCACATGTGCACTCACACACAGTCATAACATACCTTTAGGCACACACAATATATTCATAAGCAGAGAGAGAGAGAGAGACAGAGAGAGACAGAGAGAGGGAGAAAGAGAGAGATGAAAACATGGATATATATTTACACATGCACTTTCAGGATCCTGTTCCTAATTTTCACTGAAGTCTAATCAGCACTAACTCAGGCTGCAAACTGCCTGTCCTCACCTATGAACCAAGCACAGTGGAGATAAACAGTCCTACTTTCTTCGTTCTCAGTCTTTCACAGCTGCCAAGGGCAATAAGATAAAATTTCAACTCTACTGTGAGTGGAAGTAATTGTTATCACTTAAGGAATGTACCATTGGAATCAGAAAGCAAGCTTGAATCTTGGTTCTGTTCTTCAGTTTTATGAAAATTATCTTCTTGTTTGATTTTCTGCAAAGAAACTGAAAAATAATCATTATTGATGTTGCATATATACTGTGCATATTAATTTACTAATCTGAAATTGGTTGCCTATTTTAATCTTCTTGTGCAAATCTATTTTATAAAATATCTTCTAACAACCCTACCATGTATGTATGTCTCCTGTTTTTTCTTACATGTGTTGATCATTAATAAACACTGTTTAAAACTATATTCTAAACATTTGATCAGTGATTTCTACCCACCAAAACCCCTGAGACAGGTATGACCAGGGTGTAGAGGGTCAGTTTTAAAGAATCACATTTTTTTCTGTTTTCCTGTCTCATAGGCAGTTCCTGTCTATGACAATTACTGCGAAAACTTTAGATAACAATGATGAATTATTTAATTCAGAAATTTCTGGTATATCATGAACTAATAGAGTTTTGTACCATCATATATTTCTTTTAAAATTAAAAGCTCTTATTGTCTCAGGAGATAAAGTTGATTCTATAAAATTCAGAGTACTATAAGCTTTGTAAATTCAACATTCAAGGTAAAGTTATGTGATTTTTATCAATAATGATGTGATCATAAATCTGGGTGCAAGACAGCACAGTGGCAAAACAATGTTCTCAATGTTCTGAGTAATCAGAGACCTCGTGGAAGACACATGTACTTGCAATTAGTTGTTGAACACAATTTACAAGTATAACCATAAACTGTGATATTCACCAATGTATATAAGCTGAACTGTATTACATAGTTTAATATATATATGTATATATATATCAGTCAGAAAAACAAATATAAAAATTCTAGCAGTGAGCCAGATTGAATCCAAAAGAAAGCACCATGTTTTCCTGCACTGTCTCATTTTCTGTCACACCTGTATAGTGGAATGATGGATTTTGAAGACCTACCTGACAAATCCCTTTAATGTGGGTTACCATTTCTTAGAAATCAGTTGGAAATCTTAAATGAAAATGTTCATAAAAGCATCAAATCTCGAAGGTTTTGTAAATATTTATTACATTTATCATTTATTTATGTCCTGTATGTATTTGTATAGGTGCACATTGAAGTCAGAAGTCAATTTACCGTAGTCAGTACTTCCTTTCCACCCTGTGGGTCCTGAGGATCTAACTTTCATTGTCAGACTTGGCTGCAAGCACATTTACTCACTAAGCCATCTTGCAGGCCCTCAAGTCTTCTTTTAAATGTCAGTGATTAAGAAGAAATCTCCTGGCCATGTATGCTGGCACACACCTTTAATCCCAGCACAGGGACAGCAGAGGCAGGTGGATCTCTGTGAGATCCAGGCCAGCCTGGTCTACATAGCGAGATCTAGGCCAGCAAGAAGAAAATATCCAAGTTGAAATTATGTATTTTTCCAACAACAATGTGATCACAAATCTAGTGAAACTCTGTCTCAAAAAAGTACAAATCTCATAAGTTAAAAGATGAATTTTTTCTTACACAATCATAAAAGAAAAAAAATATAACAAACAAAAGGCACTCCACAGTATTCAAGATTTAATTTTATCATCTTTACTATGCTTTAAAATATTTCTGAGATCTCTCAGATAGATCTCTTCTTCTACAGCAGGACAGGATAAAGTTGATAATGCCTGTGATTACATGGTACCCTCCTTTACTGAAAGAGAAAAATATTCAAACAATTTTGACAATTTTTATCTTATTGTCAAAGAAAACTACCCTGTCAAAATAGGTAAAAGAAAACAGCACCAATGAAAATATTTTGACCAAAATATTTACACATTTCAGCATAAAAGTGGAAATGAAACTTTCAGTTACCAAAATTGTCTCTGAGCTTGTAACTTTCTTCAGCATCTTTTAGTTGAGCTACTTCTTTTTAGTTAAAAATACCTTTATATGTTAAAAATAACTTGCAACTTCAAATCTATTAATGATAAAATATAGTATTAAAAACTAAGAAAATTTATGAAAATTAAAAATAAGATAAAAAATAAATTGTATAAGAAAACACAAGGCACATAGTAATTGAAGTGGAAAGTCAAAAAAGGAATAAAACACATAGACATTACTCAATTATTCCATTTTTAATATTCTAATAATCAGTCATACCACATCCTAATTTTTTCTTATACAAAAGAGAATTAAAACAAGCTTTAATAATATTTAGTTGCATTTTACATAACTAGTGATACGCTGAGTTGATTCATAAAAAAATTTAAGATTCTACAATTTTAATAATTTTATTGACCTTCTAAAGAAAATTACACACTTAGATATTAAAGTATAAAGTCATTTGACATCGAATCTTGTTCTTGACATATCTGTGTTGTTGTGAAGGTGCAGAGAACACACTCATTTGAGCTCCATACACAAACCATCTATTATTCTACGTACTTTGGAGATATTTGTGAGTAAACAAAAGATTCTTGGCTTCATTTCATCAGGAGGCAGGTATCTAACAAGACATAATACAGAGTGTCGTCATACATTAGGAGGAGATAATGATTTGGACACTGGCCCCCATAAACAGTGCGAAAATGGCATCTCCAGGGAGCTGGAAGATAAAGGAGATGATTCGTGATGATCAAGGTGAAGCAAGTCAGGGGAGACGAAATGGCTGACATACATGAAGAACATATTATGTTATAGAAGCTTCTAGCAGACTACTGTAACTGATGAATATGGGGGGTGTAAAGTAGACAGAGAGGTGATTATGGTACAGATAGAAGAATATTAAGACTTCTGGGCATGTTTGATTCAGTACACCATGAAGAACTTATATTCAATGGAATTTTACTTTCTTCCACATATTACCTTGGCTCTTTTTTGGAGGTATTATATATCCATTTCTCTTCTGCTTTAAGGGAAGAATATTAGATTTTTTTGTATTTCCTTCTGCATTTTTCTGTTTGAGGTTTGTATTCTGTCTAAAGAGTGCTTTGAAGTTTTGTTATCTCATGAAATTCATAATAAAAATGGCCTGTACAGGCCTGTAATCTCAACACTTGAGAGGTAGAGGCAATATCAGGAATCCAAAGACAGCCAGGTTATATGAAGAATGTCTAAAAATAATAAATGAACAAATAAATAAATAAATGTTTAATGCCATGTATTTTCTACTTTACATGTGCTCATGAACATTTTATGATAAAAATTATTGTATTAAAAATGAAAACTGCCAGGGTTGTAGAGATGGCTCAGTAATTAAAAGCACTAGCTGCTCCTGTGAAGGACCTGGGTTCAGTTCTGAGAACCAATATGGTGGCTAAAAACTATCAATAAATCCAGTTCCAGGGGATCCAGTGTCCTCTTCTGACCTCCACAAGCATTGCACAACACTGGTGTTCTTATACACATGCAGGCAATACACTCATACTCATAAAATAAAATTAATAAAACTTAAAAATGAAAATTGCGTAGCTGGGGAGATGGCTCAGTGGTTAAGAGTGCTAGCTATTTTTGCAGAAGATGTGGGTTCAATTTCCAACACCACATGGCAGCTAACTGCTGTCCATAACTCCAGTTCCAGGCAATCCAATACCCTCTTAAACATCTGCAGGCATTCCATAACACAGGTTAACTTACACACTTGCAGGCAATCCACTCATATACATATAATAAAAACAATAAATAAAATATCAAATAAATGAAATTGTCAAATTGTGATTTGTCGATAGATTCTGTAAAGTATAGGCAAAGTATATTTTATACTAAAACCATGCTTCATCTATAGAACATAATGTGATAAATAAGAATTACTGAACTTGGAGTACTTATATTAACATTTTTTATTAATATCTTATGCAACTAATGTCTACTTTCTTAACTTCAATTTCTATAAACAAAATAGACAGTAAATCCTCCAACATAAAATTATTATATATCTTTGTGCCTGTGTGAACATTTCACCATGTATTATATGTTACATTTGGTTTTATTAACATCAAAGGTGATGTTAAGTTAGCATTGTTACATGCTAACCTTTTAGCAAATCAGTTTCAAAAGTCTTCCTAAAAATCTTTATTTTTCTGCTCAGAATCTGAATACTTTAAGTACAAAATACTTTAAAATTCTAGACTTCAAAAACTAGCTGGTAAGGCTCTTATGGCATGCAGCAAAAGGATAGCTTCTAGACTTGACTTACCCATTGTACTGATGGCTGACCAGATCAGTGGTCTTTTGCACAAGACCTGCACAAGACTGAGCCCCTCAACATTCCATCACAGATTTAACAGAGAGAGACCCATCAGGCTTCACCCTTCCCTGAGGGACTATTGGCAATTAGAGGTTGTTGAGGAAGGGGGTGAAATTTTCTTCAGCGATATAACCATTGAAAAATTGCTCTTTATCCAGTAATAACCTCTCATACAATGTCAAGAAATTCTCATTGAACTCTGTGGGCTTCATATAAGTAGGAGACATGAAAATAGGAGATAGTTGGAAAGAAGAATTCTAGGAGGAGGAGACAGGGTGGAATGAGTGAAGTTTATTATGTAAGTGTAAGAAACTGGGAAACAATTACAAAACTATTAGAAAATGTAATTGAAGGACACGTGTCTTATTCCAGGGCTTCACACATGGCAATGCACTTTCCAGTCAGCTAGTGTCTTGTCAAACCCTGATTGTGATTGCTGCTGGGATGGAACCTGGATTCTATGTGACAGGCTTCTACATAATAAAGCTGGTGCTTGTGTTCTACTCTGTCAGGGTGGTAGACTGCTCTACAGAAAATACACTTATCTTCCTAAAATAATGATGGCTTTTCACTGTATTTATGTGTTCTAAGACACAGCTATTATGGTGGTGCTATTTAATATTTTCCTCTTGATAAAAGCCTTCCATATTGAAGGGAAGCTCAGTGAGACACAGGATGTTCTAAAAAGAGGTAAAACACTTTATCATGCAGGGAAGCTCTTCATGATCTGTAGGTAAAGGACTCAAAAGTTTCAGGAAGTCACTGAAACTGACAAGATTCACTATGGCCCTCCCTCTCCAAGGGTGTGTAAACAGTGAGGATTACTGAGAGATAATCTTAGAGTAATAAAAGCTGTGTAGGAGAGGCTCAGAGCAACTGAGCCCCCAGAAAGCCGGAGATCAGCAAGTTGTCTGGAAGAGGATCAGACCAGGTGAGCTACCTGGACATATATGCTCCAACCTGCTGAGCTGCCTGAAGGTTGTTCAGTGCTCTCTGAGTTTCCAAATTTTGTAACTGTCACTCATGTTGACATGGACTTTTGTGATACAGCTGTCACTGTGTTTTTTCTGGTCAAGTAAGTAACCTATCACCATCTTCTTATAATTAGCCCCAGTAAACTCACTGGTTCACCATATTGGACTTTGGTGGTATCTTTACTTTGTCTGTTATCATTTCCCTACTTGGAATGAGTAGACATTTGTTTATGTCTCACTAGTAATAGTGTCACACAAAGGGTGGCATAAATATTTAATATAGTCATCAAAAAGGCTTAAGAAGAAGAAAAAGTACATGGAATCGAGGCAAAGAGAAGAAATATCCAGATCGTGGGGTGTCTGTTTGACTAAAATCTGAATGTTTTCAAAGAAGTTCATCCAAAGTTTTTCATAAATTTTGCTTTTTAAATTTTTAAATGTTTGTGAGAACAAATACTGTGATGCACAGAATCAGTGATGTCAGTCTATGCATTCTTGATGAATGTGAGACCAAACTAGTTTGTTTTGTTCTTTGAAACTGGGTCTCAACTATGTCGCCCTGGCAACCTGGAACTCACTGCATAGACCAGGCCAACCTCGAACTCATAGACCTCTGCCTTCCTGAAACTCATAGACCTCTGCCTGCTCTGCCTCCAGAGTGACCTGATCAAAGGTGTGTGATACCACGTTTAGGCCAAAATCAAATTAATGTTCACTGTGTTTTACTCTAAAATATCATAACAGTTATTTACGGATCCATAAATCAGTGAGAATGTTAATAATTTTATTGTAGATAATGAATATTAGCCATTTATATATCCCTTATCTCTCAATCTGCTCACTTCCCAATTGAAATCTTTCCTCTCCCAAATTCCCTGTCCTACTTGATGGGTTATTGTTTCTTTGGTTGCTTGTTTGGTTGTTTTATGAACCACTGACTTTGGTTAGGGTTTTTTTGCATGAACATAGATAAAGGATTATTTGCTGGAACATGGGCAACATCTCAGTGACTACATCATTGAAGAAAATGGCATTCCAGGAAACTTCAACTGTCAATAGTCTTCCAAAAAGATGTGGGGTGTCATGAGCTTCTTCCAAATTCATAATTAAAGACTGCATGGCTCCGTCTTGTACAGGTATTCCCCTGGTAACCACAGGTACCATGAATTCAGAATCCTGAACATATTCAGGATACTGCTAACAAACATTTATCTAAATTTTATATGATTGGTCATTTTGTTTCTGGATATTTTACTTCTTAATAATGCATGCCCTCTTCATTTTCAACCTTTGTAGAATGGAATCAAAAAAAATTATCGCTTCAGAAAACTTATCCAAGAAATGAAAAGAGATACATTAAATGAAAAATAAGTAACCAGGGGCTGGAGAGATTGCTCAGTGGTTAGCAGCACTGGCTGTTCTTGCAGAGGACCCAGGTTTGCCTCCCAGCATCCACATGGAAGCTAACAACCGACACCCTTATCTGACCTTTGAGGGCATCACATGACACAGCTATACTTACATATATGCATGCAATACACTCAAACACATAAAACAAAAATAATGAATCAAATATCTTTAAAAAGAAAAGAAAAATAAGTAACCAAACTGTAATTTTAGTAATTAAGCATCCTCAAATTCAATAATTATACCATTTGCTCTTTGATTTGTAATTTGTTTGAAAAGGTGCTATGTTCTCTGCTAAGTAATTTTAGACTGGAACAGACACTGTTCAACTTTTGCAAAGTCACACAGTTTCAGGTTTCATGTCATTGTGTCTTAATTCAAAATGTAAATCCAAGGCATTTTGATAATTAGCTGAGAGTAGCTTTGATAGGAACAGCATGGCAAAAGAAGAAGAAAGATCAGAGGCAGACCTCCCCTGTACAACCAGCAGAACAGAGGTCCTCAGAATTGAAACACCTAGCGTTAGAATTGGGGTCTGGGAGGAAATCATTTCCTGGACTAAGAAGGAACCCTGCAGCACATTTTCAGCTGGAGAGAATGAGGCACCATGTTCTGGAAACATGAAGCCTGCCTCATTCATGTGACGCATCATTGTGTAAGTGAGAGCAGGCTTGTTTTTCCCTGCATACCCTTGAGAGGACATGTGCTCCCTGCAAACTGAGCTTTTGGAAAGCTTTGTATATTCAACATGATTTGATCATTGAAAATTAGAACCGTTACACTTTTTACTTCTAATATAAACTTTAGAAGAAATGGCAAATGCCAAAGTGCTGTATTCTTTCATGATATTTTTTTTCACTTCAGTTTATCTTAGGGGAAAAAAAATCAGTTTGAATCTAAATAAGTCATACACAAGGATCACACTTACAAGATCATTAGCAAGAAGTTCAAATTTCCACTTTTATTTGTCCTTGCAAACAGAGCCTGGGAGCGTGGAGTATATTCTGGTAACAAATGGGAGTCTGGCCAGCCAGTGATCTCTGCATTAGCATTCTAATAACCAGAGGCCACTGCGCCACAGTGCTGTGTCAGAACTAATTTATGAAACTAGGTTCACAGGCTCATTAAAGTGGTCACAATTCAGTGACTGCCCAGTAAAATTAGACTACGGTTTCATTCTCATAACCGTGAATATTTTAACATACTCTTAAGGATATATTTCAAGTGTTAAAACTAGCTTTGATTCTGGGAAGGGAAAAACAACAATATTAGGAAGCTATTTACTTTTTCAATATCAAATTGGTTTTAGTCTTAGCTTTTGAACCAAAAATGCTTGAAATATTCATCTTTTAGAACACAGGTAACTATACTTGGCATTTGCAAGAACAGTGCATTTTTTCCCTCTTAGTAAAAGCACTTCCATGCAGCTCCAGGGAACCTTAGGGTCATGAACTCACCTTGCCAAGAAATCTCTGACAGCACTCTGTACTCTCTATGGTTCTGCTCTTGCTGCTGCACCACGGGTTTCCCTGTGGACTCCTTTAAGTGCCTGCCCACACAGTGCACAGACTCCTCTAACTCAAAGTACTTTGTTCTGCAGGCTGTGTTCCACAGCCAAACTGGGCTTCAGTGGTATAGAAAGTGTGACTTCCAAAATCTGGTCAGGAGCAATGCGATGCAGTAAGGAAAAGCCTACACAGTCCCTGTCAAGGTCAAGCTTCAGATACTCATCTCTCTTCGTGGGGATAGTGTCTCCTCTTATGTTGAATATTTGGAGCATGTTCTGTGCTCAATAATAAAGATGATTGTAACAAGCAGAGCTAATGACATTAGTATCTCACTATCTCAAACATCTGTGTATGGGAAATGGAGATAATAATCCCTGCTCTACTTAGTTCACAGGGTTGTTTTCAGGATCTAAACTAATAATGATTGAAAAAGGACTTCTTAGTGGATGACACTTATATAGGTAAATATTTGGTATATCCATTCCCTTGTCAAACATAACAGACTGTTTATCTCCAGAGTTTTCATTCAATGGAATTGTAATGAATCCTTAAATCTTCTAAATGTGAACAATAAAATACTCTGAATGACTATCCCTGGCAGTCTATATGCCATAACTGAATTTATTTAGACTTCTATTTAAACCTGGGTAAAAGGGGGGTACAACTCTCTATGAAAAAAGATTTTCTTTTTAAATAATTCCCTCAGAACAACATTGTTGTTAATTTAGAAGGTATACTGACAATTTAAATGTCCTGTTATACTAGACATCTTTCAATATTAAGATTCAATATATATAGGAAGTGGTATAGGTTAGCAAGGATCACCAGGAGGAAAATTAACTAGCAATGTCAGTTGGCTGCAGCAGTCTAAATAATACACAATTTAATAGATTTCATTAACCTTTAAAATTAGAATGTTGCACATTGAATATTTTGCAAAAAATTCTAAACTATATTTCTAAATATTTCAAGGTATCTCATAAACCACGATTGTGGAAATGTTCTGTTACACAATATGTGAGCAAGTGTCCTGTCTAAAGAATAGTCTATATCCCCACATAAATATTAGAGCATTTCAGTTAAACATGACTGAATATCATTTTTGCATAGTTTTCCCTATTAATATGCACTGCACATGTCCAAGAAAAAGGTGAAATATACAATATAGCATTTTTACTAACCTATTTTACCTTGATAAATTAATTTCACAATATATTTAATAGCATCATCAAAACACAGTTTAATTGGCATCAGTTTAGCAAAAGCATTGTTGTAGTTTGCTTAAACCCCTAGAACCCATACAAGGCTACGTATTCTTACCTACATAAATTAAGATGGCAGGGCCTGGAGAGATGCCACAGTGGTTAAGAACATTGCAGAGGACCTGGATCCTAACCCGGCACCCACATGGAGGCCTACAAAGGTTTATAACTCTAGTTCCAGGGGATCTGATGCCCTCTTCTGACCTTCATGGGCCATTACACCAGACATGTGACTTAGATACATGCATGCAATACACTCATACAAATAAAATAACAAAAACTTAAATTGACAATAGAATTACTGATTATTTACTAGACAAACAACTGTAGTTGCTAAAGAACAAAGTTGAGTGAAATTATGACAACTTTTCAGAAGTTCATATTCAGAGGGCACCAACAGTAGTCAGTAAAATGCTATGATATGATGATGCCAATTTGATATCAAATGGAAATATTGCATACATTCATTTGGTTATGGGATCAGAGTATCTTCCAATTTCAAACACACGGATTGATAGAATGCTGTGTCTCTCCTTTAGTGGTTTTCTACTAAGGGTTTTCAGATGAATGTGTCCACTAGTTCTGGTCTTTATTCCTGAGAAATGATAGTTTTGAGCAATAACTGCCTCATTTGGCTCAAGACAATAGTTTCAGCTCACTGACTTCTTTTAGTTTTGTATCATTACCATTACTTCTGCCATGGAATCATGGTATTCTAATACCCAGCCCCTCCCAGATGCACCCTTGACTACCCATCCAACTTCATGTACTTCCCCCCCCCCAACACTGAGTCCAATATATGTTGCCCAAATACTATAGGGTATTGAATCTGCCCTGGATTCTGGTCAACCTATAAGGGGTCATACTCTTAAAAAACCTGGTTCTTCTTCTTCCAGCAGATATCAAATACTAATAATTTATCAGATAGAGATGAGACTCCATACCCATCTCTCCCACTCCATGCTGTAATTTTCATCTGTCATAGGTTTGAGTAGGTCTTGTGCATGTGGTCTCATATATTTCACTCCAAAGTCCCTTAGGATAGTGAATAGAAATGAACTTTAGTCAGCCTCCCTCTTGCCATACTTGTGAGTAATTTCCACAGTGTCAGGATGATCCCAGAGGTCCCTGTCAATGCATGCAAACATGCCATTTTTCCCTTCTATATAGTCTCTTGTAGGACAACAGTTCTTGATGCATAAGAATCTGAGCCTTAGATTTCAACTAACTGAGTTGTTCTCAAGACACCCTTAAGTATTGTACTTATACAGGTCAGGATAAAGGAAAGACTGGTCATTTAGCCCTTGGCAGGGCTTTCTGTTCTTGATGATTAAAGTATGTGCTGCTCTTTGGCTAACAAACCCAAGTTGTGGGTAAGGGTCAATAGGACACTGCAAATATACAAATCTGAACTTTTAAGTACACATTTCTATGCTTTCATGAGAAAATTTACATTTTATCACTATTCCTTGTTAAAAAGAAACAATGAACTCTTATATACCTTTTTAAACACTTTTAATGGGAAGCTAATGTCTGGAAATACTGATTTACCAGCATGCCATGAAAAGCTTTCTGTGGTATGAGTATGCTGTCATCTCCTACGTGCATTTTCAGAAACACTGACAGCATATTATTTTTTTAAAAAAATGGGATAATAGCAATATTTTTGTTGAAAGATTTGTCTCAAGCATTTTGTTTAATGATGGGGATAATTTCAATTTTTTATTTTATAAGTTACAAGGTTTGTACTTGAAAGCTTCATGTAGCCTTGTGATATTCTCATAGCTGGGATGTCTCTGCCATCATCACAGTCTTTTACTTATATTTTTCTTCAACTGTAGCACATATGAGAGGTTTAAACAGCCTTGGTACACATAATGCCTTATTCTAAATCACACAAGGTTCAGTGCCTGTGTGATTTATTCTCCAGTCTGTCCTCCACTGAGAACCACATATCATATCCCACTCAAATCAAACTTGAAGTTCTAGTTGAAGTTTCTAATGATCTTATACTCAGTAGTCTACCCCAAATTTATTCTTCCTCAACCCCTCAATAATAGCTGAATATGCTTGGTTACCAAAACCTGCTGGTCTGACCTGTGGATGAATCAACATACCTTACCTTTATATTTCTCATGTTTTCTCTTGTTAACTAATCACTACTTAACATAAAATTTAAAAAATATTTGTCACAGACAATAATACTGTGATACAAAACCATGTTCTTTCTATTAATTTAAGAAACAGTACTCTGTAATTTAATCTCAAACTTTCTTGGTTGTCTCCCCAAATCCTACAATCCTTTCTATACTTTTAGAGTTAATCCTCTGTTGAAATTGTTTATTTCTGCTTTCTTTAATTTAGACTAATCACATGCATTTTATTACTACTTAATCCTTCTTTTTGGTACCTTCATTTACATGAAAGAAGTGATATTGTCAGCCTTTGCCAGTGAACTAACATGGGGCTCCTCAATGGATCTGTGGTATAGCCTGTGACTCTAATTCTCTCTTCACCTCTCTTTATTTTTCTGTTGTAAATTATTTCTTCTGTAAAATTTAAAAATATATTTATCCTATTAACTCTCAATTGCTAATCTTGTTTTCCTTCAAGAGTATCATTTTGTTCCAGTGTGCTAAACTAAACACTTTTTTTAAAACAAATTATTATTTTTATTTTATATGTATGAATCTATTGTCTGCATGTATGTAAGTGCACCCATGTCATACAGCACCTGCAAAGAACAGAAGGGGGCATAGGAGGCCCTGAAACTGGAGTTACACATGGCTGTTATCTGCCATGTGAGTGCTGATAATTGAACCCCCATCTTCAGCAAGACCAGCCAGTGCTCTTAGCTGCTGAGCCATCTCTCCAGCCCCGAAACTGAACACTCTTTTATACATCTTATGGTGCACATATGCAATAATTTTATTAGATGCATATTATCTCCACAAATGATTAAAATTTAAACATTTTAAGTTTATTCCAGAATAGTTTTATGAATTTCCACATATACCTGCAATGTATACACTTTCTAGTTGTACCAAAACTGGTCAACACTTGATGTCCTCTGTCTTTGTAAACTGGGAACTTAGGTAAATTGTGAACTCATGATGCTTTAACTTAGATTTCCCAATACTAATGAGGTTAAGAAATTTTCATTTATCTACTTACCGTGTGTCATTTTTAAAAATATTTTATCATTTTTTATTTTATGTGTATGCGTGTATTGCCTGCACATAGGTAAGTGCACCTGTGTCATGCAATGTCCGCAGAGGATGAGAAGAGGCTATCGGATCCCCTGGAACTGGAGTTACAGAGAGTTATTAACTGCCACATGGGTCCTGGGATTCGAGCCCAGGTCTTCCTCAAGAACAGTCAGTGTTCTTAACCGCTGAACCATCTCTCTAGCCCCCCCCCATGTGTCATTTTATATAATGTGGATTTACTAGTTATTTTGACTTTTCTCAAATTTCTAATTTGTGCTTTGACACTTTTTCCTGTATGTAAATGAGTCCTTTACATATTCAAGAATACGTAAGGATACTTTGTCAAGGACTTTTGTTCAGTTTGTGGCTCTTTCTACCATCTTTATATGACTTTAGATGAGCATATAATTTTAGTTATGTTAATTTTAATGTAATAAAATTCATCAATTTTATATGTTAAGGCCAGGAAATTTTATGTCTGGTTTAAGATTATCATCCCATATTCTGAACTCATAAAGATATCCTCATTTTATTATCATTAAAATTTTTTATATTTTATTTTCATATTTAAACTAATCAATTCTTTATGATAGTACAAAGTATGGTTATAATAGTTATGTTAATTTTAATGTAATAAAATTCATCAATTTTATATGTTAAGGCCAGGAAATTTTATGTCTGGTTTAAGATTATCATCCCATATTCTGAACTCATAAAGATATCCTCATTTTATTATCATTAAAATTTTTTATATTTTATTTTCATATTTAAACTAATCAATTCTTTATGATAGTACAAAGTATGGTTATAACTTCCTTAACATTGTAAGTAACTAATTGTTATAATATTATTCATTAAAACATCTATCATGTTGATACACGACAATAATCCCACTAAACAGGAGGCTGAAGGAGGGGAATCGTGAACTACCCCAGATATTGGGTGAGACTCTCTCTAAAAAAATAAAACAACCTGGTTCTTCTCCACTGATCTTACTCCATAATTCTGATGTCAACATATAACTATTGAATGCTTTAGAGATTTGTCTCTGTGTACGGCAGCTTGAGGTTCCTGTATTCTGTTCCACTGGTCCCTTTCTACCTGTACCAATGCTATAATCTTAACAGAGTCATAAAATGCAGTGTGATAAGGCCTCTTTGCCAACCTTGTCTATTTTACCAGTGTATAATAGCTCTTTTGCCTTCACTTTGTCATATTTATGCATTTTAGAAACAATATGACAAACTACACACACATAAAAAGAATATTTGAGAATTTTATTAAAATTGCAGAGCACAACTTTATACATTTTACAAATCTCTACCCAACTTTCCAATTTCTTAAAAATTTAACATTTCTTTTAACCTCAATCTTGGCGGTTGTACATATCACTGTCATATCTTCAGGCATCTTATCTATCTCAGAGTCTTGCTCACATTTTCAACTCATGAAAGCAGAGGGTGTGTCCACTTTGGAAATACATAGCATCAAGTATACATGATCAAGTTCATTTTATTGCTTAATAAATAAACATGATACTCATTATGGCCTTTTATGTGACACTGTGCCTGGAGAGGTGTGAACAAACATCTAGTAACCCCAGATAAGGAACCAATGACAGACATTATAAAGATACAACCCAAGTCCAACTTGAACCAATGAGCTTTATTGGGGTTACTTACTGGAGCAGAAATGACCCAAAGACTGTTGCATTACCAAAAGATCACCCAATATGGTGACAGCTCATGAAAGTAGGAAACCTGGAACACACTGTACAACCTGTAAAGTAGCTCAACAAGCTGGAGAGTGTTCTTCCGGGTAGTTCTGTTGCTCTGGGCCACTTTGGTTTATGATTTTTCCAGGCAGCTCAGCTGGTGTCTGCGGCTTCTGGCAGGTCTGACTGTTTCTGTTTTTCCGAAGTTCTTAGGGGTTTTAAATGCCTGGGCAAGGAAAGACCTAGTGAACCTGGTCAATTTCAGGGACTTCCTGAATCTATAGAGTTATTTACTTCCTGAGCTTAAGGGGCTTCCTGCAGGATGCAATGTTTACCTCCCCTTAGAGCATACTGATGTTTATCTCCCTTTGGAACATAACTACAATTTATTTTCATTTAGAACATTCTGTTGTTTGCCTCCCTTTAACATCCTATTGTTCTTAGCTGCCCTCAAAGATGAAAAGTCTTATATCTGAGGAAATTGCTACACAACATAGTCACATAATGGAGAAACTACTTTTAGGAACAAATTGTATTTCATACAAATATTTATACAGGCTGAGAAATTCTTCACAAAAAGTAAAAATTAGAAGGATATTGCATTCTCTTTTTTATATAATATTTTATTTATTATTTTTATTTTATGTGTATGAGTGTATTGCCTGCATGTATGTGAGTGCACCTGTGTCATGTGATGCGGCGGAGGTAAGAAGAGGGCTTCGGATTCCCCTGGAACTGGAGTTAAGGATGTTTTGTAGCTGCCATGTGGGTACTGGGAATTGAACCTGGGCCTTCTACAAGAGCAGTCAGTGCTCTTAACTGCTGAGCCATCTCTTCAGCCTGAATTCTCTTTTTTTAATCACACATCCTGATTCCTTTTACATCATTCATTTTCCCCATAGCACTTATGATATTAAATTGTTATGTATTTTTCTCATTTATTACACTTCTGTCTTACCATCCACATCTTCCCAGATGGGTGTAAATTAATGAAGAGAAAGGGTCTAATCTTGTTTGTATGACAAACCCAACTACTGTCCGATGTAATGTAGGTGCTTAAATACATGTTGGAGTAAGACATAGTTACAGGTAGATTCCTGAAGCTCATTGGCCAGAAAGCCAAGCAAAATTCATGAGCTTCAGGTTCAGGGAGAGACTGTGTTTCAATAACCAAAGGTGGAGAATGTTCAAGGGAAAACAGATATTGACCTGGGACTTCCACATACATGTGTGTGCCCACATGTACATGTGCACACACCCACAATAATAAGTACATGCACCAGACACACAGTCAATAAATAAGCACACAGATGCTTATTTAAAGGATTTGCATAAACAACCTGGGTGTTGTGGTGCCTGCATTTAATCACAGGAGGCAAAGCAGTCTGAGAGGGAGGCCAGCCTGGTCAATATAGTGAGTTCTAGGTCAGCTGGGGCTACAAGGAGACCTTGCCACAAACAAACAAACAGACAAAATAAAAACAAAAATTTACATAATCAGCTGGTAAATGAAAAATAAAACTTTAAGGTATAATTTTGTCACATAGTTTAATATTTTTAACCAACCGTATTTTATGTTTTCAGATATTAACATGGCAGGGGAACCGAAACCATACAGACCAAAGCCTGGAAACAAGAGGCCCCTATCGGCACTTTACAGGTGAGTACACAAACACCATCTTACAACTTGTGTGCAGATTTCTTGCCACTTTATAAAACAATATAATATCAAAGGAATTAAATGTTTTAAAATAAGCCTTTAATTCTGTTGGTCACATACACAGACACACACACACAGACACACAGACACACACACACACACTGCATTGGAAGGCACAGCAGATGCTTATCATTCATATATATATATATATATATATATATATGCTTATATAACAATTATTTCCATTGCTGTGACAAAAAATATTTCAAAGTAACAACTTTAATAGAAAATATTTATTTCAGCTCATAGATTCCATGTCTCAGTCTACAGTCAGTGGGTCACACTTCCTGAGCAAATGGTGTGAAGGTTCATCTTGGAGAAAAGGCAGGGAAGAAGGAACAGAGAGACACAAAGGGGTCAAGGACAAGTCGTTCCTTCCAATGACAAGTCTCCAGCGACTTCCTCCTACCAGACCCTGCAATCTAATAGCATGGTACATATTAACTCAGTTGGTTAATGCATTATTGAATTTGGCATCCTCATGATCTATTTGCCTCTCAAAACTACAACCAGCTCAGGACAAAGCTTTTAGGAAGAGTACTTTATGCTCAAAACATAACAATACTTATTCCATGGGGCTGAAAGATGGCTCAACAGTTAAGAGCTCTTGTCCTCTACCAAAGTACCCAGTAATGTTTCCAATACCTGCACTGCTCATCTCACAACCCCCTATAGCTCCAAATCCAAGGAATCCAACCCTCTTTTGGCCTTGTGAACACCTGCATACACATGGCATATGCACATGCCGAGATTCACACATACACAGAAATGAAAAAAAATTTAATCTTTAAAATTTTTTTAATTATTCTGCAAGACATTTCCCTAATAAATAGTTCATGCCACTGATCGTCTCCTATATGTCATGCTCTGTAGGTGACTGGCATGTTATTTAATGTAGTTTTCATTGCTGTCCTATGAGGTAGATCAAGAACTTGAGATTCTATTCCTTAGTGATTTTCCCAGGTCAGGCCATTATATTAGTGAGCTACCCACAGTCAAGCTTATGTCTTACCATATCGTATCCCAGCTTCCCTTCATGTATACATTTATTTACCCTAACTACTTATAATATTCATGGTCCTCTCATGCTCTTTTCATACAACTGATAAGCAACTGACAAGTAGAATGGTCTTCTTTTTAGAGTGACAGGCCCAATTCATTTAGGTTTTCCTGAGGTGTGTGGCTCTGAAACAATTTTTCATTCTGATTTTTCTGCTTTCTCTGCTTCAGTTCATTGGTGTCTGTGCCTGTTTTCAGAAGCAGACAGAACAGATTATATTTGGAATCTTTATTGTGCTACATGTATTTCTATTAACTTACGTAAAAGTTATTTGATCTAGAAATGAGACAAAGACAACTTCATGTAACTTTCCATTCTTTGAAAGCAGCCATTTTGGGGGAAAAATGGCCCTGCTGTGCAGCTAAGCCATATGTCCCACTTCATGTACCTTTGCTACTGGATTTTGTACTTTAAGCACTGACTTTGCATCTGTCTCTGTAAAATTCACTTTTCTTAGATTTAGTAAGTTGTTGCAGGCTATTGAGATCTCTATCATCCAATTTATTGTCCCTGATATGTATCATCATTCAATCAGTATCCACTGTAAAAGAGATGAGAGAAGTGTTGAGCAAGACTTCCTGTTTCCCTGATACCATTTGGATAACGGAGAATTAAGTTATATGTGTTAAAGTGGATATTGTTCTGATATAGGATACTAAAAAGAGTGCTCATAAGAAGGCCTCGCATTCTTTCTTTTCTTTATTCTATAAAAAAGTATCAGCCATATACAGTCTCATTTCCCAAACCACAAAATAAAGGTCATAAACAGATCCCTTGGAAGGGCCTATTTACACTGAAGATCCCAAGAGATGCCTAGGGCATAGCCATCAGAGATTATTCGAAGGTACTGTAAAAATGTACTTTAGTTTATCTTCTTACTTTAGATGTATTCAATTTGAATAAAATATTTTACAGAAAACATGAAGCCACAAGAAAAATGCTAATAATTGTTCACAGGATAATTTTCATTGACAAAAAAGAGCAGAGATGAAATCATCAGCTGAAAGCACACAAGGCTTCTGCACCTTGTCCGAGGCAAAGCTGAGCAATGCAAATTATTTTCTGATCGGTTTAATTTGAAATGAATTCCTAGACCTGCGCTAATACAGAACACTTGACAGCCATAAACTCAGTTATTAACAAAAACGAGCCAGCGAGTTTTTTATTCTTCTTTTATCACAGAGATACCAGTGTCTGTAATGATGTTAATTTTCATATGTTCTCTGTTCTGGGATTGTTCTGCTGTCCTTATGGCGATGGAAGCTCATGACAAAATGCTGATGTCTTTCTAACTGTGTTTTACTCTATTACCACGTTCATTAATTCTGTTTTCATCTGTTTAGGTAAATTAAAGTTGAGATACCCTGAAATTGAAAGACAGTAACAAAGGGAACAAAAAGAAATGAATGTGTACTTGAGAAACCCTTTTTAGTCACATTTTCACATTCTTATGTAAGCTTAATAATTTACTTTTATATGGAAAACTCTTTCCATAGTCATTATTCATCTGCTCGTTGCACTACTCCATGAGACTGTAATTCTATGCCTTGCTGTGCAAATAAGAAATCTAAGCTTCCAAGAAAATAAAGGATTTGTCTAATGTAAGATAGCAAGATAAGGAACTAAACTCTGGTCTTCAGCTTCCAAGACTGCTGCTTTTGTCAGGAGAGGACAGTTTCCAACATTCATTCACTTGCTACCACAATAACAATAAAGATTATATAAAACAGAATTTTTCTTGCTACCAAACAATCAATTATATCTCTGCTTGTGAATGCCATGCCAGCAGTTAACAGAGAAAGATACACACCAGGTCATCCTTAAGAACAATAGTGTTGACATCTACTTACATGATGTTATGAATTTGACTTCATGTTTTTTATTAACAAAATGGCTGTGTAAATTTCTTTCTTTCATCCTTCTTTGCCTTTTTTTCTTTACTTTCTTTCATATTGGATATTGAACATAGAGAACTGAAAATGGTCTACCCCCAAGCTCTATCTACAGCTGTATCTCTTCTCATTTTTTTGTTTCCTTGACTTACCATTTCACTAAGTTGCTGAGGTAGACCTTGAACTAACATTGCAGCAAAGCATGCCTTGAGTTTGTGATTTTCCTTCCTCAGTCTTCCAACTAAGATTGTGACCTGAGTCACCACGCTGGTTATAATTTTCTTGAGAATAAAAGATTTCATAATTGACATGAAATCACCTGCTGAATTTGGAGAACAGAGTGACAGCTTGGAGAGGGTGTAGTCTGTGTTTCCCAGAGCTTGAGCCTTTGGGTCTGTTTATTTTATGTGAATTAGCTTGAAAGGTCCCATTTGTCCAACCATTTACTTACTCACACATTCATTCATTAACTCATCCATAGAAGACTTATTTCCTGGGTTTACAGAGGTCTGGGGACTACTGACACAGAAAATGCCAAGCTGCAGGGTGGGAAGAGATCATAACGGAATAAAAGTTTGTTAACTTTGTACTGAAAGGAAGTTTCTCAACTGCCTTTCTGCTCTAAACTGCTGCATCACTTTAAGCTCCCGCTGTTGGAACTTGTATCTGATCTGTTGTCAGATCTTCTTCACCTCTGTCTACTTTATCATCATCATTTGCCACAATTTGTTATTCACATGACATGCACATGGAAACATGACATTGCTTTAGTTTTATTTTCAGAGGATTTCCAATTAAGTCACACAACTTTCATTATGTTACTATTGTGTGATTGTTTTACATGGTATACAGAAGACAGAAAAATAAAACACAGTGAGAGGTCAAATCATCTTACTGCTTATATACAAGTTAGATGTATAAATAAATTAAAACAACCCTCATATCTGCATGCACTTCCACAAGAAAATAAATGAGAGCATTACTGATTCTGGCTAAGTGGAAGAATTGAAGTCTACAGAAGTTATAAGAAGAAGCAAAGCTTGAACTGGCTTTTAAACAAGAAGGGAATGCAAACAAAGGTTAAAAAGTCATTCTGAGCAAGGAAAGAATGCTGGTTTGATGCACAGAGGTAAGGATGTGTCCTACTGTGAGAGCTAAGATGGCTTACTTGGTGGTAAAGGGAGCTTTGCTTTGGCACAGGCTATGAATATCCTATTGCATTGTGTTAAGATTTAGCTTTTATTCTATGAACAAAAAGGAAACATTTGAATATGGTGACTGTTCTGAAGTGTGGTAGGAAGGAGAGGAAGAGATACCCAAGTTTTCTAGTTTAGGTGAACAGGGAATGTCACATCAGTGGTACAGTAGAAACAGAAAAGCCATGATAAGCTTTGAAAGCTCAGGTGTAAAGCTGGATTTAGTC
This sequence comes from Nannospalax galili, assembly GCF_000622305.1. Classification (NCBI taxonomy): domain Eukaryota; kingdom Metazoa; phylum Chordata; class Mammalia; order Rodentia; family Spalacidae; genus Nannospalax; species Nannospalax galili. The sequence goes on from NW_008329335.1 coordinate 3,335,376, forward strand.
CTGAACATGAATTCACAAAGACAGGCAATTCATTAAAATATCCCTTGCAATAAAATATCTCCCATTAGAGTCCATTTGTAAATGAAGCATAATTAATCATTTGTGAATATTTCATAAATATTGGACCTAGTCCTAATGGTGAATAGCTAATCCATCCTGCAAGGAAAATATTGTAACTTCATAAATTTCTGCTTCAAATGTTCTGTGTACATTGCAAACTGTCTATGGTATGCTAAAATTATAATTCCCTCCCAGAAAGTAACGTGAAGTTCCAATTAACGCTAAATAATTGGCAAATGAGAAAATTATATAATTGTTTTGCTTCTGCTTCTGGAGCAGGCAGGTCTTTCCTCTTTGGCTTGAGAAAACAAACAAATTTACAGTGAACAATAATACTGTTCATAAGTGCTAAACAAATACAAGTTTTCATTGAAGTAGAGGCAGCTTTCCCATTTATAGACAACACAGCTCAGAAATTCATAATTCACAGAATGTTTCATCTTACTGAATTCACAGAAGTTAATGGGTACCACTTTAAAATATGGACTGGTGGGTGTCACACAAGTCCTTCCCTCCTGAGAAGACCATGGTAAGCAGGATTCCAGGCAGACAAATTTAAGTCTTCTTTGAGATGGCCAAATGATAATCTGTAACTATCAGCATAACCCTCTTCAGATCATCCTCATTTGTGCTAGAAGTCATAAATATGGATAAGGTTAGCTTTGATGGTTCAGAAGTGCAGCCTGACCAAATAAGGAAACTATAGTATCCATGATAATTTATTTTACACTGTATCTATATGAGTTTTGTTATCTTTCATGAGATTACTGGTTTGATTTGGAAAGGAAACCTTCAGGAGACACAGAGTTGCCCTCCCCACCTCCCCCCAACCAAAACTTAACAATTACAGGACATTAGACATTACAGGAATGGAGGCTTAAGTTCTCATGTATTGCTGCTATACAGCACAGTATCAGTATGAAGAGCCTTGGACATATCTACCTTATTGACTTTCTCAGTTGCAGAGAAATGTTCAACATGTGGCTACTGATCAATGTCTTTAGATATTATCTCCTTTTATAGTCAAGGAAAATACACCTTCATGTTCGGAAGTTTAATATTTCCAATGTTGATGTCGTTCAGCTCTGGCAAAGGTGTCTTTCTGTTCTACTTCTCTAACCAGGCAAGGCCACTTGAAAGCAGCTCCTTTTGCTTACAAAATGGAGCATGAATATGAGATGGAACTGCTTTCTCCTAACCCTATATTGAATAAAGCCTATGTTCCTAAAATAGGTAAGAGCCAAGCACTGATAGGCTAACCAGGCTTATTTGAAAGTGTATTTTGGCTGGGTCAGTCATATATAAGTTGCTAAAATCAGTAAGAGAAAAGTATCATAAAGTATCTACATTTAAAACTCAAAATGGAATACCCATGTACTAACTGAGGGTGAGTTCTTACTCCCTCAGGTTTCCCTTGAGAGTTCAAAACTACACTGATGTTTGATGTGAACACACTCAGTGGAAGGAGCCTTCAGGCAAGGCTACTGCAACAGCTGTAGATCATGACTAGTAGTTTGATTTTGATCTCTTATTCTTCAGCCTCTTTTGCCACATGAAGAAAAAATAATTTCCTGAAAGTAGATATATTTACAAAATTGGAACTTTTATAAATACTATAAAATTGCTAGCTACACTCATTATTATGATGAAACATCTATATAAAGTATATTAAAGATGATTTTAATGAAGCCAATGGCTGTGATGTTGGCAAAATTCACAATCAACTAAATCAGTTAATTTTTCTTATAATTTCTTAAAGTGAAAGTTTTCTAATGCTTTTACCAATCATACACCCTCATAATTTAGTGCTAAGCAGATGAAAGTTAAAGACCTTTTCATTTAAAATAGTCAAAGAAGGTCTGGAGAGAAGATTAATGAATTACAAACATTGGCTTCTCATACAGAGTACCTTGGTTCAGTCCCCAGTATCCACATAGTAGGTAACAATTGCTCCAGTTGAAGGGGATCTGATGGCCTCTTCTGGTCTCCTTAGGCATTGCATACATGGGTCCACATATATATCCAGGCAAAGCACTCTACACATAGAAAGTAAGTAAAAAAATTAAGTTCAAAGAAATGCTGACACAATACCCATGAAAATAGTTTTGCTTTAAGTAATTTTCTGTCAAGTTGAAGAACGACCTATGCACAGTTTTCTGATATATTTTAATGTATAAATATCCATGATTATTGTCTTGACCATGAGCAGGACAAGGCAGGATTAGATAGGATACTATAGTGTAATTCCTTAGCACATCTCCTTAAGATCCTTTTAAGACCTTTGTGATGCATATTATTAGAAAGATCAATTTCTATTTGTTTAATCTGAGATAGCATGTCATAACAAATGAGGGAAACAAAACCATGGGAGCAGTTTTAAAAACATGAAAGTACCAGAGTAGCAATTAAATAAGGGATATTCTGTTGCAGAATAGGGCAAAAACATAGCTACATGAAGAAAATTGATGCAACGATGAAGAATTCTATGTGAGCAACAACTTAATGATGAGACTTCTCATTTTTAAGGCAAAGAACAAAAATGGAAGTATAAATTGTGAAATAATGTAGAAAAGGATGGTGCTCAAACACATGAGAAAAATTTTCTCTATCCTCACATTATTATGGAGACTTATTACTTAGGATTTTTTTCTGGAATCATCAAAAGTCAGAGAAACTACTGCCTCACACCTTACACATATGCACACACACATCATGCCTGTGGCATTTTTCTCATGAAATCTCTCAATGAAAACCAGCTGCCAAGAAACAAGCCATCAAAGATTTATCTTTATCCTTGGCAGTTTACCATCCTGTGACATCCTCTGATAAACTTACCATCCAGTGAGAATCTCAGAATGATCTTCCAGACAGCTAGAACCTCAGAGGTGGCCTGAATTCAAACGTCCCATAAGTATGCATATTTAGAGAAGACACACTTGGTCACTCAGTCTTCAAATATAAAAGAAAAAAGTATGTTTCTCTATCTATAACCTTTTTTTTACACAGTGACAACTTAAGCTGCTATTTCACATGTCTACTTGAAGTAGGAATCAACAGAAGAAAACAGTGAAGTGACCATGGTGCAGATAGGCTGACACTTTTATTTCATCCCCTTGGTTAGCAGGTGGAAAGAATATATCAAACTGATCTCAATCTAGAGGTTGGAGCTTGTTGTCAATAGTTGCCTTTCATACATGAACATAAATATTTCTTTTGAACCAAAGATCATATTGACACAGCTCATCTACAGCCCTATATACTGTGTGCTCCTGACATCAAACTGTTTTCTCCTTAAAATATATTAAGAGGTACTGAGGATACAGTACTGCTAGTCCATACCAGAGCTAGAGAGGAAGATGTGCATCTTTCATTTTCCATCTAGGGAGGATGATGCCTTGTAGATTTTATCTTCCAAAGAACAATGTCATTTTTTGCCTGTAAGTTGGAAATTCTTCATTGTCACTGTTGATTTCACTTGCTTTCACTATCATCGTTAATTTTTGGTGCTTTTCAATGCACTTTGATTTAATGACCTGTTTTATTGTTTTAGGACAACCCTTGGTAGGTGATTTAGGTTCTTGTGCTTCCAATCTTATATATGCTCACAAGTCAGTTGTCTTTTATTTTGAAGGGTCACCACATTGCTCTTGTGCTGACATTTAGTTGAGATCATCTCCATTTCAAGTGACCCATTTATTAAAGTTCTCAGCCAACTTCCATTTCCACAGGATTATGTAGCAGGAAGCATGCAAGAAATCGAAATGTGTCTATGGTTTAGGCCTAAATAAATCAAATTGAAAAGTAAGAAACTTTAATGCATTGTACTATTGGGAAGTATGTTAAATCAAAATATTTTCTCAACCCAGAAATCTTGCCCACAAAAACTGGTAGGAAAGGAAATCATATTATTGAATAAAGTTGAAACCAGGATATATCTCATATGATGGGCAATTCACTAAGAAATTGAAAACAAAATGAAATCACATTTCATTTTGTAACCAAACAAATAAATCTTTTAATATACATATTTGTAAGAGAAACAGTAGCTAGCTAGCAAGTCAGAGGATTTGAAAACACAGTTCATTTTAATTTTACTTGGTAAAATTGAAGTCACCATTTATTTCATCTGATTAGGACAATATGCTCACTGAGTAAGCTTCTACAAATACATTGTATTAGTTAGTGGTTCATTTCTGTGACAAAATACCTGAGAAAAATCAGCTTTAAGCAGAGACAGTACTGGTTTCAACTCAAATGTCGGACGATTCAGTCTCTGGACAGCTGGCTCCATTGCTGTGGGCCTGAGTTGAGGTTAAAAATCATGATGATGGAAGGCATGGTGGAAGAAAGATGCTCACCTCATGGCAGTCAGAAAACAGGCACAGGATGGGGTAAGGCATGAAAACTGTTCTTCAAAGTCACATACCCAGTAACGTAAATCCTCCAACCAGCCTAGCTCCTAGTTTCTACCACCTTCTAGTAATGTCACATATAATCTCTTGTCCTACTAAATTTTCTTCCCTTTTCCCTTCTTGGGAGGCTCCATATGTGCTCCCTCCCAAGGTTTCAAGGCTTACAGACTAACATAAAATTTCCTTTATGAAAGGGAGTGACGGGGTGACTTACAATGAAACCTGCACGCCCCACCCCCACCCCCAGTCTCTCTTAGCTTTCACCCGAGCCCGGTGGGCCAGCGGTCTTGCCCCAGGTCTGTAAATGCCCCATCTCAGGACGCCCTGGTTGTCCCCCCATCCCATCTTCCCAGGGTAGTCTCCTGCCGTAGTTCACATTATTCGGAAGAATAAATCGTTTCCGGGCTACATCTGTCTATCAATGGATTAAATCATTGATAAAGTTAGAGCTATCATAATCTCATCAATTCCCCAAATCCCTTCATCTCTCTGAAACTGAATACTGATGAACTGGCTACCAAAGTTTCCACACATGAAACTCTTTTGGAACCCCTCATATACACTCTATAGCAATCTATTTCTAGTTCCTAGAGGCATAGGTCCATCTTAATGCAAAATCATTTAACCTACCTCCAAGATTCCCAACATCTCAATAGTTCCAGTATCTCTGAAACCTAAGTTCAAATTCTTTTGAGATTCAAATAAACAAAAATAAACAAACCAAAAATAAATCAGCACAAAATATATTGAAACCCAACAGGGAAAAATTAAATCTTGTATCTCTTTTTCTGGCATGCAAAGCCCAGGGTGCATGATGTGGACTCCAAAGGGCATCCTGTTCCTAGTTCATTGACAACCATATGGGCTTTGTCCTGGGCTGGCTCTGCTCACAGCTACAGCTTTCCTTATCCAATATGTACGTCCTTGAGATCTCCAGCTTCCTGGAGTCTCCATTACCGCCAATGTTTCACTTTCATGCTTCACGTATTGCTGTCTCAGGAGCTTCTCCTGGGGACTTTGACCCTGTTAATCATCACCTGACCTCCTAAGCTTTCCTTTGAAATCTACACAGAAGCCATCATGACCACGTAACTCTTAAATTATGCATGCATGAAAAATCCAGTATCGCATGGATGACTCCATTGCGTACCACAAGCACAAGAAACGGCCAGGACTACATGGTCCATGCCTTAAGTGGTCTCTGGGTGCCTAGGTGACTGAGCATGAACATAACCTTCTTTTAGGAGGCCCTATATGAGTAAAGTGCCCTGGATTTCTCTTCTCAAAGCAAAGTCTTTTAAATAAATTTACATGTGTGTATCCCTGAGTCTATAAAAGACCATGTCTGGCCAATTTCTGAGACCCCCTCCAGGCATATTTCCTTCTAGCTCAGTGTAAAATGCTTGGCTTGTTTTTGATGGTGCTAATCACTTTAGGAAGAACACTTTCATTCCATAAACCATACTCACACTTATTTTTCATCTCAACTTCAAGTTTTTACATCCTTGTACAATGCTTTTCATTCACAGTTATCATGCTAAATCTGACTAAAAGTACTCAGCAATACCTGCATCCAGAATGCTTTGCAATCTTAAAATCTTTTCCATCCAATTAAGCAGTCTGTCAGTTTTCCCCACAATAGTCTCAGAGCATGAACAAAATTGAACAAAATGCAGACACATTCTTTACTGAACATAAGAATACCCTGCAATCCAATTGTTGATTGACAACAATAAAGTTCTCATATGGAACATCATAAGCATCTTAGTTTTCTGTGTCCTGTCAGCCTCTCATTCTGACTCTCCCATTGATGTTTGCTTCAAGGGCTTCTCATGCACACTTTTTTTTTTCTGAATTCTTCCCATAACCCTGTTCCAAATCATTCTGACCTACATGATGATGTAGTCAAGATAACATCTCCACTTTTTGGTAGAATTTATGTTAGTCGGGGTTGTATCAGTATGAATACATAAGAAGGAATGACAAATTTTGGCTAGAGTTTCAGAGGTTTCAGTGCGTGAAAGGTGGTTCTACTGTTTCTGAGTGTATAGAGAAGCAGAGCATCATGGTGGAGAGGATGTGGGAGAGCAGAGCAGCTAAGCACATGGATGGTAAGAATCAGGCAGAGTCAGGGGAAGAAGCAAATGAAAATATATACCCTTCAAACTTATTCAGTGGCCTAATTCCTCCCACTAAGCCCAATTTCTTAGTTTCACCACCTCCCAACAGTGCCATCAGATTATAAATTAATCGGTGGATTAATTCACTGATGAAATCACAGTTCTCATGATCCATTCACTTCCTCCAAGCTATACATCTTAACATTGTTGCATTGAGAATTAAGCACCAAACGTGAAACTTCGGAAGTCAGTTGGTATGTAAACTGCATACACATGCAGACACACACACACACACACACACACACACACACACACACCAGAGCCAAAGAGGAGAAAACATAATGAACAGGTTTCTAGAGCTTATGTTCAAAGAAAAGAGAAGGAAGTAAAATCGCTTACGTGCAACAATGCTTTTTCTTCTGCAAAATCTCAATCACGCAAACAAAGGCTCAGATTGAACAGTGTTTCTGGCCTCCATTTCTAAAATCATTGTATATTTAACCACCTTCAATTTTAACATTTTTGTCTGGCAGGTGTTAGGGGCTTTCTCATTTATTTTTTAATTTTTTTATTTATTTTTATTTTATATGTATGCATATATTGCCTGCATGTAGGGAAGTGCACCCGTGTCGTGCAATGCCTGTGGAGGTCAGAAGAAGCTGTCGGATTCTCTGGGATTGGAGTTAGGGACAGTTGTTAGCTGCCATGTGGGTGCTGGAATTCGAACCTGGGCCTTCTGCAAGAACAACCAGTGTTCTTAACCGCTGAGCCATCTCTCCAGCCCCAGCTTTCTCATTTTTAAAAAGGAAATAATTTAGAGTGTAATTTGAGGACAGGCATGTGCAATGCTGACAGGAAATTCTTAATATCCTTCTTCACTAGTAGCTGGAATTCTTTCCCTCCTCCTAATTGCTCTGTGAAATCTGGAACCAAGAAAACAAGGGGCTTTTCTGGAAACATTCATCTGTGCACTTTGGGAATAGGTGTTTTATCTTCAAACAACATGGAAAATCAGAAGAACAATGTAAAGATGTAGAAGAATGCTCAAACCCATTTGAAGTTTATAGTATCTCAGTGTTGCTTGATTTTAAATATATTAATTAGAAACAGTCGCCAATTTTCTTGGGAAAACTCTGTTATTTCCCGCCTTTTTAAAGGAAATTCTTCTGATTGAGTTCCAAATGCAAGGAATAAACTTTGAAGTCGCTTCTTTTCCCATTCTTAGACAGAAGAGGACAGAAGTCTGCATAGCATCACTAGCAATCATTAGCCATGTTTGACACATGTTCACACAAAAATTAATTCCTGTGGAAATGAAGAAACTATTAAATTTTCAAAACTTCTCTCTAGTGGAATGAAAATACGATTTCTCATTCATTTTACTGGCATTTTTACATTTCAGAATACTCAAGGATCTGCTTCCAACTCAGAGTTGGCAACTGTTTTGCTCATGTTTACTGTAAGGGTGAGTCAGGGCCCATTAAACATATTACACCTAGATGTCACAGAGTATGTGTTTTAATATTTACATGAAATATTATTTCTTCTGGGAAAAAAAAATTCTGCTTGCATCAGTATTACTTGGTCTTGAAAAACTTCCAGTCTTCAAAATATATACCAAACTGAACTGGACAGAACTGAACTCAGGAACCTGTACCTAATCTTCTGTCTCCCCCAGATAACAGCTAGGATAGATTCAATCTAAACTCTTTCAGGCCAAGGCTTCCCATCACAAAATAAAGCACTCAGAATACATCATTTCTTAATTTAGTCTCATTTCTAATATTCGGGGACTCTCTTGTTTATTATAATCTAGAAGCTAAAGTCACGGAGTGCTCTCTGTTTCACTATGGAATTGCTCATATTTACCCCCAAAGCTATTTGTAGTGTCTAAAATATTATATCCTGTGAGTAAGAAATTATATATATTGAAGCATACTTGTATTAGTTACTTTTCTGCTGCTCTGATAAAACACCAAGAGCTAGGACACTTATGAAAAGAAGAGTTTATTTGAGTTTACAGATGCAGTAGGCTAGAGTCCATAATGGTGGAGAAGGCATGACAGCAGAGGTGGCTGGAGTAGAAAGCCAAGGGGTCACATCTTCCAGTAGGCAGAGGAAACAGAGAGCCACTAGAAATCTGGAAAGGCTTAAGAACTCTCAGTGCTCGCTCCCAGTGCGATGCTTCCTCCAGCAAGGTCACACCTCCTAAAACTTCCCCAAATAGCACCACTAGTTGGGGACAAAGTGTTCATATATTTGGAGTCTGTAGCAGACATTCTCATTGAAACCACCACAATACAAAAGGAGACAATCCTAAATATTACTGTAATGTAAATAAATACAAAATTATTCCCCAAATGATCTTTGTAGTTTTATTTATAATCACCAAATAATCTGATCCAACCAGAATATGAAGCAGTAATGTATGTTAATTATATTAGGTGGTTAAAAGGTATTCAGAATGACATAGAAAATGATTTAGCATTGATTAGAGAAACAAAAATCAAACATATGATATATTAATTAAAACTGCTTGATAAATCATGTGCAAAGAACAGTAGAATAAAATATCAACAGTAGTTCTCTTTGGATGGTTTTTGTTTGAATTTTTAAAAAGTTATTTTTATTTTACATGTATGAATGTTTTACCTGCATGTATGAGTGCATCCATGTGTGCAGTGCCCATGGAGGTCATAAAAGGGCAACAAATATCCTGTAATTGAAGTTAAAGAAGAGTGTTAGCCTCCTTGTGGGTGCTGGAACTGAACCAAGGTCTCTGCAAGGACAGCCAGTGCTCTTAACTACTGAGCCATCTCTCCAGCACCTTCTCTTCGATTATTTTATTGAGTTTTGTGCATTTTATAGAACATATCTCTATCAAATTTAGAGCCCCATCCTCACCCTACCATACGTCCCTCCAACAGATTTCAGGTATTCTGTCATATATGTTAAGTCCTATCTAGATGTCTTTTCACGTAAGTTCATCCGCTGGAGTCTAGTCAGCCTATCTAGAATCATTCCCTTAAAGATGATCTACTCTTTCTCTCTGCCAGCAGTAATCATTTGCAAATAGTTTCTTGGCTAGGGTTGGGGCCTGCTGCCCATTCCCCCCGTTCTATGTTCTGGCTTTGTCTGATTGAGTTGGCATGGGTCTTGTGCGTGCTGTCACCGTTGCTGCAATTTCATATGAACAAGTTCCCAAAGGCCTGAAAGCCTCTGTTTCCTAATGTTCATGCACCAATCCTGGCTCTTACAATCTTTCTGCCCTCTCCTCCTTGTCCCTGAGCCGTGGGTGGGTACTGTTTAGTATAGGTGTCCTCTGTTTTTATTACCTAACGCTAACTTTTCTCTAGAGACACTTTTATAACAAAAGCAACATATGAAAAAATAGACTTCTAGTTGTATATAATATACATCATGCAAAAGCACTCAGGCAGACAACAATGGGGCATTTTTTCTTTTTTAATGCTCCATACGTCCCTGCATTTTCTCCTGTCCTCATGGTTATTAGAAAAGCTAATTTTCAGAAAAGACAGTTTCATTAACTTTAGACTCACAATGCATTATCAGCCAGCAGCCCATGTGGATACATCATCATCGCCAAAGCTAAATGTCGAAAATGGTATGTCAGTATGATAGTGTCAAGACAAGACAGGGGTTTCTCTATGTGAAAGGAGTAGAGGCTGTGTGGTAGATCAGCTGAAGTGATCTCACCCTCAAAACTGAAAAACTCAAAATTGATGAGCTGTTAAAGTGGTGGTATGAAATAAGTAAACAGGGACACACAGCAGTTACCTCTGACCATGGGTTAGCCAGCCAGTTAGAAGACAGTGAGTCCTGTCTGGCAATAACTGACCCTTATTGTCCTTAAATATGTGATTCAGCTGCTTAGCTGTTGCTGTGACAGGACACAGCATATATGAGTTACAGATAGCAACAGCGTAAGGCCAGGTTGTAGCCTTAGTGTGCAGATCATGGGACATGACTGAAAGAAAAGAACCTTATGTTTTTCTGAAAAAGAGGCCCTGTCAACAAAGCACAGCAAACAGTGGTGAGTCAATTAGATGCATCAGAACAGCTTTTAAGAATGATAAGTCATCCAATCCATTAATTAATTTTGGATTAATTAATTAATCCAATCCAAATTAATTTTGAAAAGAAGACCCACAAAATACAGGTGATCTGGTGTGACATAGCATTTTGGTTTAGGTTATTAAACTTGAATATGAGGGTGAGGGCATGACTAAGCTAGTGTGATGATTACATGGGGATTAAATAGATTTGTAATTTTTGTTGTATTGTTGAAGATGATTTATTTTTCCTTCCTTTAAAAAAATTTATAGGGTATCCGTGTAGCTGAACTGGAACTCACTATGTAGACCAGGCTTTCAATATCCATCTGTCTTACCTCCTGAGTGCTGGGATTAAAGGCACACACCACCATGACTGGCCTAGGTTTTCTTTTCTTTTATAATATCTATTAGTCCATTTTATTATATCACATATTTAGAGTACTGAGAAAATAAACATTAAATGACCAGTATTTGAAAATACAAACTAAACTGAATATAGAAAAATTGAACTAATGAACCTAATATATTAATAAATCGCTAAAGAAATAATAACACCAGGCATCCATTTAAAGTGAAAAGGAAATATATACATCTTTAATAGTAATTCAGAAAACATGAGAACAAGGAAATGAGACTTAAGGGAGATGCAGATGTGGCAAAATGTTACTGAACAAGTCACAATCAGTCTGTTTAGAAAGGGGCACTATCTAGATGACCAGGGACAGGGTTATAGGTCACAGATCAAGATCCAGAACAAAGCTTCAGACCTAGATGTTGACTGGAAAAAATAAGCTCAGGCAGCTAGACAGTCCAAGCAGTCATTAGAACTTAGGAGGTAAGACACAGCCAAATTTTAGAGATGGAGAGATGAATTAGCAAGTAAAGTTTTCATATGAGTTAGCACAGGGGACACTCAAATAAGGTTGAAGACTTGCAGAAGAAATTTTGGCCCCAGGATTTTGAGTGGATCACAGAGTCCCAGAACTGAAGTGTGATCAGTCACTTAGCATCTGTCAGTAAGTGTAACAGAAAACAATGTTTCACCTCACCTTAGCAACTCTCAGAGAATGTGGCAGAAAAGACAAAGGCGATGATTTTTTTTAATGAATTTAATTATCAACCATTTGCTTATAAAGTTTTTTGGTCACTTAAGATGTATCAGTTGACAAAATGAAGAAAAATACCACATATTGACATTAAGTGTGAGGTGACAGAAAATAAGCAAACATGTTAGAAAACAGTGAAACCAAGAAAGAAGGATGAGGTGTGCAGATGAGAAATGCTACATTTTTGAATAGGATGTTTCTGGGAGACCCTGATGAGCTGGTAAAGTGACTTTGAAGAAAAGGTTCTGGGTAGAAGGAGAAGCTGGAAAATTATCTTAAAGCATACATAAAGGCCAGTATTCTGGAGCAGAGACAGGGCCAGGGTAATGGAAGATATTCCAAATAAAATGATGGCAACAAAGGACACAGGCTTTGGATGCCTTTGAAATGCTTCAGTTGCTCTGAGTGAATTAGAGAGCTTAGAATATTGTAAGCAGACTATCATCCAACCTATATCCTGAAAGACCTTAGTTACTGTAGGTTGAGGTTTTCCTGCAGAGAAGCAAAGGTAGAATATGAGAAGACAGGCAAGAACTCATGGTAACAGCTGAACAAAAGAAAATAATTATGCTACAGGCAGATTTTATAGACAGAACCAAGACTGTCAAGAGATTGGATATAGACTGGGAGAGAAAAGGTGAGTCAAGGATTTTGTTTTGTAAGCTACTAGTGATAATGAAATGTGCTAGCTTAAAAAGAAAACTTATTTCACCTATTTAGAGTCTGAATGGATTTAATTGAGAAGCTCTTTTCTACGTGGTGACCAGATGGATACTGCATATTACTTCAGCCAGGGTGTCAGCGACAGCTATGCTGGCTGAGCATATTCTCCACATAGCCTCTGCCTATGACTAATGAAGTCTTTGTCATATTAACGTGCTCACAATGCAGCCAGTGTTGTGATAAGGTAACTGATTACAAGGAGAAAAGAAATTGGGCACGGTACATATCCCAGAAATAAGGAGACTGTAATGCAAATCCTTGAGAATGGGTGAGAGCAGCAAGAGCTAGTCAGTGAAGATGGAAAACAGAAGTCCAAAAACAAACTCTAGAGCTCTCTAATATACAAACTGGGGGCAAGAAAGAGGACTGAAAAGAAAGAACTAGTCAGGCACTGAGTGGTCGGAAATCAGTGAAGAATGTTACCAATAAGAATGATCTGGGTCAAATGCACCACTTTGAAGTTCATTTCAACATATAATTCACAATTGACTCTGTATTGTAGAAAGTATAAAAACTTTGAAAAGAACAAACAAGATTTCATTTCTATAAAGTTTCAGGTTATGACCTAATTCTGTATGTTAATACAAGGAGCTGTCCAGGACAAGATGTAACATAGTTATAAAACCACATGCTTTAAGACACCTACAGCTGCAGGGGGAGAGGGAGTCTGATCTTCTGTAGTTGGGTGACTCCTTCCAGGAGCAGAGGGGCACTTGAGTAATACACTGAGACCATTGGCATCACCCAGTTTTATAAGCACAAGACAGTTAAGACCACAATATTCTCAAATTAAGTATCAGTATTTGTTTCATTCAGAGAACTAATAGTAGGTGGGTGTGGATTCACAAGCTAGGTCAGGAAGAAACTAAGGTCAAGTCAGGAACTCAGATAATTAACCAACCCAACCATTTATCATGAGGAAAAGGACAGAAATCCAGTTAGATAAAAATGCATGCAAAAATGTGTTTTTGTCTCCCAAGATGGTATCAAACAATAGTTGCAACTTTGCCTGAAAGAATTTTATATGCTTTATTAAGAGAAGGGAAGAACACATGGTTGAATCTGGGATCTCAAGGGGGTGGATTAGTGGGGCACAGTGGAAGAGTGTAGGGTGAACAGGAAGGAAAATAAAGTAAGGACACATGGTAGGACAGATATCAACTGCTAATCTCACATACTGCAGAACGAAAATACATACTTAGATGCCGAGCACCATTCATATATGGTGTAACTTAGAATGACTGGTCACCAAATGATTGCAAAGAATTGTACTGACTCTGGTATCTCCATTTTCAAGAGGAGAAAGGAGACAAATGGCACCAGAATTGTGTAAAGAGCAGGCGTGTGGATTGAGATCCAAAACTGGATAGCTCTATGACTGATGGCCTGCTTCCCTTGATGACACTCAATACAGCTGGAAGTGCTATGCAGGATTTATCAGCCACTAGCAAGCAACTAAAGGCCGTTGAACAAGACAGCAGGGAAGCCACTTGCTAACTTTTCAGGGTATATCTCCTCACATCATAAGCTTGGCCCTTAGATAAGAAAATTCCCCTGATTGAAAACAGCTAAGCTTGAAAGTATTTCTTTTCAGAAATTATTTTTCTTAATCTGCTAGAAATCCCTGCACTGTTGAATGCATCACTTCCAAAGGAAGCAAAGAAGTACATCCTGGATTCACACTGAAGAAAGAAGAAGCCCCCAAATTGCATTGGTTAAACATTGCTCCAATCTCCACTGAACCTACCCACCCCTAGCTGTCAAGAAAAGTGTTTCAAGCCTCCCAAGAGAAGCTGACAAGGGCTAATGATCTTTCTTGCCAGGAGGTGCTTCTGTATCTTTCACTTCCTTGCATTCTGTAACTTCATCCTCCAGCAGAATTTTAAAAGAACATTATAGCCTGTCCGAAGGATATGAGCCCTGCAGCCTCAATTTCCAGTGTGGCAAAAGTCATGACTGTGAGTGTCAAAACCTCACTGAGCTTCTTCACTGATCCCATAGTCATCCATTAATCTATCCCTGGGGATAGAAATGCAGCCGGTGGTAACTGCAAATGAAGCTTACCAAGGGGCCTGATGGTAGCCCTCAGCAGAGCTTTCAATTGGGCATGAAAGCCCTTGAAAACAATATAACAGGGAGGAGAGGGCAAAGCTACTTTTTATTCCAAAGAAACTGAATCCACTGCAACAGGAGTGGACAAGCTTGGTTCTCTTCAGAACTGTAGGTAAATTTGGTGCAATTTAATGGTCAACAAAGAGTGCAAATATACTATAATATTAAGACTGAAGACATGCTTCTGCTATATTCATCTGTACATTTTTACCTTTAAGATCTAGGAAAGATGATCCTTTCTCTACTTTGTCATTTTAAAATAGAAATGACATTGATGCCAGCTTTACATACAAGAAGGCTTAAAGATTAAATATGTTAAAATGCATAATTGTAAATTCAAAATGCTCTTTATCATATAGAATATACTAAATACACATTATTATTTTTCACATTAACATATTGTCCAAAAATCTAAGTTCTCCTATGTAATTTGAATGTCTTTACTCCTTCCATAGCCCTGAGTAAATGTTTATACCATCCATTAGTACAAGTGGAATAAATATATTTAGACATTATTCTTTCTTTTCCCTTTTTACTTCTGTGCCAAATATAGGTTACTTACAATTCCTTTGCATCCTGAGGCCTGGAAAATTTTATAATTCTTTCCATCACATTGTTCCCATCAGCCACCATCAATTAGAGCTGACAAGAAAATTAAAGCTTATTTGACCTCGGAGTTCTGAAGCATGCAAGCTCTTTAGGAAATGTTTGGTCTTATTCTCAGCTTCCTCTGAGTATTGCTTCATATTCTTATTCATAGCCTTTCTTTGCCAAAAATTTCTCAATGTTGTTGGCAAGACACAGCTACACAAAGGATAATAAACCCATCTCAGCACTATGCACTTGTAGGTATCCATGGCTGGAGAGATTATACCCTTGGCACATGAGTCCATCCTACTGCCTGTGCCAGCCCCTGAACAGCAGTATCTTGCACTTTCATTCTACTAAAGACACCAGGTGAATGGGTAAACACTAATATTTGTGCAGAGATGAGGAAATCAGTGCTTTTTTCTTCCTACACTGTATACCAATGAAGCTTCTTTTTATCATTTAACATGCAAATTATTCAAGATGGAATCACTTTACAAGTATTTTTTTTAATTCATCAGTGTTTGCTCACATTTCATCTCTTACCATGAGGAAAGTGTACTGTGCATGCATTTAGACCAAAAATGGTTGATGATGAGATATAGACTAGATTTTAAATATCAAAATAAGATTCATTTCATCCTTAGGAACATTAGTGACTATCCCAATTCTCATTAATGAAGCCCCCTCACGCAGCAGAGGGCCCAGAACACAAAAGGTCACAAATGGCCAAAGTATAGAGAATAAGATTCTGCAGAATGCTAGTCTTTGGACAAGACTCTTATATTAAACTACACCAAAGGCTCAGGGACCTTTGTGGAAGAGGGGTTGAAGGATTGTAAGAGCCAGGGATGACATGCATGACCATATGGAAATAGAGTCCTACAAGCTCCTGGGACCCTGTTCATATGAACTTACAACAATGATGTCAGCATGCACAAGACCCATGCAAACTCAGACAGACAAAAACCCATCATAAAACTGGGGAACTAGACAGCTGATGCCAATTTTAGCTGAAGAAATATTGGCAACTGATTACTCCTGGGTGAGGAAGAGCTGATCTTCCTAAAGTGAAAGACTCTAGATAGGCTGACTAGACCTCTGTAGATGAACTTGCACCAACACTGAGGGACATCTTGGAACACTAACTTTACACAATAGGCCTTAAGACAAATAACAGAATGTATGAATTCCAGTGGGGGGGTATGGAAGGGTGCCAGCTGGGAAGGGAGTATAAAGATAAGATTGATTAGGATGTTTTGTATGAAATACACAAAAATTCAATAAATTTGAAAAAAATTATTGTCTATCATGTGAAATTATTCCACAATTAATAAGCAATCAACTATGGGATAATCTGAGTGCTCTGGGCATCATCATCTGCCTTATGATGCCAGACAGACTGAAGACCAGCCAGTGGAGCAATTGTTGTGTTCGCATCATATTCTTAGAGTTTTGAACCATAGTGAATTAAGAGTTTTGAACCATAGTGAATTTGAATGAGACCCATGGCTGATTTTAGGTTTGCAACTTGTATTTATCTGTCCACTTATTTGCTGTTTAATACTAGAATATGCATATTTGATGATTCATTCCTCACAGCAGCCCTGTGAGTTGGATCCACCATTATCTTCATTTTCCAGATGAGATAGTTGAGCCACAAAAACTAGTGCCTTATTTTCTAAAGCCACATAATTGGAGCAGATTAAAATCAGGCAAATGGATTCTAGAACCTGTGTCTTTCAATTATTTATAGTGTGCATCTTCGTTAGGAATCAAGGCCTGAGTTTTCACTGCTAAATCTATCAGATAGTAGTGAACAGTACCGTCACTTAGCATTTCACTATAAGATCCAATAAAGGTACCTTTCATATTTATAGTTCATCTTTGTTTGTTTGTTTGTTTGTTTTTTGTCTTTTTGAGACAGGGTCTCCCTATAGCATAGTTCATCTTTTACATCTCAAAAATCCTTATAAAATATTTTGAATTCACAGAAAGTGATAGCGTTTCAAAACTTTTTGAAACAATTTCTGTAAAAACACAGTGAATAGCAAAGTACATGAATTGAAAAATCAAGATGCCACCCAGAGTGTGAGCCTGCCCCTGTGGCTATGTATGGACTCCACATGTGAAAGTAGAAATACACGATGGCCGAGAAGTTACATTGGATCCAGAATGTGAGTGGATGTCTGGTTATTTTAAGGGATTTGATCTTTATAAGTAAGGAATAGGACTTGGAGGCAGACAGCCATTGCTGAGACTCTCTGATAAGGAAAGTATATGCCAGGCATGGTGTATACTTATAATTCCAGCACTTATGAGGATGAAACAGGAATGATGATTTTAGTACTAAAAATTTTGGCTTACAAGCACACAAAGGCACAATTATAGATATATTTTTTGGTCTTTTTGAGACAGGGTCTCCCTGTAGTCCTAGAACTCACTATGTAGACCCGGCTGGCCTTGAACTCACAGAGATCCACCTGCCTCTGCCTCTCTAGTGCTGGGATTAAAGGCGTGCACCACCACGCCTGGCTGATATTTTAAATACAACAAATTCATACTTGACATGAAGGTACAGTCTTAGCAAGGAACTTGAAAATCATACTGGTAATTTTAATACTATGTGGGGATTGCAGGATGGTGTGATGATAAACAGGAAGCAGCTCACTGTGCCTTATTCGAAGACATCCTAAAAGCACTGAGTGCTGTAGTGAGAGAAGTGACATGCGTGTATGAGGACACTGAAGGAGACGGTTCTACCAGGAGATGTGACATTTACAAAGAATACTGAAGGAGGAAATTCACTAAGGATACTTTTCTAAGAGCTCCAAAGACACTAAATGTCCTTTGGAATGTGAATATTGAAGTATAAGATATAAGAACAGAAAGAAAAGTTCCTTTGTCAGCAGAAACAACCAAAATAGAAAAAACTGAAAATAAGTACAGAGGGAAACACTGTTCTGAAAAAGACCTCAATCTTCCTTTTTTGTTGGCCTGATTGGCTGAGTGCTCAGGGTTAGTGTGAAGAAAAAGAAGAGTAGAATGAGGGGAAGACATGAACTTCATTGGAACCTCTTAAGTTAGAGGTTCTTAACAAATGTTTGGTGAGTGCTCATGGCCACATATCAGAAAAAATACAATGCTGGAAAACATAAGCCTTGGATTCTGGGGAGCAAGTAGATGGCATTTGAACACAAGTGAGATTTCTCAGTAGAGCACAGTAGCATGAATTGAATGGATGCAACAGTGCTGTAAAGACATGTAAACAAATAAGGCAAAGGAGAAAACAGAGAGCATTTCAGTACAGCACACCACATAAGCCCTGAGGTGGGAGTTTTGGAGGTAGGACACCTAAATTCAACTCAACTATTTATTGACTGTGTATTAGTCACTTTTCTGTTTCTGTGATAGAAACACCATGTCCAAGGGAACTTATAAAAGGAAGCATTCATTTAACTTACAGTTCCAAAGGGGAACTGTAGGGAGGAAGACATGGTGGCAGAAGTGGTTGGAGAAGGAGCAGAAGCTGTGCTCTCACATCTTTAAGCAGGCACAGGACTCAAGATAGGGACACAAAATCAGGCAAGGATTAAGAACTTTATAAGCCCACCCCTAGTGTTGTGCTTCCTCCAGCATAACCACACCTTCTAAGACCTCCCAAAACAGCGCCACCAACTGAGAACAAAATCTCTTAATACTTGGAGTCTATGGGTGACATTCTCATTCAAACCACCACACAGTGTCACCTTAGACAGGTGGCTTTTAGTCTCAATTTTAGTCTCAAGTGTATAATGGAAATTACTTCAAAGGGTATTAGACTCTTCAAATAAGTCAATGAATGATAATGAGTCTTTATTAAACATAGTTTTGGTTTTGGTTAAATGTAAAGACATATAATCTCCTCAATATTAATCTTCAGTCTGTGTTCCATTCTATTTCTTTAGGATTTGTCTTTTTTTCTAATGATTATGTTGTGTTTATTTTATTCTACTCATACATTCTCGTGGACAGTGAATGAAGTATTATTAAATTCACTACCTACTTTATGAGAAAAGTAAATATTAAGAAAGATAAAACCAATCACCTTCTTCACAAAACAATTACTTTATAAAGCTCACAGGAAAGTTCTCTCCAGGCATATCACAATGTAATCACCTGTTTCCAAAGACTAAATTGATAAACAATTTTCTCTGGAGATTTTTTCTCCTATTGTGATGTTTCTTCAGTTTTCAGGACTAAAATAAACATTTTGTGCATTCAGGTAGCTTGTGTTTAGTTATTCATCTTTAGCATAGTGAATAACCACATCCAGTCGGTGCCAGAAACTTTCCCAGCTATTCTAAACACACCATCTCTTATTCCTCTTAATGACACTTTGAATTGACAAGAGTACATGCCATATAATTGGGGAACATAAGCATGACCAGAATCTCTGATACCTCAAAGCTGGGAACTTTGATGCAAAGTGATGAGTCATACTGAGCACGTCCTGTCATTCAAGCAGAGAACTACTCGGCCTGGATTGTTATCCTCTTCCTCTGCAATGTGTCTTCTTTCACAGAATGGGACATGCTTTAGGATACCAAATGACAGTTGGGAAAGGGGCATGCTTTACAATACCTGATGGCAATTTTCTCCCAATATTTCATGTTCTGCTTCACCACTTTAAATCCTGAGGAGTGCTGACACCTAGCACTTACCTTCTCTGGCTTAGCTTTACTATTGGACAATCGTCTTTCCTTTATCTTCAGCTGATGAAGTCACTGGAGGTTAAACAGAAGTCTGCTATGAGTTTAAGTTGAGTTCCAGCTTCAATAGTTTCACCAGTCTTTTTACAAAATTCTTCAATTTCTGTGTATTTATTACAATATATCTTGATCACATTTAGGCCCCCTGTACTATGCAGATCCCCCCATAGCTCCTCCTGCCATATTTCATGGATTTTGTCATATATGTTAAGGCCTATCATGTTGTTTGTGTTCCCAAATGTCTGTCAATATGAGTTTCACCAGTCTTAATGACACTTCAGGTTTATTTTTAATTTGATACTCTTTCCCAAGAATATGTCACAATGAGAAAGACAAGAATTAGAAACCCAGAGATGAAAGTACTAAAGGGAGTTAGGTTGAGATAAATTTTATATATATTCATAGGGAAGAGCTGATGAAACAGTATTTGATGTAGAAATAGAACGCTAAAGACATTAAAACAAAATTAAAGTGGATGTGTCTAGGCTGCAAATAGACCATTTCCACGATCAGTTGTTTAGCAGAAGAGTTAGAGAACAACACAAAAATCAGGTATAGGTTCTCTTGTGAATCACTGAGAAGTCAGGATATCACCCTCTGGTTATGGAAAGTATCAAGAGAGACATGAAAGCAGTGTCTTCCCGCAGAAGCTCAGGCACTGGCACAGAAGGAATTCAGCTTACTCCAAAATACTAAATAAGGAAGAAATCGTGTATGTATTAAAAGTAGAATGCCTACTTTTTAAAATGCTTTCATTTTTTTTTCAGAAAGATAATTATATAGAATGAGGACTCTTTTTCTAAAAAAGAAATAGTAAATATTTTAAAACGCTAACAAACCATCTTTGCCCCAACTACTCAATCTATTGCTAGCCATTATATAAACTCATCCTTAACGATGTGTGAATGAAATATCATGGCTGTGTTCTTAGGAGCTCTTTTTATTGAGACTGAAATTTTAATTTTATACTATTTTCACTTGTTACAAAATGTGGTGTATTCTTTGGTAGTTTCCCACCATTTAAAAATGTGAAAACCATTCTTAGCTGTGGGTTGTTTAAAGTAACCCGTGAGCAGCATTTGACCTGTAGGCTAGTGTCACCCTATTTTTTTTTTTTTTTTTTTTTTTTTCTTTTCCCTTGCTCCCTCCCAATGCCCCAGGCTCGCAGACTAACATAAGACACTTTTAGTTTGGGGTTTCCTTTATGGTACAGAGTGCCGTGTGACTTACAAAGAAACGGTGCAGTGTGCAGGATCTGATTGCTTCCTCGCCCTGCCCCAGTCTCGCTCAGCTTTCACGTGGGCTGGCGGCCTCGCCCCAGGTCTATAAATGCCCCACCTCGCTTCTAAGCTTGTAGGACACCCTGGCCATTTTCTGAGGCAGCTGCACCTCTCCTCCTCCATTCCAATTTCTTTCTCTTTGCAACTAACTCTCCCCAGCTACCTCTCTGCAGCGGGCTCCGCTCCTGGCTGGTTTACACCCTCAGAGGAATAAGTATTTTTCAGGCTAAGCTAGATTTGGCAAATCCCCCTTTATAAAAGAGCCGTCAAAATTCCTAATTCAGAAGCTGTAGCAGAAATATTGTAAGAGCCGGTGGATAACCACAAGAAACAAAATTTTCCAATCAGCTGATCGGTTACTCATATGAAGGCACAGCAATGGTGGCAGGATGGACAAGTCCCACATAAGTTTAGGCTAGATAAAAATCCCAATATTATAGATGTGAAGAAAGGAGTAAGAAACCCCATCCCTTCCTGAGGAACTATTGGCAACTCATGACTGCTGAGAAGAGGAGACTCAGTTGCATTTCAAGGTAAAAGTCTTAAATTAACTTGGCTCCTCCAGTGGATTAGTTTACCCTGATGGGCATTTGGGGCCACAATATCTGACTCTATAGGCATTTATATATATGTATAT
>NW_008329335.1:3357392-3392755 GCF_000622305.1 Nannospalax galili
TAAATATATTTTTATTTACAAAAATAAAAATAAAGAGAATATAGAAAACCGAGGGAAAACAACATAGCCTGTTGGAAATACATCTCAGTGCATTATTGACAGTGCCAGGATGAACCTCTGACATAGACCATGATGTCAATGTCACAGCACAGAAGAGGCAGTGAAGAACAAGAGCTCTAGTGATTCCTGTGCAGCCAGTCAGAAGGAGAAGCAGGTTAAAACAGCAGGTGATGATAAGGCTTTGGAGGTGTCTATGTAGCTTTTCCTTCTGTGAGTTTCAATTTATTCACATTTATACTTTCAGGTAAATGAATTACCATATTGTGTTTATTTTTCTCATGTATTTGTGATATACATAAAAGAAATGGGGGAAATTTTTACAGATCAATAACAACACAAGATGTTCACTAATTACACATGTGCTTTCTGTTTAATAACATTAAGACGCAGAGATCATATGGGCATGAATGCAATTCCCCCTCCTACGCTAGCCAATAATTTCATTCCAGCATTTGTCAGACTAAAGTGTAAGTGTGGTCTGCTTGTACACATGGGGTGATACCCTTTTCTTCCTGTATTATACATTTGAAAGCTTCACTGAACTGCATTCCCTACTGGTGTCATAAATAACCCGAATAAAAGGAAGCCACCTCTTTGCTTGCACTTTGCAATTATCCAAATGCTGAGTCAGTATGTGTTTGAAATCATATTTATTGATTGAAATTTTAACGTTTTTTCTGAACGTTCCAGATATATAGCTGTTACACTGGGACATGCAGGGATGTACATAGTATCGCTGCCCTCGGGGACTAATATGATTGGTCTGATTAGCTAGTTGGCTTCCCTTCTCCTTACTGCTTAATCACTTCTTTGAGTCTCATATTGTGACTGTTAATACTGATAGTCCATTTGACAGGATCTAGAATCAGCTAGGCTATAAACCACTGGACATGACTGTGAGGGAGTTTTTAGATTGGGTTGAGGTAGGAGGAGGATCCTCCCTAAATATAGAGAGCACTATTCTATAGGCTGGGGTCCTGGACTGAATGCAAAGGAGAAACAAGCAGAACACCAGCATTTCTCACTCTCTTTTCTTACTGGGAACGCAAGATGAAGAGCCACCTCAAATTCCTGCCACATACCTTTTCCACCATGAGAGACTGTACCCTCATGAATTGATCTTTCTTTCTTTAAGTTGCTATTGTTAAGTTTTTTGTCACAGCAACGAGAAAAGTAACTAACATATCTTCCAAGTATTTTGTTGAAGAACTTCAGAGCGAAATTCAGAGTTTTTAAGATGATCCCTGAGCCTTGGGAGGCAGAAGTTTGATGTAGATATCCTAATCTGGATAAGCAGTCTCCAGTTTCTTATTTTCTGCAAATTGGCCAGTTGTGGGTCTCTGTGTTAATCACCAGCTGCTGCATAAGGAAGCTTCCCTGCTGAGAGCTGAGAAATGCATTTATCTATGGTTAAAACAATGTCATAAGAAATCAGTTTAATATTATATCTATTTAGAAGAATACTTGTATTAGGCTTTCTTCCATGTTTTAACATATGCAAAATGAAATGGAGAAAAATATTGACTTGGTCTAATTATGATGCAGTTAACTCATTTATGCACTTCAATTTATAAAAATAGCTGTCATCTGTAAACAGTGTACAATTAACTTTCCAGTCATTTTCTTATACTCATTTATATGTTAAAATTTTTGTAGGGGCAAGGGAAATAGTTCAGTGAGTAAAGTGTTTACTTTGTAAGTATGAGAACCTGAATTCAGTCCCTAGAATGAACACACACACACACACACACACTCACACACACTCACAAACAGGCATGACAACACATCTGTAATCACAGCACTTAGGCAGAAGCAGAGGGATCCCTGGAGCCTGCTGTCCTGCCAACATAGTCTACTCACTGTGTTCTCTGCCAGTGACACACTGTCTCAGAAATAATGTAGTTAGCTCCTGAAGAAGGATGATATCGCTGGGTGTCATATGGCCTCTGCACAATGAGACATAAAATGCTAGTATTTACTTAAAACATTTACACTCTTTTCTGCATTTATCCCATAATTGTATAAAATATAGAATGAAAATATATACCTGCAAATTAAATCTCCTTGAGTATTAACTCTTAGTATCCTGAAGTGGACCCTTCCTTTATTAGTTGTCTTTTGTAAATAATATAGAACTGTTTTGAGATATCAGAAAATCAGCTAGAAGCAATCCTATACCACTTTATTATTAGAAAATAGTAAGTCGCAGTAGGCTTTTAAAGTGATTTTCTCAAGATGTCACATCTAACCATGACTTTCCGGGTTAGATCTCACATCTGGTGTCTTAGGAGACATAGAAAGTACCTAAGTTTTGAGAAGAATGACCCTAACATGTTGCAAGACATCTCCTCTTCCCCCAGGGTGTTATTCACAGTGCATGATCATGCTTGGTACCCTGTCTCTTTTCTACAGAGTATTTGCGCAGGCAATCAACATCTATATTATGTAACTAAATAAATTATAAATTTCTTCATTATTACAACTAAAATTGGACACATTGAAATTTTTAGAAAACTTCTCTAACAAAAATAAGCAAATACAGGCTATACCTAAGAATTAGACTCACACTGTCACTTAATGTCTTTTAAATGCTGCACTTCTGTTCTGAGGCTTTCACTTTATTTAACCTCCCCACTTATCCACCTACAGCATGAATATATGACTTTAATATATAGTAGGCTTTAGTATATTATTTATAATTTTTTATTCTTGGAAACATATTTTCATCCAATCAAGTACATGTTTGCCACATTCATATAAGACAATTTTTGACTGTGTAACAAATTGTTAAATTAAAATAAACTTTTCATGTTTTTATAGGCTTGAATCAAAGGAACCATTTCTGTCTGTTGGGTGAGTATTTATCTAAATATTTTAGATATGAATGATGTGATTTAACTTAGCCAGGTCTACAGAAAGGATATTTCTATTTGTGTAACATTATATTTATAGCCATAGCTCACCATTTCCCATGACATTGCTATCTTCATTCCATGAAGACTTAATGGAAAATTTCCTGACTCTGTTTTGTGACCTCTTGCATTCAGCTAACAGGTGTATAAGGACCCATCTATCTTCTGTGAAAGCTGTGTAAGTTATAGTGAATAATATCCTTCCCATATATGGAAATATATGATCAGAATGGCTTTAAAAATTCCTCTGAGTGAGTTTCACTCTTTCTAGTCTTTATACTCATTTTGTTGTATTCCTTCTAAACCTCTCCTACTTGTGTTTCTTCCTCCTCTCCTGAAGTTCTTGCCTCCTTTTACTCACTGCACTTTACTCCTCCAAACCTCTCCCACTGACTGCTTCTGTGAACACAGAGCGGAGGAGCCCTGTGGCAGATCTAGGAAGGGCCAGTGCTTGCCTCTGGCAACAACGTTGTCTCATTGACATTGCATGTTCTAATAATAATGTAACATTGGTAAGGACAAATGTAAAAATCTCTCAGCATTTAGAAGTGAGAAGCAGCCATGGTTGTATGTTTTCTGGTGTATTAAATACTCCTTTACTACTACACGAAAATGTCCTATGAAAGGAATTTGCATTATCAGCATTATATTCGATGCACATGAATTTAGGAAAATGTGGTCATGCTGTATTGGGAGAAAAGCCACATGTCACAGCCGGTGTGTTCCTGCTTAGTGGCCAGATACATGTAGTGGGGATAGATTGTGAAATGTTCAGATCCATTTTTTTATCACTTTCTTCACAGTTCCAGAGTATTGGTATGATTGACTAAATAACATGGTTCCCAATACTCTTCCACTCATCAAAAATTTCAGTGAGCCATTCTCCTCTTGGAAATCAAAACAATTGTTAGGGAAAATAGAAGAGAAAAATGGAGTAGATGCATTTTATTGGAGGGTTTCATGAAAAATGAAAGTTCAAGTTGGTCTGGTCAGAAAAAAACCCTTGTTAGTAAACTTCTTTCCTGCATTAATCACTAGCTCCTATTGTTAAAATCTCTAACCCCAAAGAAATCTTATTTGAATTCTTATGTATCAGCCCTCCAGTCAAGAGGGCTGAAATAACTTTGCTTTGTGCCTCACTTAATTCTGTTTCTCTGCAGGCTTTTTTGTTCTGAATGCTTTGAGATGAGTCCTTTTTTTTTTTTTATTGCACACTTCTCTTCAACAAATGAAGACCCTAAGTAATCTTTATTTTAAGCTTATCAGGAATTTGGCACTTTCCATTACAGCCCAGAAACTAATCTAAACTATCCAAAATAAAAAATGATGTATAACTCTGAAAATACTCAAAGTAGGAATACTGGCATGATACTAATTACACATTGATGTTTTCTATATAAGCCTTAAAAGTTAAAAGGAGTGAAACAAAAAACTCAGATGTTTCTACTGACATCAAATTATTATCTATAGTTAAATTTATCCATTTTCCTACAAGGGAATTATTTTAATGTCCCAGTGCATGCATAAGGCTCTTTCTTGCCATTGCTCAGCAAGAGAAATTCATGAAAGAGAGCATATGGACTCACATAGCAGCAGACAGCAGAAAATCTGAAAAATGCTATTTAGATTCATGAATTAATTCATAGTCACACATGAAAGGGAGGAAGTGCATATCTAAAGTTTATATGTAAGTTGACACATGAGTATGCAAAATTGAATTTATCCCACATACTTTAACTTTGTTATCAGTAACCTGTGTGAATTAAGTCAACAAATAAATCATTCTGAAATATTGCATATTTTAACCCATTGTCAATCAATGTCTAAAACTATCTGTCAATATGCATTTATAAAATTAGTTTTGACTTTCTTAATCTTTGATAGTTCCAATTTTTTTGTTTTTGGTCTCTTTGAGACTGGGTCACCCTTCCAGCTGGCCAGGAACTCACCGTGGAGACCAGGCTGGCCTTGATCTCACAGACAGCCACTTGTCTCTGCCTCCAATTGCTGGAATTAAAGGTGTGCACCACCAAGCCCAGCTCTGATAGTTTCAATTTTTAAATCCCCAAGAATCAGTATCTCATATGTAAAATGGAGATTAAATAATTTAGATCAAGCATTTAAGACAATTACAGCCAGAAAAAAATTGCTTGAAAATGTTAGCTCTTCTCATAGTTTTGCAAGGTATATGACCAATTCTTTACTAAATTCAGAGATATGTCCTAGTTCAAAGAATAATACTCCATTTTTATATTCAGTGCTTTTTGGCTTATGCTGAAACCAAAAAAATTCCATAAAGGTGAGAAAAATATGTATTCATAGAGAATACATAAATTTAACATGAATTCATAACATTATGTATATGCAGATATTTTTAATAAGATATATTTAAATATTAATGCTAAATATTAACATTACTGTTCACCTCACTTTCTTAGAAGGTTAAATTTCTAATAATTTAATCATTTTTGCAATATTGAATTTCAGAAAAATTAATAAAACATTGCTTTCCAATACTACCTTTTATGAGACATTAAGTGAATGTTGATTTTGGAACTGAAGTTTAGAGAAAACAGGAGTCAAGCAACCAGAGTGATCATTCTAAGAGTCCAAGATATGCTCTTATTTAAAATCAGCCCTGCCTTCAAAAAACTTTGTGCAGCTTTCTAATGAAACATGCATATGAGGGAGGAGGATGGGTTGATCCTACTATTGGGAGCTTGTAGACATAGAAGGACCAGTCAACACAATCCATGAGTTCTCTTCAGGTTCAAGAACCATGAGTGATGATGCCTCACAGACATTGAGCCCCTTTTAAACACACTCTTTAAAATGAAAAGTTAAAACAAAACTCTTCCTGTGAATTCTTTCCTCCTACTTCTTCAGCATGAGGGTGACTTCTTTAAATGAAAATTTTTAATATGAGCAGTCACAGTTTAGGGTTGAAACTAAGTTATAATAAACTTAAAATTGATGAATATTTCCATAATTAGCTCTATTGTAATGATCATTACTCAGGCAAACTTTTTGATGTTTACTTTTTACTGTAACAAAATAAAAGTTCTGTATAATCTAAAAGTTACACTGATATATCTCAGAAAAAAATTAAATTACTGTCTTCCTGGCTAAGTTGGGAGTTTCAAAGATTACATCATGGACAAAAATACTAGAATTTGTGTATTTATCTCTTTCATGACACAGGCTCTATGAGCAAGCCTATCCAGGCCAGTCATGCCTGGACTTCCACGTCCCCCAAGGTACATGAAAGCTCTTTCCCTAGTCATGAAACAGCACAGCAGAATGCTATGGAACAGCAGCGCTTGCTCTACACCCAAAGCTGATCACATGACAGCCCACAGTTAGGTTTCATTAAATGGTGCTCCTTTTACGATAGCATCCCATCTCTTTTCTATGTTGACAATGAATTTAGACATTCAGTATACTTCTGTGGTTGTGAGAACTCTGTTAAATCTTGTCATTCTTAAATATCATTTCAGTACATTATTATTCTCGGTTTTATAGACAACCTGTGCTCTACAGACAGCACACCTCACTATACTGTTAGCTCTAATGCTCCAAAAGTCCAGATTGGAAAACTGATTGAACTATCTGAGAATCTGTTTTTCACACATGTGGGGGCTTCTGAGACTGAATTCTGGGGACAGAAGTTCAAAAGAGTGAAATCAGGACAGAGTGAAGGACTGCTCACGGCATAGGTAGGGTCTTTGAGGGAGACAGACTAGAAATAAATGATTAAAAAACAGTAGTATGAAGAAAGGAAAACAATTCCAGAATGAATGCTGTCAGATTTATGTACACTATGAAGTGTCATATTAAAACATTTGTAATAGAAACATGCAAAGCAGAAAGCCAAGCTGATTAGAGAACTTCAGCAAGGCTGAATGAAATGTGAAAGTAGAATTCCAGCAATGTAGACCAATCAATCAGGAATGAAAAAGCTTTCTCAAATTCAGAATCATAAACTTAATAATTAAGCAGATTATTAAGACAAGTAGAATCTACATTTATTTTCAAAGTGAGATAAGGCTTCATGCAGTTGTATTAAGAATGACATTCGTATGAGCCAGGTGTGGTGGTGCACACCTTTGATCCCAGCACTCAGGAGGCAGAGGCCGGCAGATCTTTGTGAGATCAAAGCCACCAAACTAATCTGCATACACATGGTGAATTCTAGGCCAGCTGTGGCTACAGGGGGACCTTGTCTAAAAAGTAAATAAATAAAGAGGGAATTCCTGGGAGAAAACATTGGCTTGGTGGCAACAGCAGAAGGAAAAGTTACTATACAAAGTCCAGCAAGTATTACAAGCTTGATGGAGACAAGGTTGACAAATGAAATTAGAGAATGTATAACCAAAGAGCCAACTGGGATAAAGTAGAGTGACTGGATTATACACGTTCATCTGTTTGTCTATGTTTTTGAAAGCAAGAGTGATGGTATCTAAAGTGAGGTCATCATAGAGCCACGAGGGAAACAACCACAATAGTTCAGATAGGACTTGAAAGAAAAGAAAGAAGTAGGATCAGAAAGTGCCTGCTGCAATCCGTTTCCTGGAGAATACCAGAATTAGTGCAGGACTGAGGGGTGAAATGGTGTTTCTCAGCCCATCTTGGTCCATGGTGACAGGATGACAAGCTATGATCTGGCTAAAATAGAGATACTGAGGGAAGGTTAATAAGAACATCTCCCTAAGCTTTAACCATGACCATCTGGCAATGCAGAATCACTAATGAGCAACTCAATGCCTGGCTTTTGATAGTGAGGTTTTAATTTTCTTTACTTCTCCAGGGGAAAAAAGGAATAAAGAGATAAAGTCAATGTTCTTCTCCTAAAATCCATTTCTGTTGTTTTTTAGTCTCAAACAGCACTTCCACAAAATTAATGATTTCTTTAGCAACTGCGCTTGCTGCATTATTTCCCAAGGCCCTCCAGGCTACTTCTCTGGAGAGTACACAAAGTTTCCACAGCGCTATTTTTGTCATCTAAAGCAGTTGTGCTTTCAGGCCTGATGCTACAACTGTAATTTTAATTTATCAACCTGCCACTCAGTGAAATGGTGTAAAAACATTTGAAAGCTTAAACCCATCATTTATTTCTGCACCTGTCAATGACACTCTTCTGCACTTGTCAAAATCATTTAAACTGCACTGTGATGGCATATAAAATATCACCAATAAATTGGGTAATCAATCATGTGTGTGTATATTTTGACAGTGGTGTCTTGAACACATGGGCTCCAGGACTCTTTTTTAGGATGCGGGAATTCATTACTCTTCAATAATAAATACAGCAGAGTCATTTTAAAGTATCTTCCTCAGCCCCCACAAATAAAAAATGTCTGAGAAAACACAGGAGCCAATTGTGACTGAAATGGCTTTTATTTCTTCAGTGAAGTTTTCTCCTGAGGAAAAAGGAATTAATTGCAGATTACAGTAGGAAGGGGAGGGAAATGCACTGGATCATTACATAGGTTTATTCAAGTTCTTTTTATAAAGAAAGCAGCAGTGTAGTACTTTATAGCTGATGATATTTCAAAACAGCATTATCAGCACTTCTAGTACTAATTTTTTCATATAAAAAGTGTAATATTAAGCCAAATGTCACAATCTTGATCAGTTTCACTTTAAGAATCAACATTGCTATATGTCTAGGAAACTTATTCCTCCTGAAAATCAGAATGAGATTATTGTTCATCATTGAATGAGATGAAATGTTTCAATTTGAAACAAAATTGAAAATAAAGTGGTTTATTTGTCCTTCCTTTTTCCTTCCTTCCTTCCTTCCTTCCTTCCTTCCTTCCTTCCTTCCTTCCTTTCTTTCTTTCTTTCATGTATGAGTGTTTTGTCTGCTTTTATGTAAGCACACCATGTGCTTGTATTGCCCTTGGAGGCCAGAAGAGAGTATAGGATCACCTGGAACTGGAGTTCTAGACAGTTGTTAACTATCATGTGGGTGGTGGGAAATGAACCCAGATCCTCTGCAAGAGCAGTCAGTGCTCTTAAAAGCTGAGCTATCTCTCTAGTCACCCCCACCCAATTCATGTATTTAATTACCTTCAAAACATGTCAAAGGAGAGAAACTATTAAGTCTCTTTGGAAGAATGCCAGGTGTGGTGGTGCACGCTTTTGATGCAAGCACTCTGGAGACAGAGGCAGGTGGATATCTGTAAGTTCAAATCTAGTCTGGTCTACATAGTGAGTTCTAGACTAGCTGGGTCTACAAGGAGACCCTATCTTAAAGTAAAACAACGAAAACACTTTTGAAGAGAAAATTTCTCCTTTCTTTTTATACTACATAAAATACACTTACAGCTGAATATCCAGTTGAGTAATAAATCCAAGAAAGGATTTATATAATAAATAAATACCATTCACTGAAGTGGGTTAGGAGTATGTATTGTCCTTTGTCTTTGTAGTCTATGACTACTGGTTCTCACATAGATAAAATACCCATCATTGTCTTGAATATTTTGACACTGAGCTCTTAAGCCATGATGCAGACACACAGAAGCTCCTGAGCTGCTGAGGGCAGCACCTAGCCTGGGACTTTTGTAAAGGAACTAGTGATTTCATGTATTCAATCTTAATGCTGTTCTCTGAACTCCATATTCATTGAATCATCACGAATATCTAAGCAGTAATTTTAATTACTCAGGAAATTAAGTACACACATTACAAGTTTTTGATTCTTTTTTGAGACATTATGAACCCCAGATTTTCAGCATAAAATTACTAAAAATTTAAAGCCTCACTTCCCAATTATATTTCATTCATTCCACTAAGAAAAATTGATCTTTATTTCTTCAATCTGAGATGTGACCTTTGCAATACTGTTAATGACATGTTCCAAGTACCAAAATACTTCTTGATTTAAAAGGATTTTCTGACCTGGAGAGATAGCTCAAAGGTTAAGAGCACTGGCTGCCATACAGAGGACCTGGGTTTGATTCCCAGGACCCACATGGCAGCTAACAACAGTCCTTAACTCCAGTTCCAGGGGAATCTGACACCCTCTTCTGAACTCCATGAGCAATGCACGACACAGGTGCACTTATATACATACAGGCAATATACTCATACACATAAAATAAAATAAACTATTTTTAAAAATAAAAGAATTTTCTATGTAACATTGCAGAACAAATTAGTCATTCAGTGTAATCGATGACTGACAAATATTGACCAAACCAGGCATCACTTAAGAACTCTACACATGCACACACAGACACAGACACAGACACAGACACAGACACAGGCACAGACACACACGCGCACACACACACACACACACACACACACACACACGCACTGTGTTATGAAAGGTTTCTACTAAGGTAGATATTAAAATATTACATATTCCTAGCAACATCATTGTTTCCTTGATAAAAATTTTAGTTGATCAAATTAAAGCATGACATTAGAAGCCAGAGGCCACATTCTATCCGAAATGAACAACGCACTTGTGCCTTAATGCAACAGTAGGCAAATCTTAACTACAATTTCCCCTTAGTATGAATGAAAGGCATGTAAAAGATGAAACATTTGATAATACATTTCCTGCAGATACTGGCTAAATCCTCATGTCATGTAGGCAGTATGTCAATTACGTGTCTTACAGCCTGCTGGAATACTAAAATTCTTAAAAGCTGTTTAAAAAGTGAGTCTCTCTAGAGAAGCAATTTAAAGGAGTTCTGTAAATCATGAGCCTTTCATTATCCACATCACCCTCAAGAGGTCTGGGTCAGACTATGTACTCCAGATGCCAAATGTAAAGCTGCCAAATCGTAGGTGAGGAAGTGTTGAGTAGAACAAAGCAACCATTCCTGTTCCTGATTCTTAGCCAGTTTTGGGTTTGAAGTGCCAGGAAAGGATTTGGTAGCATTTTGGGCCTTTGTGTGCTGCAGAGAAATCAACTTTCATTAGGAACATCAATTCATTATTTGAAGGGAGCTTGACCTCATGGATAGAATGCTATGCAATGACCATGCCAGCTTCTGCTCTACACCAACCCATGAAATAGGAACCATTTCCTGTTAAAAATTGATATTTTCTTCCATGTTGCAGAGCTCAAAATCAAAAGCCCTCATTGTAGGATACTTTAGTAAAGAATTAAAATATTTATATTTGATAGTATCAGAAAAAAATGTGATACTAAGATATAATTAGATAAATATGTACCATGTTCTTCTTTTTCTACAATTCATATTATTTCTGAGAATATTCTTAATTATTTAACATCTGAATCTCCAAAAGTACAAGCCTGAGTTTAAAAATAAGAAATGGATACACCAAAGAAAAGAAATTGCCTAAATTCCAAACCCATACCCTTTCATTCTTTCTTTTTTCCTTTTTCATTTTTTTGTGTATGGTATATATATGCCTATGTATATTTTTGCATGTCTGTATATATATTTTGCATGAATCATGGTGCACGTGTGTGGGTTCTCATGCATGTGTGTGCCTGTGCATGTGAAGACTTGATTTAAATATCCATAATCATCCTCTATCACTTTTCCACTTTATTCATTGAAGCAGGATCTCTCACCCAAAGCCAGAGTTCACCAGAGTCTTGCTAGCTAGCTTGCTCTGAGGATCCCTTGTCTCCATCTTCTGAGGCTGGACTTGCAGGCACGCAGTTATGTCCACTGGGCATATATAGCATTTGCATGGGTTTCTGTGAATCCAAACTCTAGCCTTCAAATTCGTGTGACAACCACTTCATTTCATTCTAATGAACGTCTTTTACAGGATTTGATTTCAGAATATCAATATTCTTACCTATAGATAAAATCTACTCATATCAAATTCTTCTCAAATTATATTGACTGAAGTGAATTGTAAAGCTGGACTACAGTATATGCTTTCAAAATGGCTTCAGTAAAACAGCATCAAAGAGTAAACTGTTTCTTACCAGTTTATCACTTGATAAATGTAGAAAATAAGAATATACTTGTAAAACTTTTACAGAATTTTGACAGGGCTGTAACATTCTATGTGACTTTTGAAAAAATATTCTCAAATAGTGAGAGACTGGAATTTTTTAATAAAAGTGAAAAGGCAAGTCCTTTATCACAGTAAGTTTTACAATCTTGGTCAATGCAACATACCTATTATCAAGGATGCAATTATCTAAAGAAATGGGTATAATAAGTAAGTCAGAGCCTGCAGTATAAGAAGTTGATGGGGGTGCTCTACTCTACTGAAGAAGGACAAAAAGTTGTGGGCACCATAGTGATATCTTCTAATACTCTGGAGGGATTCTGGGTTCTTATGTTTCTGTATAAGGAACTGAGCAAACTCAACAGTGTCAGCAAAAATAAGGATATTTCCGTAGGAAAAAAAATATATTTCCAGGGGGAAAGCAGGCAGAGAAAAGCAGCTGCTCAGCAGCTTCCATTGTTCACCTGCCTGGGAGTTTTATGTCACATTAAAGGTGCATTTGAGGGTCACTTGCTTATCATCAGCCTTTTGGCCACATTTGTATAGTACAGGATTTTTCATGTATGCTCTGGTAGGAGCAAAGATATTCCTGAGACACACTTGTGCCACCTCTCTTTAGCTATCAGCTAGTGGAGGCAATGGTTCTGAAGGAATAATACTTTCCCCAGTAATCTCTATGTTGTGATGGGGAAGAAAATTTGGGGTCTGGTGCCAGCCAAAGGAGGAACTTGTCTCAGGAAAGAATTTTCACACAGCTCTGACAACTTGTCAGACCTCCTTTCAAGAGACTGGAGGGCCCAGAAAGTGGCTCAGTGGATAAAGCACTTGCCACAAAGCATAACCCACATGAAAATCAGGCAGGTTTTACAGGCACTTGTCAGTCAAGCACTTCTGAAAGTAGGGACGGGATCCCTAGGACAAGGTGGGTAACTAGACTAGTTGGAATTGATGTATTTTGTATTCAGCAAGACGCCGTGCTTCAATAAATAAAGTGGAGAGATTTTTCAGGAAGACACCTGGTATCAAGTTCTTTATGGCTCTACATGCAGTTGTACACACATGCAAACACATCCACATGCGCATGCATCCTCACACACATGTGGACTCAGTTCATCAAATACATCAAATACAGATACATAACATCACACACACGGTGGCGGGGCGGGGGGGCGGATACACAATTGAGGTGGTGAACACGCCTTGACCAAGACTGATTTGTGATGCATACTTATTCCCTCTAATAAAAGCTACACCTCATGCTAATGCCTCAATGGTAGATCCTGAAGCCACTGGACCTCTGCAGCTCTTTATTTGTTTCTCTTCTCGATATGGTCAATTTGAGTAAATCTTCCCTGGGTTTTCACTAGTGCTTCTCTCTTTAACTGGTATAATGAGGACGGGTGACCAAGCCTACTTTGTTGGATCATTAGAGGCCAGTCTATAACCTAAGATCTCTAGTAGGAGAATGAGGCTTCTTGTTTGTTAATTATAACGATTAGTCTTCTCGGAGGACAATCATGAAAGAACTACAGAGAGTGACACTCTTCTTAATAGATCTCTAAAACCTTACCCTAACAAGCTCCCTGAGTGCACAGTCAACATCCCTCACACACATGTGTATTATGAGCATGCAGTCATATACATCCACATACATCCATGCACATGCACATACACAAACCCTTACACACACAGGCACAAACATGTGTCCCAGCTCTCCCAGTCAGGTGTGTGTGGCTCTGAAACAAAGAATTATCCAACAATGAGGACACTTCCAAGTATAAACTAACCCAGAGGGAGAAAGAGCTCTGCTGAAACAGAGGATGTAGAGGGATCATAAAACTAAAGTGAGCTGATTGATAATATTAACAAATAAAAGAAAATGAACCAATTAAAAATGAGGCCTAAAATAATATCACTAGAAAAGGAAAGCATATCACATTGATATTTTAAAGATATTGATAAAATGCTATGTAGAGAGAAAAATAGAGAACATCCTAGAAATTAAAAGTCTAGCAGTAATTAAAAGAAATCAATGAAAAAGTTGGAACAGTAACTTAAAATCCTAAGAAGATTAAGAAATATAATAATAGAGAAAAAAATAAGGCAGTATGAGTCTCATTCTAGTTCATTGTCTACCCAATAATTGATTCACAAAGTAAAAGAGAGAGGAAGACACTATCAAATAAATAAGATAGAAAAATAACCTAAAACTAAAAGGTAAAAGTTTTCTAAGAAGCAGTAACTCAGAACAAGGAATGAGAGATGATCCAAACCTCAGTTACCATGGACACAGAGATATTAAATGTCCAAATAAAGAATGAAAGCTGCATACAAAGACTTGGAAGCAGAATGACACCAGCATTTTACAGCCTTAGAACCTTGCTTAAAATGGAAAAATGCCTGCACACTTTTAAGGGAAAATAAGATCTAAATGAATCTCTAAACTATAAATTGAGTCAAACACACTATTAATAAAATTACAAAGAAAAAATGATTCAGTACTTTTCAGTATATATTCTGTTTTGAAACTTCTAAATCAGAAAATGCTGTACAATTATTCTTAGACCCATAAGCTTAGTTTTCTGTAAGTCTCTGGTCTCTGTTCACAATATGTTTGCCAGTCAGTTAATGTATAATCTTGCTTGTGTTGTTTTCTCTTTGGAGAAATGCATTGTTGATTCATCAGTGCTGAATTCATGGCCAACAGAACAGCTCATGTCTGAAAGGAAGTTCAGCTGCTACATGTCTTTGCTTCTGAAGGGACTTCGGTCCACGTGCATGTACAAATGTTCGCCTGAACACCAACACTACATTTGCCATTATAAACTGCAAAATCATCAAGCAAGGACACATACATGCAAACAAACAAGCAACAGAAACCAACCATGGCACATAAAGGAAATAGCAAGGGAATGCATGTGGACAGCAGCAAATTGATGCAGGAGGCAAAAATCTCTCCTTTTACAACGTTAGCTGGGAACACGAATATCAGATAACTCAGTTTTGATGTGTGTGATCATTGAGAGCTTTGCCAGTGTTAACTTGGGCATTATAAATAATTTTGCAAATTATCAAGAAAAAGTCTTCAAATAATAAAGACCAATTTTATTTTTTAGAAACATAATGATTTATAAACATTGTCTAAGAAATCTTTAGAAGGTTTTTTACACAATAACTGAACAAGATAAAAGCAGGTGGAGGATCTAACATAGGAGAACCAAGGTGCCAGATGACAGGTAGGTGGTTTCGTAGCTGACCCAGAGTGGACAGACTGAAACTCAGCAGAACTATGGAACATTCTAGCAAGAATGAAAACCCACAATTTAAATGCCAAGTAAATAATTATAGATGAAGGAAATTTAATCATTGTATAATGGCAAATAATATTTACATAGTCACAGCAATAAAAATTTTAAACACTAGCTTAACCAAAATATGGAAGAATTAGCAAGAGGAAAAAAAATGAGACACAAAAAAATTCATTACTATCAGGAAACAAAGCAAATTCTGGAGTCTCAAAGTGAACTCATTTCTCTGAAGAAGATTTAATTCTAAAACCTGAATAATATTACAGAAATGCTTGTTCCTTCAATTTATTAATGCTCAAAAGAAGGTAGCTACAGTAACGGGCTCTAAGAGGAGACTGAACTTTTACAAACTTCAGAATTCATACAAGACTTCAATGCTAGCAGTTCAGGGAGAATTTGAGATTGCAGGTGAAAAGTAGCTCTCAATAATGTTAGGAATATACTTACAGACAACTTGACAAATTATACTTGAGGAAATAAAGGAAAGGTAAGATGGCAAAAAAAAAAAGATATGGAAAAGGAACTGGGTGGAAAACCACTGAGTTTATTGCCAGAGTTTCACTTATGAACCATTAATAGAAGGTAAATTATAATTCAACACTTTTTAAATAAGACTTTAAATTTTTGAAATGTAAAGAATGCTATATACTTATTATGCAAAAGATGACTATTTTTAAGACCAAAATTAAGAGGCCAGCCCCTGAAATCCCTGCACCCAGGAAGATATAAGGCCAGCTAGGATGCATAGCCAAATATAGGAATGACTTTTTTCATCATCTGAGCTAATAACATTTAATAAATCCCAGCAAAACTAGATGATTTGTGTCTTGTGACCTGGGCACCTGATCTTGTTTCCTGAGAACCTTAGTTTGGTATTCCACTCCTAACTGCAATGAATGAATATAGGTATGCTTGAGAATTAACATAATGAAGCCTTGAATGCAGGCACACCCAACTTCATTGCACACAGTGGTGAGTGACCACAACAAAACTGCATTTTCCAGACACAAAAAGGCAATTGAACATATGAACTAAGAGCAGTGGTAATAGCGTGCACAAGACCTCCTCAAACTCAAGCCAAACAAAATCTCAGCATGGTGGTAGGAGATCAGCATGAATCCACCCCTAGTTGAGAAGTAATTGGTGATTGATAGCTACTGGGAAAAGAATGTTAGTTTTCTTTAAATATTTTATTTATTATTTTTATTTTATGTGTAAGAGTGTATTGCCTGTATGCATGTGAGTGCACCCAGATAGTGCAATGAGTGGAGGTCTTAGCCACCATGTGGGTACTGGGACTTGAACCCGGGTCCTCTGCAAGAGCAGTCAGTGCTCTTAACCACGGGGCCATTTCTCCAGCCCCATATTTTTTTTTAAATTATAGTTGATCATGTCTCTTCTGCTGGGGACCCCGTTTCCTACGAAGCAACCTAACATACAAATACACATTGTCCAGTTATTTACTTGTGCTAACTACTGAAGACATCACAAAAGAGGAAACTGGTTTGCTGAAAATGACTATGGCAAGGAAATGAGAGTAGGGGTGGGGAGAATGAGCTTGCCAAAGGTCCCTGGGAAGATGAAGAACTTAAAATTCTGAAGAGCAGTACTAGAAAGGAGCACATATTTTCTACAAATACATGATTTGGAGATAGTACTTAGTATATCAAAAAGTAGGGAGAGATAGAAAGCACCATAATAAGCTATATTCATATAAGGAGTTCATAATTAACAAAATGTAAATCAGACCAATACATATTTAACATGCCCACTTAAAAAATCTTTGTACATGTGTGTATGAAATGTGTGTATGCCTGTGTTTGCATGTGTAAGTGAGGGTGCATACATTCCATAGCACAGGTTAGGTAGTCAGAAGAGAACCTAGAATGTTGGTTCATGCCTGCTCCCATTTTTACCTTTTATTTATATGTCTATTTTTGTGACAATATCTGTTGTTGTGTGGTAGTGTGTACACTAGCTACCAGAAGTTTCAGAGAATGTCCTCTCCTTCCCATCTCCCTGTAGAAGTACTGGAATTATGGACATAGACTACTGTATACAGGCTGACGTGAGTTCTGAGTATTCAAACTCAGGTCCTCACAGTTGCATAAAAAGCACTTTACCTATTGAGTCATCTCCCCAGCTAGACACACACACACACACACACACGCACACCTTTGTAAGATGTGTTCAGCACTATATGCATTTGTAATAAATGTGACATGGACATTTATTTGTAGCTAGATGTTTGGATAAATGGCACGTGCCTATGCAGAGTGAAATGACAGGGCTTTTAAAGAGATGTTTGAAACCTTTATTATATTTTAAATAATGATGGAATACCGTCTTCTTTATTTGAATTTAATATTTTCATTATTGTAAGGTAATATATTTTCACCTGTTTTGGCACATAATGTACTGTTTTTAAGTAGTTCTACGTCTTAGTAATGCTTTACTTTGAATCTATTACACGAAGTGCCACTTAAATTTTATCAAATATGTGTGGCATCTACTGATAACATCATATTTTTCCTCCTTCTATTTGTTTCTATGCCGGATTGTGTTGATATATTCCCAGAATTGAACCTGACTTTAATTTCCTTTTCTGGCTGGCTTTGGTTTATTAGTTTCCTCTTTTTTCAAAGAAAGTTAGGACTGAGTTCTTATATTTCTTCTTCCTTTTTTAAGAATGAGAGTATAGAAAGCTATAAATTTTTCCATGTCAAGATGTTGTATCCTTTAGGTTTTGAAAGAAGTGTTATTTTGTTTTTGCATAGAATGTGAAAGTTCATTTTTATTTCTTCTTGCATTGATTTGAGTGGAGAGAATTGGAGAATGAAACTGGTACTAAAGAAAATGGAAGCAGAGTCTCGCTGCCCAGCCCGAAGCCTGCATGTGAATACCCACACACTACATTTAAGCAGTGTAATTTAATTTTAATAAAATCACGAAAATTTAACTTGTAAGATACCGCAGAACTCCATGATGAATAAATTCTCATCTCCTTAAAAGCCCTAATAAATGTTTCTTAGGCTTCTGTTGGGATACATGTGTATGTGTGCTATATTAGATCACACAAGTTTCTATTATGGTATTTTCTGCTTTTTGGTTCTGTTGTTTCTCTAAACTACTAGAATCTCAGGTTATTTGACACAGTGTTCCATTTCTTTGTTATATTTAGTAGTAATTTTTTTCCTTATAATTACTACCCTCTGATATTCTTCCTGCTTTCTAGAGAGACAATGAAAGGCATTCATTGCTTTTCCACTTGACAGTATTTGAAATATTTTAATAACTGTCCTTTTCAAAGACCTTCTCCTCTAGACCAAACACCCTTATGTAATGACTACTTTCATGCAGGGTCATGGTTGGGAGCTATTTTGTCATTCTAATTTCCCTTATCTCTGTGTGCTTCAATTATTCAAATCCTTCTAGAGCTACACCGACATGTATTAAACTAAACATTTCCAGTAATGTCTCAAACATGCAAGTACAGTAGAACTATTGCTTTCAAAAGGACTACACTTTCTCTAATGACAGCTAAGCTTTCATTATCTTCAAGGTTTTGTATCACATGAATGGCTTATGGTGAAACTACAATTAACAAAAAAATTATTTGCACCAATAATTATTAAGCCATACACAACCTGGGGTATGCTGTAGGCTTTAATTGGCCCTTGGATAACTATTTCTACCAGGTATTAAACCATGATAATATTATCCCAGCTTATAGAATTTTTAAGCCAAATTATTTGCTATATGTAAAACATTGGAACATTACAGATAAATGTTAAGCATTTGGAAAGTATTAACTACTAACATTATTGTCATGAATTATAATTTTTATAATACCTATTTGACATTATTCTCTATCTTTTTTTACAAGATAGTCTCTAGGATATAGAATTGTGCAGTTGATATTTCTACCTTAAAGGAAAACTCTGGAAAAAGACATCAATTTCCAGTAAATTAAATGATAGTAATAAAACTTCTATGGTATTTGTTTATAAAATCAATAGCATCTACTTTGTGAGAAATCATAATAAAACAACAAATGGCATGAGCTATGAAAAGGACATTTTTATAAAGAAACATCACATTCTCTTTTATTTCATGTCACTAGAAACTACTTCAAACACAAATATAAGAGTGCCCAGGCAAGGTTGTATCTATCAGAATCCAGTCAGAAATGTGGGAATGAAAATGACACCAGTTCTTTGACATTCGAATATAAACACATTACTTTTTCTTACAAAAAGTTAGATATTATAAGCAGAAGTTCCATAGAAGTGTAAACACTGAATTTACATTGAATTCCTGGCTGACTGCCAACATGTGGCCTTTTCAGAGCTCATCGAGGATTGAGGCAGCTTTATAAATAGTCAAATACAAGCGCTGGTGAGACAGGCCTGTGTAGAGGCAAGTCTAGGGATGATACCTGAGCACTAATTGTGAAGCTCTGGTGGAACAACGACATGGACAACACTCTTCTGAATTTTGACAAGAGCCCTCTAGAATATTTAATTGAAAACTTCAGTGTCAAGAAAGTAGATGAATTAGATCAGGTTCAAAGAAGAAGGACAAAATTGATTATGGAATGGGAATTGGTTAGAAACAGGGAAAGGCTGACAGAAATCAATCTACATAAATTAACTATGGGACAAGAGAGGCAGAGAGCTGACAAGAATGGGTCAGTTATAAAGACAGACAACTATAACCACAGGACAACATAGAAGTTAAATTTTAATCTAATTTAGTCAATTTTATATTGAGAAAATGTGGAGCTTGAGTTATACCCTTAAAAATGGATGCATTTTGGGGACTGAAGAGCTGGCTCAACAGTTAAGAGCACTGGCTACTCTTGCAGAGGACCCACATTCAGTTCTTAGCACCCACATCCAGCTAACAATTGTCCCTAACTCCAGTTCCTGGGAACTAGATGCCCTCTTCTGATCTCTGCAGGGATTGCAGGACAGGGTGCACTTACATACATGCAGACAAGACACTCATACACATAGAATGAAAACAAATAAATTTGACAAAAAGAATGCATTTCAGAGGATGAAGATGTGGCATACCCTTGCAGAAGGAGGGTGGAGCACGAATGCCTTTGTTGAGCAATCGCTGGAGCTAATGCTGTTAGCAATCTCAGCTGTATCAGGTAGACAGCAAGAACATTTCCATCTCAGGGTAGTGCCAGGTAAAGAGTGGGCCTGCAAGATAGGTAGAAGTTTTTTTCTCTTGCCTCGGAATGGTAGTTTTCTGATCTAGTACATGCTATGGTTTTTTTGTTTTGTTTTGTTTTGTTTTGCTTTTTTTTGTCTTTTTGAGACAGGATCTCCCTATAGCCCCAGCTGTCCTGGAACTCACTATGTAGACCAGGCTGGCCTTGAACTCACAAAGATCCACCTGCTTTTGCCTCAAGAGTACTGGGATTAAAGGCATGCACCACCACACCCAGCTATATTGTTTTTAAAAAGAAAGCTTCATTCCCTTTGCAGCTAAAAAAATCATCATGAATTAAAAAGTCACAATTATGTGAAATCACAAGCTGGAGACATATGTTTCCTTTCATTAATTACAGACCAACAATTGAAGAGAAAACACAACACAATTTTGGGTTGCAAGTTTAATGCCCTCTTCCCTCACAGAGCATGGCACAGAGTAGGGCAACTAATATTCTTTCAAACTGGAACTTACTAACTCAAAACCAGGGTGACTCAGCATGAAAAAGGAAAGCAATTACGTTCTTCCTGCTCTTTCTCACATATAGGCAAGCTTCTTTTCTTTTTCTTTTTGGTCTTTTTGAGACAGGGTCTCCCTGTTGCGCCAGCTCGCCTCTCTCTATATACCAGACTGGTCTCGATCTTACAGAGATCTGGCTGCTTCTGTCTCTCAAGTGCTGGGACTAAAGGCGTGTGCCACCACACCTGCCTCAAACTCCACTCTTCATAGATCGTATCATGTCTAATCATTTTTAAATATGAGAAAGTGTAATACTGACTTTTAGCAAGTAAAGGATGACAACTCTGACATGAAGTGGAGTTTTGTTGTTGCTGTTGTTTTTACATGTGGGTTTTTGGCATCCTGAGCTGGCCTCCAACTATGTAGGTGAGAATTACCTTGAACTGATCCTCCTGCATCCACTTCCCAATTGCTAGTTAGGATTATAGGTGTGAGCCAGCAGATCTGGCTCATGTGGGTTATTCTACTGGCTTGAAGTTCTTACCCACTATATATTCCTAAAATAAAACATCCCCAATTCTCAACTAGTTAGGACACTAATTGAGTATACCTGAATATTTTATAATCCTGTGGGTTGCCCCTCATGATCTTCTCTAATTCAAAATGTCCTTGGAGTAAATTAACCATTTTGCCACTGAGACAGACTATGTGACTTAATCCATTGATTTTAATTTTGGAATGTATGTATTTGTTTTACTTACAACCCCCCCCCCACAGAACATAGTAAATATACAATTTTGTATGTATCCTTTTAAGTAAAAATGGAAATATTTTGTCTATATAGCTTGATAAAGCTTACAAATCTATTAAATTGTAGATACTATGAGAGTTGTAAACATATATCAAAACTTTATGAGTCAGTAACAGTTTTCTGTAGGAACCTTTGAGGATGCTTCTGATGTACCATAACCTCTCAAAATTCAGCATAAGTAATGTCTCTGTGTTCATGACTTCCATAGCTAATCTTAAGTATTTGAAAAAGAACTGTGCTTAAGAAAGAATGCTTTCACAGAGTTCTCTTCTCCACACTTGTCCCAAATTTTTCTATCATCAATTTTCTTGGCCACTGGAAGGATCTAATCTTTCAATAGTTATTTTCCATCCTTTCCCTATCACAATTGTAATTTAAAAAAATCCCCTGTCCTACCTGGTACTTCCTGCTGCATCTACTTCTGATGTCCTATAGCAAGTTTTACTTCTGTTTAGTCATTCTTTGAATCTGCTTCCAAGTACTGTTATCTGCATATCTGTTTAATCCTTTTTACTATAACGGTATTCCTTTAAGATTCTCTAGATATTATTAACTACAACTCCCACTATTGTACCTGATGCAAAATAAGGATTCAGCAACTGACTGTTCAGTTTAAATTAGGGAGCCAGAGAAAGCAATTGAAAGAGCTTTGGTAGTATTTATTATTGGCAGGATGTCTGCTAAGAAACAAGTGAAATGTTTTCTGCTTTTGCTAGGGAGCTTAGTAATATTCTATGGATTATGTTTTAATGAAGTTCTGTCAGGCAAAAAAATAAATACTTTGTGTACTAATCTACTCATATGAAACTGGCTTTATGAATTCAAAAGGATTAGATAAAATTGATTGAATATATTGGAAAGGCCAATGAATTATGATTTTTTTCTATAAATGAAAAAGTTTAAATGAAATTCCAGGAAAGTTATTTTGTTCTCATTTAATCATTAGTAATAAAAAAATAATGTAGTTTTTTGACTTGAGCAATTACATTTGGAATTCTGACTCCCCATTCAATTAAGAAAATCTGCACAGTTAGAATAAAGGTACGTTGGGAAGTAGAATAAAAATATAGCACTCTTTATAATAACCAGTATTAAATACTTGTTCATGTTAAATATTCTAAACCATCATTTACAGTTTTAGAACGTCAACTATCT
Source organism: Nannospalax galili (assembly GCF_000622305.1). Classification (NCBI taxonomy): domain Eukaryota; kingdom Metazoa; phylum Chordata; class Mammalia; order Rodentia; family Spalacidae; genus Nannospalax; species Nannospalax galili. The sequence goes on from NW_008329335.1 coordinate 3,380,282, forward strand.
AGCACTCGCTAGAATGACCAGGGTGCCAAACAAGCAAGGCCTTCACCTTTCCCGTTTTTAGTTTCTTCCTTGACAGTTCTAAACATCTAATTCATTATTATCTTGGATCCTGTGGCTTTGAGGATCAAATTGTTACAATACAATATTGAGTTTAAAAGTGAAAAAGACTTCTGTCTTAAAGGTAAAAACAGATTATCGTATATGCATAACAGCCTCTCACTGCCTATAAGAGAAGATGAGGATGTAGACTGGAATAGGTTTTTAACTGAAACACCTACTTTCCTTGCAGTACAATTCTCTGATGCCTGAACTTAGTATATTTGAATATGATTCCTAGCAACCCCATCATTTGACAGATAATTCCAAATAGATGCTCACAAGTAAGGTAGGAGACATAAAATAACAGAACCTAGAGAGGAAAAAAAATATGCAGGAAGATGACAGAAACACAGGGAAAGCTTCATGAGGACTCCTAGACCTGCCCTGGCATGACCTCGCAGATCCTGGAATCCTTTCTTCTTTCTTGGAAGTACAGAATGCTTTCAGAGCTCGGGTCCTCAGCCAATCACCATGCTGACATTCCTGCTAATAACCAAACTATTAAGACAAAATCTGACTTGGTGTGATCTTTGAGACAAGACTATTTGTGCATTTCATTTCATTTTTAACTTTGACAGGTAAAATTGAATTCTGATGGCAGGGACATGGGGATTCCACAATTCAGGATATTTCATTCCAACTGATTCTAGTAAACATGTCTTTTGCAGTCACATTAGCACAAAAGTAAGCAAGTTGGACAAGATAATTTAAACAGCAAATGAGAAAAATTTTAAAGAGTTCCCTTTTCTAATGCACTTTAACATTTCCAGAAAGCCGTTAAATTATTGAAGCATTTCCTAGAGGTGTGAAGCATGCTAATAGAATCATTACTGTCATCTGTATTAATAACTTCTTTATTAACTACCCAGTGTGTCATAGTTTCTTTTTGCAATTAAACTCTCTGTGTGCTTGATAACATGAAAAAGAATCTCAGAACAAATGTAAAAACAATTTGTTCATGTGTTCTTTCTCTGAACCTATTTGAAAATAAGTTCAGAAATATCTGAAAACACAGATAATTTACATTAGAGCAAGAGATTTCCCCATCAATCAACAGCTACTTAAGAAGCCTCTTTTCTCTAGACTTACGTTGTTTTGCACAATTAATGCTCACATATGTCTGTCAGAATTAGTAACAGCTCAACATTATTCTGTGGATATTATGATTAAAATCATCACTTTTTAAGGTAGATATTATCAGGAAAATGGAACTAAGAAAGAAGGCCTAAGAGATACTTGTGACAGAGAAATTATTAAAAGAGGTGACATACGTAAACATTTAATTGAAATTATGAATCTATAATTAAATCTTTCTACCATCTTAATCATAGACATTAAAGGTGTTCTCTTTAACATTCCAGGAGGATAAAATTCTATATCCTAAAGCACTCATGTTATTAAGCTTATTTATATGAATAAATCTCTCTAGAAACAGCACTACAGGAAAAATCAGAGAACTCTGCTTCAAACTTAGCTCTGCATAAACTGATAAAGATTTGTAGAAATGACAGCAATGTGTTAAAAAAAAAACTGGGCTCAATAAGGTGAGTTGTTATATATCCCAGTTTGGAAAAGGGTTTCAGATGTACTTAAGCAGAAGGTTAAATATGGAATTGGCTGAGTGGCAAGCTGGGAACCACTCAGAGTGCTCTGTTTGCAGCTTTACCTCCTGTCTACATTTGACCTGGCTACTTTACTTTCTGCTTCTTTTTGAGTTCTAGAATCCACAGCAACATGTCTTCAGTTCCCTCTGAACCTACTCACCTTTGTTTCTGTCAATGTACTTACAACTCCCAGACTCAAGTCCCAGTAATCTCTGTCACCATGGGTCCTCTCATTTAGGTAGTACCCTTTTTACCCTGAAAGTGTTTTTTGACTTATGTTCAAAATTAATACTGTTTGCTCTAGTACTTCCTTCCAGTTGTCCCCAGTCCAGGAACAGATAATGCAGTCCCTCACAAACACCTGTTTTAAACCACCTCCAAAACAAGTTTGGCCTTTTGTCTCCAAACCTCCATCTTTCTAGTAGGGCATCCTAGGGCTCATGTGTTGTTTATGATCTGAGTGAGGACTGTGCTCTGGACTGACCTTAGATATGGAAACCCTAAGTCTTTCCTCATCTGTGCTCTATACTTCTTCCTCTGAATCTGTTCTGTTTATTCTCCAAATCTTGGCTAGACCTTCCTGTTCTCCAAGCCTCTGGTTATATGTCATCTTAAAGAATTGTTATTTTCTGAGTCTCGCCAATCTCTTCTAATAGTTTTCCTAAACCTGTTTCTGTCTACTTCATGTGTTTCCTTCTATTTTATATTTTGGTTTATTTGTTTATTAGCTTATTTTCTATTTATACCCTGTCAAAGAAAATTGTACCAAAAAGTTAAACAGGCAAGGAAGATGTGTAAGATTGCTGAAATAAGAGAGACATTCAACTCAGCTCCGCTCAAACATAAGGCAGGAGAGTTCTTAAGAGCCGATGTGAGCTGTTGTGGAACTTGGAGATCATAGCTGGGCATGGTGACACATATCATTGATCCCAACACTCAGGAGGCAGAGGCAGGAGGATCCTTGTGAGATGGAGGCAAGCCGTGGAGTCTACATAGGGAGTTCTAGGCCAGCTGTGGCTATAGGGAGACCATGACTCAACAAACAAACGAAAAACAAAACAAACAAAAGAAAAAAAAGAAAGAGAAAGGAAGATGTCACTCAGTGAGTTCAAGACATGTGCTTAATAATTGGTTTTTAAGTTGCCCTCCTACACAATGACTAGAAATATTTTTTTTCATTTTAAGTGACATATAATAATTGTGTATGGTTATGGGGTAAAGTGTGATATTCCAATATGTGTAAACAATGAGTAACAATCAAATCAAATCTGAGTCATTCTTATATCTATCAACTCAAGCATCTATATTTCTCTGTGATGAAAATGACCATATACCAAATTTCTCTCTATTTTAAATTCATAATAAGTAATCTATATCTAAACCCCCATATTCTGCTATAGAGCACAGCTATTTAAAATGTGCCTCTTGACCTCATCTAGGGTTGTATAACAGAATGTAGAGGTCACAAAAAATTTTGGCCATGGTGAGTGATTTCTGAATATATAATGAAATCAAAATCAAATGCATACTGAATTTGAGGTGTTTCTGGAAGTGTTTGCTTGTGCTGTGTCATATGAATCCATTGAAGTCTTGATTCTAAATGCACTATGTATATTCATATTTTACAGTGAATGTATCATTACACTATACATCACCAATAAATTCCCTAAAATAGCTGGGGTCAGGTTTGAGACTTTTTCTTATGTTATTAATTACAGTGTTTTTAAGGTTCATATGAAGTTTTCTGTCATTAGAAACATAATGGCTTAATTTTGGTAAACAAAGACTTCTAATGTTTTCCCACCATCATTCTCCACCATACATTAAATTAGCATATATTTACATTGTATTGCCTTTAAATTTTTTGATCTTAAAAATCGCAATTTAAGTTACTGATGAGTTTCTTAGAATACCATTCAGAATTTACAATATTTGAAACAACCCTAAATATATTTCTGTCACCTCTTCCTATATAATAATATATTCTCAGCATAGATGATTATAAAATTAAAATATTGATCACTTCAGGAAAATGGTAAAAAGGCTATCCATCCTGCAGTATGAAATATTTAGCCAGGATTTAATTCTTTATGCAAAATGAACAGGCACATGAATTTCATTGGTATATAAATTTGCCTTAATTTTAATAAATTGAAAATTATATGTATAAGAAAAAAGTGATTTAAAATAAATTTCACAGTTTATTATCAATAAATGTTTCATTTTATATCTATTTTATATACTCATATGCCCAGGATCGCATAAAATTCTTTTGAATGAAAAGAGGATTCAAGTTAAAAAATTTAAGAAGCCCTGTTATAAAATACTTCCTAGTTTATTCTTTTTATCAAATACGGAAGTTAAAAAGCTTGTTGCAATAAGAAGTATAAGCATGATAGTGGATACTGGAAGCTGGAGCAGTAAAGGGAGAGAGAGTGGAGGTTCATTTAGGAATTGACTTCCTAGGCTATTGTTGTCAAAGGGAAAGCTCCTAGGTCCTTAAGAAAGATGCTTCTGGGTTGTGCCACTGAGAAAGTTTCAGAGAGAGAGAGAGGGAGAGAGAGAGAGGAGATAGAGAGAGAGGGAGAGGGAGAGAGAGAGAGAGAGAGAGAGAGAGAGAGAATTAAGATGCATCACTGTATGTTTTGTAAAGTAAAAGCTCTATGAAAATTGGAAGGCAGGGTCTGGGGTAAGGAAAAACCTATCTGAAGTTTAATGAAGCAGAAAAGATCACTGAGGCCATCTTGTTGTTCAACTAGACTGAAATTATAGGCAAAGACAGAAACTATGGCTTTTAAAGTCAAATGCCATGTTCAGTCCCTGATGTCCTGCTCTTCATCAAATTTTGAAGAAAGATTTATGTGAATGATCACACTGCAGGACTTGCCTGTGTTATCTCAGACATTTAACATCTCTAGAACACAGGATCTAACAAAGCTGGAAGAATTCTGTTCTTCTTATGCCTTACAATAAAGATTAAATATGACTATGTGTAAAGAAGACTATAGAAGTATATGGTTTCCCAGGCATTAATAAGGGAGATATGGATAAAAATGGGGTTATTTTAAGGGGAGGGAGGGTCATACAAGGAACCTCAGGGATGAAAGGAAAGGAGCTCAAGAGAGGTGGGACCATAGGAGAAGGGTATTATTAAAGGACAAATGGGGGTACTTAAATGGGGAAACCATGGTGGAAGGGTTAGACAATGTGAGTGATAAATAATGCGTAGCTAGTTTTAAAAAACCAGAGGGAACCATATTAATAGAACAAACTACTGACAAGTTATACATACACCTAGCTCAAGGATTGCAATAGACGTCTAGGCAAGGTTTATCTGAGAATGTTTGGTCTTTACCCAGGCTTTATCTACATAGCACATGGTAGCTAAAAGTACCAGACTGGTTGATCTAACCTTCTTGGATGTCTAACAGCCATACTTTGAGGCCTATACTAATTGGGCCAGAGGGACACAAAGGACAGTTTTTGCTCCTTGCCCTCCTAGGTCAACTAAGCTCCAGGGGACTATGAACATCTCTCAAAACATCCTGTAACTGTGGTGCATCACATGTCCTCTTGACCAAGGAGGCCATGGAGACCCCACCCAATGGACTTGAACTAGTGTCCGGTCTACAAATAGGAGGTTCAACACAGAGGAAATATTTCCTCCATGCTTCCAAGTGAAGCCAGCCATGATCAAGTAGGACCTTTGACTTACCTTTACATAGATGAAACTGGTAAATATAAGGAGCCAGGGGCTCTTCCAAAGCCCATGTGTCTCCTGAGGGCCAGATCCTCAAACAACCTTAAGAGTAAAAATAAATTGGGTCAACTGTAGGGTCTTAAACACCCAAAAGGAAAGTATAACCAATATTAAAGGGATCAATATAATTCTTTAAGAGTCCATGTGTATAGCTAAAAGCTATACAACAAGAAATGCCAGACAGGGGATACCTTCCTTTAAGTTGTTGGCCAGGGTGGCCCAAGAGACTCCCAAACAGTAACCCAGCATAGAACTAGGAAAATGAACAGCAGATCCCAATCTTACCTAAAGGAATATTGGCAACTGATTGCTGCTAGATGAAGAAGAGCTGATCTCTCTAAAACAAGAAACTCTAGATAGGCTGACTAGATTCAGCAGATGGACAAGCACTGGAGAATGGCTTGGGGCTCTGACAACATAGTGGACAGTAACGGGGAGTACAGTTATCGGCTCCAGGGGTGGTAGGGAGACTATGGGAGGATGTCATTTGGGATGTGGGTATATAGATGAATAAGATTGTTTGGGATGTTTTATATGAAATACATACAAAAAATAAACAAATTAAAGAAGAGAGTTATATTTGAGGATGAATCATAAAAATTTTCTCCATGTTAATTAGTAGAGGTGAACCACATAACTATTGAAATCTACCTGATGATTTTATGTCAATGTTCAGGTAGATCTCAGAAAGTAACCAACTGTGACTAGTAATAAATAGATACATAGAGATTAAAGACACATGTGCAAACATCTAAGTGTTAGTAGCCTTGAAAATTAGTTTTTCTGTATGAAACAGTATCTGTTAAAATGAAATGGAGTTTAAAATCTCATTCAATTTTATGTCTTATAGGGTTTATACTGAGTTCAGTACTCTAAGTGTATTAATTCAACTGTGAACCTAAAAATTTACAGCCAATATTGCAATACATGCATCTTTGCTCTGGAAATTGTTATTGAATGTGTTAATGCTGTAATGGAATGCTTCTAATAATGTGGTTATTAAATAAAAAAAGAAGTATATGGTTTCAAACTAGATTTCCCACTACAGGTACATGGTTATATGCAGGTTTAGATATTTTTGCCTTTGGATTTGATTGTTGAAGCCTTCGTTGGTGTTATTAAAGCAAGAGTTCTATTAAATATACCCTGGTCTTCTACCAACATTCTCTTAAATATTATTGAACATAAGATGCAGTGAAGAGTAGCTATGTGAACTAGGAGTCTAACTTCAAAGAAGACTTCCCAGTGAAAGGGTTTGGCAAAGGTCTTCATCTACCTTGATTTCAGCCGAGGTAAGTAAATCTAATGAAGGGAAGCTATGCACCAGTTTATCAGAGAGGTTTCAAGGAGACTTTTATGCTGCAGTGCTCAGTGGCAACCAGTAGGTTGTCATTGAAATCCCTCAGCTGAAGGGACAGTTGTGTCTATGCCAACAGTATAAACCACAAGATAAACAATTACTATTTTAATAATCTGCATTACCAAACAAAGGTGGGTTTACCAGGATGAACACAGCATTACTCTGGCCAGAAAATGTATGATGTTGTAGTCAGATACTTAGATGAAATAGGCTTCCATTTTATATTTCAGAACCTCAACTCATACAGTATGTGCTACATAAGTCAACACTAGAGACAGATCAATCCTCATAGAGTGAATAGGCTAAGTCAGGCTTTTTCTTTCTCTGAAGAGGAAATCTAAGGAGACATATGTGGATTTGTCCTTAAAACCAAGAATAGCAATCCCTTCTTAATAAAGGTCTTTCAGTTTTCCTGATATAAGAATAGTTGCAAAGTAAATGACTATTAAATTGATTTGGAAAGATAAAATTATGCTTCTGTCATAAACTGGCTCTACGAACAAACATAAAACTATAATTTGACCCAGAGATTATCTTTTAGATATTTATACCCAAGTGAAATGATTTGGCTACTCTATACCAGGATTCATAGCATCATTATTCATCACAACTAATTGCAGAAATAGCCCAAATATCTACCAACAAACAAATGAATAAACAGAAAATGGTGTTTGTGAGAAAATGTGTGTGTAACATTCAGCCTTAGAAAACAATGAAATTCTTATATCTAAGACATAAAAGATGAACCTTCAAAGCATTATTCTAGGAGAAATAACCCAAACAAAAGGAAAAATGATCATGTGACCACATGATTTATAGCAGCTACTGCATGATTAGAGAGGTTCTTAAAAGAGGAAAATTTATACAGAGAAAAGGGATATTAAAGGTGATCAGGTTGTAGCAGGTGGGAATGAGATGTTATTGTTTAATGAAAACTATGTTTCTATTTAGTATGGTGGAAATGTTCTTGGAATGGACAGTGTTGGTGTTCCCACAACTTTGTGATTATGTTTAATGCTACTGAATTGTGTGAGTGAGCTTAAAATGGTTAAAATTATATGTTGAATGATACACTCAAATTATATACTGAAAAATGTTAGAATGACAAATTTCTGCTCTTTCTGCGTTATCACAATGAAAAAAAACCCTAAATATACAATAAAATATTGCTGCTCTATACTACAGATACAAAATAAACCATAGAATTTAGATTTTTCCTGTTTTAAGAGGATTGAAAGATGTTAAAATGGCTCCAGATTCAGAAGCTTTATTCTCAAATTGCAGCTCTGTCACAGAGTAGTGACAAAAGTTCACTCATTCGCCTGGGTCTTTTAAAGTTTACTTACACTGTACATCATAGTTGTTTTGATGACTAAAGGTAAAAGTACATATAAAGGTACTCATAGAAACCATTATCAAGCAGACATAGTTCTCATTGTATAGTCCCAAGGGAGCTCTGTCATCGTAACTTCTTCCCTGAAATGCATATATTATTCCAATTTAAATACTTTAAAATACTAAAGCATTGTCGATAGGATTCAGCAGAGTTTTTTTAAGTGTCTCTAAATATTTAACCAATAGTTTTTAGAGTGAAAAATACTGCTGAATATCTATCCTTCTGTTTAGCACCCCTACAATAAGTGGGTCACTAAACATTCCACCAGTCTTCAGCTTACTTTATGTTCAACTTCACTGAGCACACCATAGGATGAACAAGCAATTTTGCTATCCTAGAAACAAGAAACCAGTGTATTTTGTCTAAAGACAAAAATATTCACCAATTGTGTTCATTTTTAAGTATAAATGTTAAAAATATTTGTTTTACTGTCTGAACTTGCCGTGAATTCCAAACTACACTATTATCTGTCTCTACATTGCCAACATGTAATGACATTATAACACAACTATGAAATTGTATATTATTTTATAAAACCCTTTGCATACATAATTATGTTAAAATATGTCATTAAAAGATAACATGAATTTCTTGCTATGACTTCAAAGTTAACATTATTTAAACATGTTCTGACTATTTTCCTTCTCCTCCTTAGTGGTTATGTCTTTGACTATGATTACTACAGAGATGATTTCTACAACAGGTATGTCAAGTTTTCAACCTTATTTTCTGCCATTTGTATTATCTTCTATTTCATGTATTTCATTCACTGGTGTTCTTGATTAAACCATTTAAAAGAACATTTTATAGTTAAAAATTTTAAATTTGAAGTTTCAATAAGCTGTCCTATAGATTTACTTGCTTATTTGCATAGATTAACCTCGATAGTGGAGCTTAACATTGAAGTTGCCTATTCTTAAATTTTTTTGTAATATTTGAATTTAACTATTTAAAATAATTTAGTAGAACCTTCTAAAATTTATCTGCCTTTATACTACATCAAAGTTCTATGTTGACTAGAGGCAGCAGACTTTACAAACCTTTAAATTTGTTTTAATCTCTGTCCTGTAATAACAGAGGATTTATAGGAAAACTAATAATTATCTATCATGTTATGCATGTAGATGGTCTCAATGATGAGTCAACATGGTTTTGTTCAACTATCTTTTTGATAAACCCATTTCCATTTAATTTGAATTTACTTTCAGTGTTATGACTCTAAATTACTTTGCTGCACTTTCATCTTTGTTGACAAAGTCTATCTTTTAATTATCTGTTTCTGTTCAATGACACATGTGCTTATCACTGCAGACAGGAAACCTTAAACTGTGATTTCTGGCTTTGTGTGAGCTAAAGACCAGTCAATAGCACTAGTCCTCTCTAGGCTTTGACAGAAGTGACGGGATTGGTCAATGATCACGATACATAATTTTATTTACAATGTTACTTGTATAGTAAACTTTTATACTTTGGGGATTTCATAGCAGTTCATATATTTTGATACAGAAATATGATTTGTGTTTTTGGAAAGTCATATTATGTTAGAATGACTGGTATATATTTAGTGCTGACTCAATGCTAACTCCTAGAGACATTCGTAGTGATGGTAAATGTTTTACGTATACTGATATTTACATAGCAATGTGTATATGACAGGGAAATAGAAATATGATGTGGGTAAATAGTTCTTCCACAGTAGTCCACTGTCACACCTCTGAATTACCCAGTTTTTGTTGTCTTCCCCTAAGCATTTCCCAGAGAATTCCAACTGCTACTAAACACACCTGCAGAGAAACAAAGAATATTCTGCTATTTCTGAAGCCATAGTGCTTTGTTTAGAAAAAAAAAAAAGCACTCAGAATCTACACTAGTTATGTTTAGCAGACATAACTGCCTATGAAAAGTTGCTAAATGGGTATTGGAAACTTAAAGGGCAAAAGCAAAACATTTTATTGATAATTGCAGGATGCAGCAATACATACAGGGCTGGAAAAACAAAGAGCTTGCTGCTACTAATATTTAGTATAGAAAAAAGGCCTGGCAGGCCTGAAATTATGGGTAGGAAGTTCTGCTTAGCATGTATTGCTGTAGGATCCCTGTGGTGTTGGGACCCCAGTTTCTGTGGAGAAGGACATAGGCTGGAGATATGGATTTCTCAGAAGGAGTGTGAAGCTGCAAATGTGTAAAATTACTCCAAATAGATTCTGCTTCTGCTACTGGAATGAGTTGCCACTGCCAGAGTAAATATGCCAGGTTCCAGTAATGCTGGGAAGAAAAGGAAGCCCAATCAAACAGCCTGGCTCCCACTGTATGTTCTTAACCTTCTTCCAAGTACAGAGTCAAGCTAGATGCCAGCTACTCATCCTGGGTGAATGTGGTCTGGGAATTCCAAGCCCACCTGTGGCTAAGGCAAGGTCTCCCCTGAGAAACTACTTCGTAAGTGACAAATAGAAATTTCAGACCTCCATCCTGCTACTGCATCTTGGGGGATTTTAATGTAATTCAAGAATTTTTACCCCTCACATAGTTTTGGCTTAGAAAACATCTCTGTATCTCACAGCTCCATTTAGTGATTGCTTGTGTCTATCTGTAGTTTCAGGCAGATGAAATGTATTTCTAAATAGTATACTTGAATAACTACTCTGAGTATTATATGGTGAGAAGCAATGTCTAATAATTACTTTGTAGTTTTCAATGGAATTTTCATTCAAAGAGCCAGGTTTGACTGAATGCTGGAGATTGCATATTATGAGAACTAAACATAAATATCAATATACTCACAAGTAAAGTAAAAGGAGAAACAGAGTTCAAGTGTACTGAGAACCCTTGGAGAATGCTTGCAATTTCTTAGGTATTAGCAATATAAATCCAATCTTTATTTAAATAGCACCAGGAAAATACTATGGAATTTATAAAGTCCAGTGAAGAGTGAACTTCTGTTAGTAGACGAAAACACACCTGTCAGTGGTGTTTTACCATACAGAAAACCTGTATATTGTTTAAGGGATTCCAAGTGGGCAATGATCAATTCTGGAACCTCCGACCTTGCTTTAATTAACTGAAGAGAAGCTACTACAGTTACAGTTAATGAAAATTCCCTGAGTTCAAGTTGCTCCACATAACTAATTATAGAACACAACATGTATTCATGTTCATGGAAAGCATGCCAGCAAAGAATGATGCCTGATTCATCATTCAAATCTAAATTATCACATGACCGAATGCTATTCCTCCTTAAAATTTTGGAAATAGCAGTGTGCACAATTGTGGAAGGGCATGGCGTGAGGTCAGAAGCATGAACTGAATACCTAAATACACATTAATCTTGACCAAGCTGCTGCTTCTTTTCCTTCTTGAACAAAATGCTTTAAACATCAACTGTAGGGAGTTAGAAATAAGGAAATAATTTTAGTTAAGTTTAACTTCACAATGGCTAGTTGGACATTGTTTGATTATCTAAAGTAGTATATAAAATAATTCAGATAGCAGTTTATTAGAGCATAAAAATTATATTAAATTCTGAATTGCAAAATTTATTATTTGCAAAATTTGCAAAAATTATCATTCAAATTTGCAATCAGTTACTTTAAAAGTGTTATCAAGAGATATTTTCATATGATCCAAGAGGGAAACCTCACTGAAAACCTTAAAAAAGTTTAATGATTAAAAAACAAAAAAAAATCATCACTATCCTGGTCACTTTTAAGTAGCCCTTCTTATAAATGAATTGAACATCTTAAATTGTTTAGTAGACTACTGTCTCTCAGAATGCAAGCATGACAAAATTAGAGTGCAGGGTTGGAACAAGACAAGACTACCGTATTTTCCTCTGGTTGTTTATCTCACATACTTTCTAACAGGTTCTGGAGAAACCAGGTCCCTAAGTAGCTTCTAGTCCAGACTAAAGATCTTGTTAACATTAACATATAGCAAAAATGTTTGATTAATGGAAAGGGAAAAATAAATATTTTCCTGAGAGGAATTCCACACATTACAAATAACCACAAAAAAATGAAATTAAAATTAAAATAAGTTTAATACTGGTATTATAACATATATAATATATTCATATATACATGTTAGACTTTCAATATTTTTCTTTAGTTTCGAAATCCTATTAGTTGCAGCAAAAAGATAAGCATCAATGCAAAAGTTCAAAAGCAGATATTGATTTATTAGAGTGTTGACATATCTACTTGAAAAAATATACATGAAAGTAATTAAAATGAATGTTAAGAAGACCTCTTAGGAGGAT
>NW_008329335.1:3392906-3423119 GCF_000622305.1 Nannospalax galili
CTCCAAAATATTATTACTTCTAAAGCATAGTAATAACAATAAACTATTTAAGAGTACTCAGAATTATGTTCACTTTCTATGTTAAAGTTAATAAGCCTTTAAATAACTGTTATCCAAAACAAAACTGCTTTAGGACAGTGGATGAAACCTACTAACCTTGTTCTTCCAAGAGGCAAGTTACCACTACTTTATCAAGTAAAATTAGTATGGAAATTAATATTTTTAGTTTTTAACATTTGATAGGCAACTATTTTAAATCTCAGATGTCATTTAATACAAACAAAATTCAAATACAAAAGCATGCTTGAAATTTTGAAATGTTTCTGAAATGAAACAAATTAAACCTTCAACATTGTTTTAAGTGTTACACTTACTAAATTTTATTACATTTTTTTATAAAAGAGGGAGGTTTTATAGCTTTCACTTTAAAATTAACCTTGGGAAAGGGAGAATTATATGTTTGGCTTCATAACAACAAGTAAGTATTAGGATGATTTTTTTTTCGAATAAGAATCATTAGGGAAAATTAAGGACGACTGAGGGAAGAGAATGAAATATAATTGTATAAATGGGTGGAACAAAATAATGGTGACTGAAAGAAATTTCATGACTTTAAATGACCTTTGAATTTTTTATTCCATTTAATTCTGCTTGGCTGTCATTTGTGTAGACAGTCTATAATTTTTAAATAGGCTGTTCTTACTCCCAATACCATTTGCCTATTTGCAAAGATAGAGGTATTGGATTTACTGCGAAGTGAATTCTAATGATAAAGCCAATGTTGATTTTTTCTCAATCTCCCTGCCCCCCACTTCCCTCTGCATTGCGAACCTGTAGCCCATCTAGGAAGCCTAGAACACCTGACCCCTTGCCACCCCTATCAAGTAGCCTTTCATGCATTACGGTCTGTGACCAGGCTTCCTTTTTTTTTTTTTTTTTAAATTTCAAATAAACTGAAATGTATCAAATAAAGACCAATAAAGTAATGACAGCCTCCACTGCTACTAAATATTGTAAAATTACATTTTTGACATTTGAAGTTGTCTATGCCTTTTTCTCCACCTTGTCTTGTGTCTTATGTGTCACATTAAAATGTTTAGGCTCTGGTGTTGGCCATCTTAAAGCGGTAGAAGGAATTGGTAAGATTTTACCCAGTTTTTGATGATGGAAGCTACAAGCCATTGTAAATTGTGAACAGAGTAGCCCAACACTAAGAAAGGCTCTGGAATTCTGACTGGAGAATGCAGCAAAATATTGGCCAGCATTTCAGTGTCCCATCAGTGCAGAGTGTGGTAACTGAAGTAGTAGTGGATGGGTGATTTTCTTGATCAGCACATGAACGATAGCATGCTTACTTCTTTATAATTTGTTCTTTGGGCTTTGGAGATTTTCTTAACCCAATTTATAGATTTGCCTGCTTAATAAACCTCTTAAGTTGCACATGAAAATCTAGGGAAACTTTCTCAAATAGCCTATCTTTCACCCTAAGCGGTAATTTCCACCCATAAGAGAGATACCAGTCCAAAGTCCTATTTGCTTCACTGAAATAGTTTTGGGTATTTTAACCCATGCAAAATGTCTTGGCATTTTGGTCTACTGACCTATGCACCTCTGTGAATTCATCTTATAAATAACTAATGTAAACATTGTTTTTTAATTGAAATCAGGGGCAGGTTTCTTTGACCCTTCTGATTTTCAAGTCACTGGTGGCATGAATGAGATTTGTGACCCCTTTGGCTTCATTCTGCCTGTAGACTTTAAAGGAAACCCTGATGTGCTGACATCCATGGTCTGCTCTTTGCACAGTTCTAGTAGACTTTGCCAATTCACATGGGACTGGGCCCCTCTTGACCCCTGCCTCATTTTGCTCCTTTTTCTCTCAGACATGTAAAAGATAATCTTTGTATTAGAGTTCTCCCTCATTTGGGTTTAAACGTTGCCATTTTTCTATCATGTAGTAATTAAAATTTTTTAAATAAATAGTTGAAAACTAATCTATACTTTTATTATATTTCATATATTATTTTCACAAAAGAGATTTTCACATTTTTAGAAGTATGTGTACACCAGATATAAATTCATGAAATAGTCTTTTGTAGAAATATTTCTTCCTGTTCTAGTTTTCATTTCTGAATTTTATATTGCATTATTTGATTGACTTTTAAATGAATTTCAAAACTAAAATTCATATAATGGCATCAAAATCAAGTATAAAACTATATAATCCTAAGTCAATAATGCTATTTTTATGATAAATAATAAAATTACACATCTTGGTCACTAGCAAAGAATTTTTTTTCTTTTTAAAATCCTTATTTATTTTGTTCAAAATTTTCATCTGTGTTGTGTCAATTCTTCTTAAATTATTGTACAATTATATTGTGATTCTCCTGTGTTTCTTTTAATAAGCATTCAGGGGTCTAGTTTTGGACTTTGATTGACAAAGTCACTTGGATTATGCTTATACATTCTTTGATGTACGTATACATTCTATTCTTTGGATTATATATTTAGTAATGAACTTAGAATCATAGGAAAGATAAACAGGGAGATAAAAACGATACGATACCTAAGTTATACCAAACATCCAGGTTTGGGTGATGCATACCTTGAATCCTAGCACTTGTGAGGCATAGGTAGAAGATCATGTGTTTGAGACTAGCTGGGACTACCAAACAAGTTGTTTGAAAGTTTCAGGTACATAATGATCCCTGTCTCAAAAAAAATCATACAAAAACAAAAGAAGTTATGCAGTTTTCTATAGGTTTGTAACCAGTTTAAACTTCCATACTTATTCTTAGCATGGAAGTTCTAGTTTTTGCCACATCCTTGCCGACACTAATCATCAGTGGTTTCATCTTAATCATTCTGATAATGTGTACTAGTTTTCATTTTCATTTTTCCTGCAAGGAATAATGTTAACTATTTTTTAAACCTTTTCATTTGTTTAAATGCTATCTTTTGTGCTTGTTCAGGTCTTTTGCTCAATTTTCAATTAGGTTATCTTGCTTTTATTTATCGGTTTGTAGACATTTAAAAATATATATTTTGAGTGATGCACACCTGTAATCCCAAGCTGGGGAAGTGTAGACAGGAGACTCAGGAGTTCAAGCCTAGAATTTTCTAAATAAATGAATAGGTGTAACTCAGAATTTTCTCACTAATCTTTGATGCTTTTCCATACTGTCACTTAAAAAGTTGATGCATATGAGAATGCAGAATAAATGATATAATTTTAATATATGAATAGTATATTTCTATAAGTGAACTAACATCCATATATTTTATTCCTTTGCTGTTTAATGGAAATATATTGCTGTGCTGAATATCATTTTTTGTAGCAAGAGTATAAATAATACTGATTTTCCTTTTGGGTAGAAAAAATTTTACTAGATAACTCTACAAATGTCTCCAGTTTAAATCTGCACACCTGGCAACTTCTGATAAACAGTTTATACTGGGGCTTCAATCAACACATCATTACCTGTATATGTTTCCTTTAAATTCAGCCTCTGTTTCCTCCCAGTCCCAGGAGGCTCTGGTTACCTTCAAAGTCCTTAAGGGAAGGCTGGATACCATACTAAAATGGACCCTATATTTTCTTTATAAGCTTCTTTTATTTCTAATGTCCCCCTCTATACTATGTTTTCTGATCAGCGGATTCTTTTTATTGCTTTGTTCATGATTCTGCTTAAACTACTCCTCTCTCAAGAGGTATAATGGGTGTTTGTTATGTAAGAGAAATATTTATGTTCAAAAGTAGGGTAAGTCTGTTTATTCAAACAAGAAGTCTATTCGAGAACAAATGTCGGCCTGATTTTGAGATATTTCTTAGTGTTAACAGAACAATCACCTTTCATAGAGTCCATGCTTGTATCAAATTCTGACATTCAAAGCACAGTGTACATTTGCATCCTCTCTGAGAAATGAACTAACCAACGAACACTGAATACTAAACATCAAACATACACTGACTGCAAAACTTTACTAAGGCGCCATCTTAATAATTTCACGTGCTTGATAGAACATCTAGGCATCATACCAACTCTTGGAACATTTGTGTTTGTGAAGGTTGTTTGATTACCATGGGCGTGTACCTCCACCTCCTCGAGCTGTCATCCCACTGAAGCGTCCCAGAGTGGCTGTTGCAACCACACGCAGAGGAAAAGGTGTCTTTTCCATGAAAGGGGGATCCAGGTCTACTGCTGGTGGGTCTTCTTCATCAGGCTCTAAATGTAAGTAACACTCTTGTTTTATTTCCCTGTAAATAAAGTAGGAATTAATACCATTTCGTGAAGGGCTTAGCCAATGAATTAACCAGGTAGTTATTAGAGCAATAGTGTGGATAGTTGTCTAACTTAGTTTTCCATCACATGGTGTTACAATGGAGAGAGAGGCACAAAGGTGACTTTCATAGAATTTTATCATAGAAAATCATCATATTCTCTCAGCTTAGTGGATAATACAGCAAATTCAGAAAATATTTTTATTAAATTTATTTTATTAAATTTATTAAATGCTGCATTTAATAAAATAATAACCTTACTTGAAATTTTATGAAGCATAACACTGATTAAAAAAAAGTATACTTTGAATATTTTAGCATTTAGAATAATTGAAATTAAGGTTAGGACAATGACACAGTAGAGGTTTTAAAATACAACTTACCAAGGATTCTAAAACATTATGAGGGAGATAGATCTGAAAATATATTCCATTTCATAAAGAAGTAGCTGGGAAGGGTGATACAAGCCTTCAATCCCAGGACTCAGGAGGCAGAGGTAGGCAGATCTCTGTGAGATCAAGGCCTGCCTGGTCTGCATAGTGAGTTCCAGGTCAACTGGGGCTCCAGAGTGACCCTGTTTCAAAAAAATAAGGATAAAAAATTGAAAATTACTTGCAAAATTTCATAGCAATCAGTAATTCTCAGATTTTTGTATTTTGATGATTGCTAAAAGAAAAATAACTAAATGCACTGTTAACCTTGAGATTATATTTGAACACAGAAGTAGACAATGAATTTGTATGGCTAGTGTATGAAAGAAAATTACATAGAAATTTGGGAGAGCTATGGTTCATCTACTGCCTGTGACTATCTCTCCCTGGTGACATTTGAGCATAAACCTGGAGGAACTGAGCAAGCAAAAAACACACTCTGAACCCGTCAAGGCAGATCATTGTGGGGCAAGTCAGAATCTAACTGTAGTAGTAGAAGATCACGGAAGCCAGTGTGGCTGGATGGAAGCAGGACAGGTAAGCTGTCATTGGAGATAAGAGTATAGAGAAAGTTCCAGGGTAGCTTGGTAGAGATTTTGCATATTCCACATCACAAGCCTTGAAAACACTTAAGGCAACTATGTTTACCCCACTTTTATTGATGAGAAATGCTGGAAGGCTTTTTTTTTTTTCCCTTGTGGACATGTGAACAGAGGTCTGTTTACCTCTTGTAGGTCACCAACAACAAACCAAAGAAACAGTTCTGCACAAGTCTAGCATAGGTAAACAGTGAGTTCATCTGCATGACTTATAGGACATCAGGGTTAGTTACAAGGACATGGATGACACAAAAACAGCTGCATCACTGGGCCTATCCCAGCATGGATGATGACTGGAAAGTTAGATGCCTTGAACCTGGAACTCCCTGCTTGCAGGCAGCTCTGCTGGTGGATGTCTCTCTCTTTCTCACCCCCCCCGCCCCCATCCAGCACTTGATACTGCTTATTTAACCTTGAAAAGAGGCCTTAGGAATCTTGTACCTTGTGAGGATTTGTTAGCTTCTATGTCTGATGAGCCTCCCTCCAGGAAGGAGTGCTTTAATTCCAGGAAAATGACTACATGAAAGAAAACAGTTTAAGAAGCTAGGAGACAGTAATCAGAGCCACAACCTAGGTCTCTTATTTGTCATGCACAGATGAAGATGCTGCTACACACTGCATGTGTGGAATGAAAATATGGAAATTTCCATTCAGAAATATGGAAAATCATTATTAAATTCCTCTGTTTCTACAAGAAAATCACCCTCTCCCCCAGATCAAGAAGCAGATAACAATGCTTCCTAGATATTTTAAAGTTTGGTGTGCTAAGACTTTCATTGAGTAGTTGCCTTAGTTAATATAATTGCAAGAGCAACGTAATAAGTTTTTTGGTCTTTGTGAACTTATTTATCAAATCCATTCTGTAGGCAGACAATATGAATTCCTTTTTGAGTCTTATCCATGGAATTACTGTCTGGTGCAATACCTAAACATTCCAATATATCTTTAGAGTACAGTTTATAATAAGAAAATCCCTGAACTTCGTTTTTATAGAAATGTAAAAACTGGGACTGGAGACATAGCTCAGTGGTTAAGAGCACTGGCTGCTCATCCGGAGACCCTGGGTTCAGTTTCCAGAACCCACATGGCACCTAACTGTAATTCCAGTAACTCTGTAACTCCAGTTCCAGGGGATCTGATGCCCTCTTCTGACCTCCGCGGGCATTGCACAACACAGGTGCACTTAAGTACATGCAGGCAATACACTCATGCACATAAAATAAAAATGATAAATAAAATATTTTTTAAAAAGAAATGTGAAGACTGATTTGTATGCTAGGTTTCCAACATTTGTTGTAGTAACTTGATTTCAAATAGAATTATCTAAAGCACTCTGAAGGTTTTGCCCAAAATTCAATGGTAAAGCAATCCATCAGTAGAAGCATCACCCGTGTCTAAACAAACAGTTCTGCCTTGACAGCTTCCTGAACTCTGCAGAACAGTTAGCATCCCTCAACCCAAGCCCTACAGTCCAGTAGCACTCTTCAATGAAGTCTGTGGCTATGGTCATGCTTTCCAAATGTCTTCTAGGAAGATGATATCTCCTAGTTTAGAACACTGATTTAGGAAATACTTAGCTTACCTGTGGCCCATTGTCTGACAGATGTCAACATATAAAACCCAACAGCTCAGTTGTCATGTGTCACCAAGAAGAGCCTGAGAAAGAAGATGCTTTCAGGGCTATTTTGAAGCCAAAATCTCAGTGTTCAGATGACTCAGTTTTCCTCTCTCTTTTTCTAACTTCCAACTTTATTGTATCTTTAAGAGAGGATGAAATCTATAGATCTCTTTTCATAATCTTATTAAGAATTTATCTTGGTTCTGTAAAAATCTGATTGTCACACAGCCTGTGTTCTCCTGTGAATGAGGAAGCAGGAATGGCATTGGATTACAGACAGGGTCAGACACGTCTTCTTTGAATTTGCTTTTGTGGTAGTAGATTTATATGACCAGTTCTGATAGTGAACTGTTCAATCATGGAAGGATTTTATGAATTTGTTTTTTCCTAAAATGTTTTACATTCTGCAACCCTTGGATGTTTCCATATAATTGGAGACAAATATTATCTACTTCTATTTCATATTTATGATAGCCATTACTTCAAGTACTTTACATGCGAATTAATTCATTTTGCATGAATATCCTGTCAATATTTTTATGCTCATTGTACAGGTGTTGAAAATGAAAACCATCCTGAAAATTACAGAGCTCTTAGTAGCAAAGGCAGGAACCACAACCTGGTGGTATGGCACATCACATGAGCAGTTGAGTTGTGCTTTTCAACAGTTTTTCTATCACTTTTTTTCTGGAGAACTTTAAATTATATAAAAATTTATTTATACTACTCCATTTACTATTTTTGTGATGCTTAATTTTATGCTATTCAAGTGGATCTTTTGGGTTGCATTTCCTTCTTGTTTTCTGCCTTTCTTCCTGTATCCATTTCTAGAGGTGCTGTGATAAACTGTGAGATGCTGAGCAGATTAAGGGCATTGAATTTAGAGGCTAAAGATCACTGGAATCTCTGGGCTTGACAGGATCACTCCAGCCTCTGCCTCTGCGATCACATAATGCACGCCTTTCTGGTTTTGTCTGTTCTCTTCTTTTTAAAAGAATACTAGTCATGTTTCATTGGCTCACCCTAATGATTCATCTTGATGCTTTCTACAAAGGCCAATTCCCAAATAATGTTATATTCAAGGTATGAGGAGTTCTTCAACATGTCTTTCAGGTGGATATATTTCAACTCTTAGCACTTCATCTCTGCATTTTTGTATATTTCCTTAAAATTATATGATAATATATAAATCAAATATCTGAGTTGGGTGTGTTTTCCATTTTTTTTCTGTTCAAGAGTTATTATGGCATATGTCTGTGTGTATACATATGTGTTTGTGTCTGTGTCTCTGTGTTGTATGCATGTGTATATGTTCATGTGTTTGCAGGTGTATGTACATGTGTGTTCACATGTATGTGGAAGACAGAGGCCAATACTGGGTATCCTCTCCTCTACCTCTCCACTTTATTGTTTTGAGACAGGGTCTTTTGCTAAAACTGAAGTGCACTGATTGGTTAGACTAGTTGACCAGCAAGCCCCAGAAATCCCCTTATTTCTTCACATCCAGTGCTGGGATAATAGGCATTCACTGTTTTACATGGATTTTTACATGGGACTGGGAATCTGAACTCAGGTCCCCATTCTTTTTTTGCAAATACTTTATCAACTGAACCATTTCTTTAGCACCTATTGCAACACATTTATTAGCATTTTCTAATGTTGGCTATAGCTTTGCAAAGCTCACTTGTTCTAGTGTGTTTTGTCTCTCGCTCCTGAGAAACAATATCTGCTAATTGCCTGCATTCCTGTAGAGCTCTGCCATCTGTGTGCATCAAGAAGCTTTGTTTTTCAGGCAGTGAAGGGTTTTACTTTTGTTTACCTGTCGTGTTTTGGACATCTCTTTTGTCATGTGAAATTACTTCTTTATTCTCAGGGGAAAACTGAGGTAGACTGTTCCCTCTGCACTGCAGCATCCTGTGTAAACTCCTCTATAGTTGATGAAACCATCACCTCTAAGTATTACTTATTCCAACACACTGGCTTCATTTCTTCTCTTCAGCCTAGCGGAAGTTGATGACTGCTGCCTACAAAGTAGGGCAGTAATACTCCTCTCTGATCTAAAGTTATTAGGTTTTGCTTTAATGATACATCTATTTAGCAGCATGCTAGACTTGGACCCTCCCAATGACCTGTGTCTTGTCTAGCCACAGGTTCCTTGGTCTGATATAAATGGCCTGATACAAATGTCATGTATGAGCTTTATCTTATGAAGCAGACCTTAAATCCAATAGAAAGTGTTTGGTTATTTCAAAATATTTGTGGCATTATTTCCCTATAGGGCACATCTTGCCAGGCCGGTTGTTGAAACACACATAATTCCCAGCTGGGTAGGGTTGATGATTAATTTTCTCTTCCAGTATCATGCAGAGCATTTCCAGCACCATGAAAGCTATCCAATAGAAATGAACCTTGAAGTCAGTACTAGGTTAATTTCTCCTCGATTTTTCTACAGCAATAGGGTCTTACTGTCAAGTTCTGGTCGATAATTATTTGAGAGTCTATGGGAACCCTGTTCAACAGCATCAAGAGAGGTAGTTCATTCGTGGCAATGGGTTTTACTTTTCTAGCCTATGATGTCTAGTATGGGCACTGTCTGCCTGCTATATGGTAACTCTTAATCTCTTTCTATAATATATATTTATATAGTTTAAGAAACTTTTATAGTAGTGGGTTCTTAAGAAATTTCTTGGGAGGCATAACCAGTTGCTCCAATGTATTGTAGCACAAAATTCTTTTAAGCTTGGCTTTTGAAACTAATTACAAGACTGGTAATTTAACTTCTGCATATTGAATTACCTTAAAATAAATTAATGAGAAGATAAGATTAAGGATAAAGATAAGGAAAAAAGATAAATAGATGTAGAAAAAGATGAAATGAAGCTTTAGATGAAGATTTTTTATTACTAATTTAAGGATTCAATGTCATCATTTTTGTTCCTGTGAATGAATGAAACAAATACCATGATTGCTTAATTCATAAGAATTAAAAATGATGGTTATATTGTTCACATCAGTTAAAGTTACATGATACAAAAACAGTGTAGTTTTTTATACGATAAAAATAATGGTTATATTTTTCATATCAGTTGGCGTTACATGATACAATAAGCAGTGTAGTTATGTTTAAAGTCAGAAAATTTAGACTTCAATCCAAACTTTACATGTACAGATTATCTGAATTTGAGAAAGTCATGGCAATCACATTCTCTGGTTTCTTATTGATGTGATAGAATACACAAAAATTATGGATACGTTAACCTCTAAGCAAATTTATATTTATATTTAAATAATGTATCAAAATCTTGTGAAAATAAAGGGCATCACCTTATTATGAATTGTCACTAAGGCTTAAGTGGATAGAATCATTTTTAAATTTTCTGAATAGTTTACATTACATATGATACTGTTGAGGGACGGTTCATAGCTATCTAATCCAGTGTTTCAGTCCATTTTCTGTTGCTGTAAATGAATAACATGGATAGGATAATTCACCTAAAGCACAGATTTATTCACTTCATAGTGTAGGAGACTGGGGTATCTAAGGACCAGCCCCAGTGTCCATTCAGCATCTGGTGAAGGCCTTCCTGTCAAGTAATGACATAGAGGAGTGCAAAGGGCATTAATGGAGCCTGTTAATTTGGATCTTCCTCTTCCTCTTCCTCTTCCTCCTTCTTCTCTTGCTCCTCCCTTTCTCCTCTTCCTCCTCCTCCTCCTCACTAATTGCACTAATTGCATAATAATGTCTCCACCCTTATGACCTTATATAACCCTTATTACTACAAGAAAATTTTGCCCACAAATGTTACTAACTTATATTTTAGAGTATTAAGATTCCTAAACATAAAATATGAGGCACACATTCAAGCCACAACACCCAGTTATAATACACAAAAAAATACCTCAAGAGTCTGAAGCATATCCCACAATTACCCCCTTGTTAAGAGCCACTGATCTAGAGAATTAGCTCCAGATTCTTTATTTATTTCTGGATAGACTAGACTCAGCAGTGCAAAAAACAAATTTAAAAGTTTTCACTACATAAATCAGAGGTGTATGCATTTTTACATAGGCAGATGATGTCATCCTGTGTGCCTAATTTCCTTTTTAGGTCATATCTTATGTTAGACCAAGAGGCACAATCATAATTTTGTTGACAATATTAAAATATAATAAGGTTTATCACCAAATCAGTGTACCCTAGACAGAAATCATTTAATCTGACTTCATTTTTTAACAAAAATTCTGCAATGATACTTTGGGGAAAATACTTAAAAATACTTAGATTTGTCGGTTTAATGGAAAGAAACTCCTAGTTTTTCTAATGTCATTCTTGTCTGTATACAAGCTAAAAATAATTTTAAATCCAAGCCCTAAGAACCCCCACAGGCAAATAAGGTACATTCAGCAGGACTAAAGAATTTTAATTGTTTGCCTTTTCTGTAATATTTGGGATTATTTTGTTGAATAATTTATGTAGAAAGAAAGAGTAAAGGACTTTTTTTTTCTTTGCAGATAGTATTACTGATTCTTCTAAAACACCTTGTAACACCTAACACACGCAATGCGGACATTCCTACTAGGAAAGACCCACACTGCATAGCGTCTTAGAAAGCCACCTCTTGTTCCCAGATCCCTTGTGTATTTTTTCACCTTGACTTCTCTCCTAAACTTCATGCTCACATACCTAGATACCTAGATACTCAGTTTTCACCTTGGTTAGGACACTACCACCAAATGCTAATCTTTTGGTTCATTACATTCAACCATCCCCTCTCCCTTGTACTATTCTCACAGCCTTGCTGATACACTGATTCTGTCATCTTATAAGCTCTTCAAAACAGCAAGTCAGAATGGTACAGTGAAACCTAATAGAGCTGATCCTGTGGCCCTCAGGATGAATGGCAAAGCAATTACTTTGCTCATCTCGACCCTCTCTGCTTCACTCGCTGCCTTCTTGTTTGTACTCTTCTTCCATTTCTTCATTTTCTTCCACACCCAGTCATGTCTTTGACACAAACATCCAGAGTACCTGTCTCTATTCTGTGTATGTACTGTTTACTGTGTTGTTCCATATCTGCACATCAACTAGCCCTTATCACCCTTATCCCTTTATTGAAACTTTTGCTCAAATACCCTGTGATCACTAAAATTTTCCCCACTACTTGGTATAAAATGAAAAATCTGATTGTTAAGCCAAGCCCTCCCTAATCTCTATATTATTTTTATCTAGACTGTACATATTTATTGTCTTCTTCTACCCTAAATAAGAATTTCATAATTATAGCAAGTTTTGATTTCCTGTTTAGTGATTTATCTCCAGGTTTTGGGAAGGAGACTTACAATAATGGGTTTCTATTACATTAATGGGCCTTACATTAGGCACTTGAATTTTTAAAATCCTGATCCTTTCAGGAAGACATTTAATGAAATAAGAAGTGAAAGTAACATCTTTAAGAAGTTTGAGTGGGGGAAGAATGATTTTGTTGAAAAATAGGATCAAGGATAAAGTTATGGTTATTATTACAAACTTTCAACTGAGTATTATAGGACTGACTGGTGTTTTCCAGGTGGATGTGATGAGAGTGTGTCAGTCTACTCAGGTATGGAGTCTGAGATTGCACGACACAGATAAAGAATGACCAGTAGGTGTGAATAGAGCTTCAAATAATTGAAAAAAAAAAAAAAAAAAAAACAACAGCAGAAGTTTGAACAGGGGAATATGTTTTGGAGATGAATTCGTCATAACTAATTTCCTCAAATTTTTAAATTTTAAATTATAAAATTCATGGTCTTTAGTAATTACATCGAATTGTCCCCAGCTGCTAGTGAAATTGTCTTTACCATTATTGTTTAACAGCAAGTTGACTGGAACTATGACATATTATTAGAAAAAAAGAATGTTTGACTCTTATTATTAGAAAAAAGCTTCATACTTACAAAAATGGGCATTGTATTCTATGTCATGTGTCCTCAAAGATGGGGGTCATGGATTAAAGTAGAATTGGAAAATGCAAACTGTTAGTTGTCAAAGGCAAGTTTTCCTTTCTTTTTTCCATCCTACATTTTGGTAAAGCACAGACATTGTTCTAGGGTAAATATATATTTGAACCTCCTATTTGTTTACTGACTCCCTTTTGGTCAGCCGGCTCCCAGGATGTGTATTTGTGAATTTCAATGCTAGGAAAACATACAAAGGTTTGAAAATCAAATATGCTATCCTGTTTGAAATTGACATGAGAACTGAACCTACAATTACAGAAACCTACACCATTTCTGATATTCTGAATTATATACTGTGTCAAACCCTGGATAAACTTCCATTAATAATCCAGCAATTGAAAAAGAAAAATTAAAGGCACTCTTTCTGACAACAAGTTTGGTTCTGGAGTGTAATTAGTCCGTTAATGTCAACTGCTTCCAACAACTGCCTCAAATACCATCTCATAACTTTGCAAGGATCCGCTTTATTATGATGACAGAAATTTTTCTTTTGGAACATACCTAATTTTGCATCTTGCCTGATACCTAAAAACATTTTTTTTAAAAAATGAAGACAGACTTAAGGCCTTAGAACTCATGACAAGTATTAGGAAACCCATTCATCAGGAAGAGGAGGAGGAAGACTATCAAAGTATACGGGAGGAGTTTTCCTCTTTTTTTTAAATGTGGCCATTGAAATTCCTGAATACCTAATCAGGAGGTATTCACTCAAGGATCTTTGAATTTACTATGAAAAATAAACAAGCAAAAGAAAAGTCAATAGTTAGTGAATGTGAGGCAGTAATGTGACATACCATTAGATAGATTACAGATGAGAGATGCACCCTTTAGTGCTTTAGTGAAAGAAGCATTCATATGAAAGCAAGGCTGCACTCCCGAAACAGGGCTAGGATTTCAAATGACACATTTGGGAAAGAAAAAAAGATTCTTTGATGGGACAAGTATGTTTACATAATTATAACATAATGACAGCATTGATTATAATATCTCTTTGTATTACCATTTATTGGTCCTATTGATATTCTAGGCATGGCGTTAAGTGGCTGTGTTCATTTCTTTTAAGGTAGAGGATAGAAGTTACACAGGTAGAGAGCCATCACCTAGCAATTCATAGAACTTCCCTAGGACTCATAGATATGAAGGAGAGTCTGTCTGAAGCAACAAACTATGTTTTAAAATGAAATGTTCTGTTTGAATTATGGTTTGGCTTAGAGAACACATGGAGTAGACAGCCGAACATATATTTCCAACCGATCCTGAATTCCATGGTACAGAGTTTCATTTGCGCATTATTTACTTTCCCATAACTGTGATCTTGTTATAGAAACTTACTAAGGTAGAGAAGATTTAGTTTTTCTCATAGTTTCGTAGGGTTCATTACATGGTTGTTTGGAACTTTGTATTTGAGCAGAATATCATGGTGGAGGATCTTGTGGCAGAGAACAACTGCTCACGTCACAGTGAACCAGAAAACAGTGAGAGATAGAAATTGGGCATGGATAAAATACACACGAGGCTCCATCTCCAGTGACTGACTCTAAAGTTTCCATAGCCTTGCAAAATAGGGCTACCAATTGGAAACCAAGGATGTTCTTTATATCAAATCATAATAGTTTATGAAAAAAATGTGTTTCTCATTTCTTGCTATAAAAAAAGTGAGACTGTCTGGAAATTTTGAGTGAATTAAAAGGCTGATGATTTATAAATATTACTTGGAAAGCTGTATGGAAGAGGCCATGCAAATAGAAAGTAGAGTTCAAATAAACACAAATAAAAGTATGGGGCTGGAGAGATAGCTTAGCAGTTAAGAACACTGACTGCTCTTGCAGAGGACCCAGGTACAAATGCCACAACCCACGTGGTGGCTAACAACTCTCTGTAACTACAGTTCCAGGGAATCTAATGCCTTTTTCTGGTTTCCATGGGCACTGCACGACACTGCTGTACCTACATACATGTAGGCATAACACTCATACACATATAAATAATCAATCAATAATCAATCAGGGGAAGTTTAAAGGATGAATGAACACGGACATGAACACATTGAACCTAGGGCTGTCCTTAATTCTTATCTAGTTTTGGGAAAATGTAAGAAAAGAAAGTTGCAAGCCTTAGATTTTCTGTTTAGAAATATAGAACAGCAAAATTCATACCTATTTTGATGAATTAACTAAAATTAGAAAAGGGTTTGACATGTTATAGGGAAAATATTAGCAAGAATGGAAAGTGTAGAAAATGAAAAGAGAGAACTCATGCATTTAACAATGGCAGAGGTGATCCCGTGCAGGAATTCACTCCAGAAAGGAGGTAGAAGAGCACAAGGCCAGTCCCAACTACAGATAGTGACTCCATCTGGAGAACAGCTGACAGTGAACTGCAGCACTTTGTCTGGGCAAGGATAGGCCTTCTTCCAAACAAAGCATGAGGGAAGAGTTGACTTCCATGCCTGCTGGAGAGGCAGGCTGCACTATTTCTGCATCCTATTCCCAGGACCGTGAGCAATAGTTCTCATTTTCCATGCCAGGAGAAGCCAGGCAGCCTGTACAGAGCTAAAGACTCATTTCATTATTATGTGGTTGGGTCAGGGAAGAGCTGATAGGGTTTCCAGATTTCCTTGTATTTAAAGGAACATATTTCTTAATAAGCTTGAGCAACATTAACTAATTAAAATGAAATTTGATACACTCCTCTGATCTTGCAAAGTGTGACTCTCAACTTCAAATCTTTGTACCCTTGGACATTTCCAGGATCCTAACATGCAAATTCAGATTTTAAGTTGCAGTTTTAATAATGTGAGGTTGTTGGTGACAATAATTTATGGTTTTCCAATATCATAAATAAGTTCAAATTAATAACTACAGTACTGAGCTGAGGAGTGATTTATTCCCTGAGAAAAAGAGTCTATTAGTTTCCAGCCATAGTTTTATTCTCCTATGTTGAAAGGTATGATCACACAGAAAGTTTTCCATTAAATTTGGTAGATTTAAGTAAAACTATATGATAATCTTCCATCAAAGGAAATGAGCAGCATTCCTCAAAGCAGAATCAGTTTGTAATAGTGACAGATGATGTTTTTCAAATTTAACTGCAATTCAACAATGGTACTTTGATGTCTGAAACAATTGACATCAGGAGTGATTCTCTATTTCAAACTTCATTCTCCTTTCAGCTGGGTAATCCACAATATGATAATGCAGAGCTCTCCTGCTTCTTGTAGTTTTTATTTTGTAAAATGATTTGTACCAGAAAGAAAAGTTGACTTGAAAATTCTTATTTAATAATGAGCAAGTTTTATTTTGTATTGGGAAAAAATGGTTTTCTTATGAGACTTAATTATATTATGAATAATGTATTACTTCATGTATCCTAATTGACATACTTTCATTTCACTCGAAGAGATTTTAGTTTAGTTTAGTTTAGTTTAAAAAATTCTGAAGACTGAAAAAGTCAAGCTGAACACTAATTTCTTTAGAATTTCTAGATGATATCTGAGGTGGGATGATAATAAATGAAGTGAAATGACAAAGAGGGACATTGGACTCAAGCCACCGTGCTGAAGGTCTGCAGCACCTAGCGACCTCAAAACTTAGCTAATACATCTCATAGCCTGTAGGACTGTACAGATTACGATTTTCCTTCTCTGTTGTCGACCCATGATAAAAATCACCAGTGGTTTTCTGACAAGTAAAATAAGAACAATGCAGTGAATGTCTCAAGGAAGAATTATCATATTATGAAGCCATAATTTTCATATAACTATTAGTACTAAAATTGGTCTTGGACAATTTCATAAATGTGCATAATGCATTCTGATAACTCTCCTTCTTCACCCTCTGTCCTCTCCATCTCACCCCATCAATTTCCTATCCTTCCAGGAGTCCCTATCCCACATTCATATCTTTTAACCTTCTTTTGTGACTCACTGAGTTTAAACAGGGATGTGTTTGTGACCGTGGATTTATTGGAACCTGGTGGACTCACCAGTGACTATAGAACTGAACTGAAGACAATGACCGCCCCTCCCCCAGAATCCAATAATAATTTATTGAATCCCAGTAGCCAATGATTCAGCAAGGACGGTTAGGG
This sequence comes from Nannospalax galili, assembly GCF_000622305.1. Lineage (NCBI taxonomy): Eukaryota > Metazoa > Chordata > Mammalia > Rodentia > Spalacidae > Nannospalax > Nannospalax galili. The sequence goes on from NW_008329335.1 coordinate 3,409,929, forward strand.
TCCGGTGAGCTCCTCCCTAATTTGTGATTGACTGTTGACAGGCCTGGTCTTCCGCAGGCCCCGAGACACCAACTGCAGCCTTTGTGACATCTTGATTGTTGCCATCTCTCCATTTCTTTTTTATCTCTTTGTGGTTCCCCCCCACCCCAGTGCTGGGGACCAAACCCAGTGTCTACTGCTTGCTAAGCAAACACTTTGGTACAAAGCTGAACTCCCAACCCCATGTTTGTTGCTGTTAGCAATCCTACTAAGCAAAATGAAAGTTGTCAATAGTATCAGCCTCTACTTTCTTTCTTTGAAATCAGACTAAGCATTGAAAATCTAATATTGGAACACGTTACTATAGATGTATCAGTGAGGTTAAATGTGTGCCATTTGTAACTCCAGAGTTCAAGAGGGTGAGACAGGAGGATTCTGAGTTCAAGGATCGTTTGGGAAACATTCAAAAATTAATAAATCACAAATTTAGTAATTAATTTAAAAAAACAGTGGGACTTTACATGTGGTTCCTTTCCACCAAGCCCTGGCCTTTAAAGCGAGAAATTATAATGTTACCTTATCTTTTAGAATGAATAGAGGAAGTAGTGAGTCAGAGTTAAAACGATTTCTCTAGCCTCTAAAATATTTTCTAGAGGATAAATGCTAAGGTTTCGTTTCAAACAACTCTCCAAAGAGCTGAATTAAAAATATCATTGACATCTATCCAGGAGTTGTGGGTTACACAGCCATGTTTTGAGCATCATGGACTACATATTGGGACCCTGTCTTAAAGAAATAAACACATGTTATATATTACAATATGCCGAGTCAAAGTATTAAAATACATATTACAACTCCTTAACCCAAGTTGATTTTACATTGAATATTCTATTACATGCCAAATTTACCCTGGCACCATTCTGTTATAAAATGTTTGTTTATTCTTTTATCCCTTTTTTGAATGGCCTTCAGCTAAAAGATTGGGTATCAAATTCTCGAGTTACAGATAATCTTTATTTTTATTCAGCTAAGTCAGTCACTTTTCTTGGATCACTAAATGTGACAAGAAGCTGATGAATCGAAAGGTATCTTATGTGACAATCTTGAGCCTCAGATTGTCTTGAATCGTGTCTTAGTGAGTTACGGCACATTTGATGTTTTGTTTTCTTTCCACCTTTCCTCTTCCAGTGAAATCAGATGAGTTACAGACAATCAAGAAAGAATTAACCCAGATCAAAACTAAAATTGACTCCTTGCTAGGGCGCCTGGAGAAAATTGAGAAGCAGCAGAAGGCTGAAGCAGGTAAGTGGAAAACAATCTATGGCCACGGACATGTTGGAATTAAACCAATGAAACACCATCGATCATGGAAGGCAGGCCCAGGGAGACAACTGCGGAGTGTGCTAAGCTAACACAGATGCACAAACAAATCCCATAGGCCAAGAATTGCACTTAAGTGAGATAGAGCTATTTTTGAGAACAAGAACCTGTATTTCTAAGATTAATTTTTAAAAGGGTAAATACTTTGGTTAAAAAAAATCAGCAATAGCTTAATCAAAATTGAACAAGAATTTGTCAATATTAAGTAAAGGCAATTAATGGAAAAGTGTTATCAGACTAAAATAATGGTCATATTTCATTAAATTAGCCAGAGGATAATAGAACAGATTTCAAAAATCACATTAGAAAGCCCAATTCTTATCTTTGCAGTCACCCTGTGAACCTCTGTGCCCAATTTCAAAAACCTGGAAGCTAGGAGCAAGCATCTGGCAATCCATGGGCCAGTTTATTTGATTGGTCCTGCACACCTGGGCTTCTTTCTGGATTAGAAGCCCTGATCCCAGCTATGTTCTAAAACAGCTGTCATGCTTTTTCCTGTACATTGTTTTGAGAACACAGAAAATGAGAACTGGAATGAAATTAAAGCTATTCTATAGTTTGAGAATTGTGTATTCTATAGTTTGAGAATTGTGCTGTGCAAGGTGTTGGGTGGCTCCCAAGCTGCTTCAGAGATGGGATGGAAGTTAAAAGGAGACACAGAAGGTATATATAAACTCATGGCTTCTTCAAACCAACCCCTGTTTAAAGGACTGTGTTAATAACTCTGCCTGTGTGTGTTATATCCTGGGATTCCACACAGCACATAATTTACTGAGAATTTAATTTTTTAAAAAACAAATAAATGAACAATAGAATTTAAAAAGTTATTAATAAAGCCGGGCGTGGCAGTGGCACACTTTTGTCTCAGCACTTGGGAGGCAGAGGCAGGCAGATTTCTATGAGTTCAAGGCCTGCCTGGTCTACATAGTGAGTTCCAGGTCAGCTGGGAGCTACAGGGAGACCTTGTCTCAAAAAGACAATAAATAAATAAATATAACAAAAACGCAGGACATTTTCAAACTCAACATTGCCAGTCTTAATTAATAAATCCAAGTTCTTCTCATAGAAGACTAAACAGAGTCACGAAGAGGTAAATTAATTTTTCTACAGCCACATCTCTAGTTTGTGATAGACATGGGTCCTGTGACCAACCAGATCTCCGGATTTCCCCACAGCTGCTTTCCAGGCTCTCTGGAGTGAGGCTACCTAGGTCACACCTAGTAAATGAGAATTGTTTGGATCTATAGTTCCTGGCAGAGATTTGGGGCTCCTGATTGGGACTTAGAGGACTCGGGTGGGACCTAAGTTTCTTCAGCTGAAGCAAGAGCCTGCCTGCCTGTTGACTCTTAACCCCAGGGGTAAGGACTTAAACCTACCTTTTGCGGGTAAGCTTTTTAACACCAGGGTTGAGGACTGAAGTCTTTCTTTTGGGGTGAGCTATGGAACATTTCTTGTCTAAAGCATTTTAGATTAATGATATTCGACTTGTATTTTAAAAATAAAACCAGGAGCCATATACGCATCATTTAGTGTATTCTTATCACCATGTCAATATGAAAGAGACATGATAGATTAAACTGAACGATATTTACTAAAATTTTCTATGGCAAACATTTTATACTGAGAAAGGTGCACTGCCTGTGTTTCTTTAGCAAAGAAATTTAGTTTTATAAAGTTTTTCTGTGTTATGGCCATGATCTATGTGTTGTTGTAACTGAAATACCCTGTGATGTTGCTGAAATCAATATTTCCCTTTGAGGAACTTCTGTGGAATTCATTATTATGTAAAACAACCCTTACAGCAAAAGACTTTGATAACCAATTTGCACTTCAGTTTAAAGGATTATGGAGAAATCATTTAAATATAAATCACCTCAAAGAGAAAAATGTGATCCTTATTCCAGCATATTACACCTTCCGGTATCCTGCAGTGAATAATACCTGCCATAGATCTTCCTGGAAGATCCTCTATAAACGCAACAGTCACATTCAAACCCCGGTTTTCTTTTTATGAAAGCTGTCATCTTGTTTTTGCACATCTTTAAACTTTCTCAGTCATGAGACTGCTACTTTCAAAATGACAAGCCTTGTCCTCAGCTGTTGGCATCTTTCTTATTTCAACATGCTATGAAGATAATGAAGTGTTTATATCTTCATTCTCCTAGTCATTGTCTCCTGAATGGGATCTGTATTTATAGAGATAACACAATTGTCTTCTTCATTTCCTTTATTTTCTTTATGGAAAGAAATCAGAGTTATATGGAAAGAGTTAACACTGTATTATGAGAAGAGAAGTTAAATGCTTTAAAATTCATTAGAAACTACTCAAAGCTTCCTTATTAAATTCAGGGGCACTCATTTTAATGCTTAATTATTTGAAAGCTAATTATTTGGTTGCTAGCACTTATTCTCCATTATTGCTTTTTTATGCATCTCCTTTCTCACTATTAACCATTTAATAAGGCATGTTTCCAGCTTGAATGTAGTGGGAGAAATGAAACAGAAGACTAGGGGCCAAAGTGCCCTAGAATCCCTGTTTGGTTTGGGTCTACATGGATCTTGTGCATGTTGTCACAGGTCCTGAGGGCTCATATGTGCAACTACCAGCCCCAGCCCTAGTTGAAGATCTGTTGGCAACTGATAGATGATGGGAGAGGGAGAGTCAGTTTTTCTCACTGGTATGATGACCAGGAGGTTGAACAAACTCCAAGGGATGTACCCAAACCCAAGAGCATTTTGGAAACATAGATTAGACTCTCAATAAGCCTTAGAAAAGATGACAAATAATAATAAAACACATCAATTTGGGGATGGGGTAGTAAAGTGGTCATGAGAGGGGTCAGGGTATCTAAATGGATTCTATGAAATTAAAGGCATTATATGAAATTCTAAAATCAGTAAAAACATTTATTTTATAGAATGCAGAAAATGTCCTGATCAGGAAAATGGAGTATATCTTCATCAAGTTTCACTATATTTTGCCTTATTGATTCCCAAGAGAATTCAAAAGCTTTCAAGCATATTTGCCATAAAATAGAATTATATTTTGGATTGTCTAGACCATAAACTGTTTCTAATAGATGTTCATGTGTCTCTTCATTTGAGAATACATGCTTCCTAAGTACAAGGTAATATTTTCTCTTACCTAACTCTGCAAAATATATTATCTTATACTATCACCAAGTATATGATAAGTCTTAAGACCTTTTAAATGATGGGAATAGATAATGACCACCATCCATATCCCAATGTTTAAAATAATGATTACTGTGACTCTACATGCACATATTGTTTTTCTGCTGAATAAATTTTAGGAAATGCAATGGCCATATAGACTACGGAAAATGAAAATTAATACTTAATATAATTTATGCTACAGAAAGAGCCAAACATAAAATATCCTTCATACATATCACAACATATACAGCTTAGATTATGATGTTATATAACAAGAAAGAGTAAACTGAAAGAAGGAAAAGTAAAACTTGCATATCAAACACTGGACAAAATTACTCTATAGGTAAGTACATTAAAGCAATATGAAATTTTCCAATCAGACTTTGAAGAAAAAAAGCAATTAGACATTATTTAGCTCAGCTTTACACTGAAGGCATACTAGACTCATGAGGAGCCAACCTCACATGGATGACTAAAATGATAGAGTGGATGTTTGACTGAAGTATTAGAGACCACAAACTGCAGTCACAGGATAAATTTAACCTATCCATTCTAAAAAATTAATATAAAAATCTTATAAATGAATATCAAACTGTATGACTTCTTAGGAAAATTTGGAATTTTCAATCATGCTATTCAATCAATACATGGAAAAAATTTTCGGTTAATATCCTTATTCATCAAATTCACATATGTATGTTAACTATTTGCATTAGTAAGAGACACCTCTTTTGTAGGCTCTCCTTACAGTAAGCCAAATGCAGTTTATTATTGGTTGGTATAGTCTTTCTATATTATCTAAAACAAAGCTTAACATCTAACTGTGTGAATATAATAGTCAATTGAAATATTTAAGATCTATTATACTTTTATCTCTCTAAAACATTTGAACAAAGTGCTAATAAGGTGAGCCCATGAATTCCTCTAGAATGCATTCAAATTTTGGTGGAATTATCTTTGCAGACTTTGTCTAAAGTCATATCAACAAGTTATTTAGTGGATTGTCTTGTAAGCTTATTTGGTATCTTGAATCATTGCCATCACTCTTCCCTGATCATCTATACTTAATAAAACACAAACTGTGATACTCAAAACAAAACACACACACAAAAATCCCCAAAAACAACAACAACAACAATAACAACAACAAAAAACTAGACCCTGCTGCAGATAGGGCCTGATTTCTCCAGTCTCTATTGTGGACACTGATCCTATTCTGACCTTTGCTGTCATTGGCCCTTTAGAATCAGCTGTTGCTGCTTCTAGCTATAGACAATGGACTGAATGCATGACTAAAATCTACTTCTTTTTAATGTTTGTGACAGCAACAGTAGTACCTTAGCATCTTGAAATGAAAATCCATTGCCATAAAGGTAAAAGAATTAAATTCCATAAGTTGGACAGATTAGATAGATGATAGATAGATAGATAGATAGATAGATAGATAGATAGATAGATAGATAGATAGATAGATAGATGATAGGTAGGTAGATGATAGATAGATATTTACCTTATTACATCCTAGAGTCTAAGTCCAATGTTAATATCAGAATTTCCAAAAGGCTCAGAATTAAGTATACCATATACCCCTAGAATAGATGAAAATGGAGAGAAATATATGGGGGAACCCTCTAAGGTCCTCATTCCCCATTGTCCCTACCCCAATTTGACAAAAGACTGAAGAATTCTCTAGAACAGCTAGAGGAGGAGGTGTCAGGTGTCAGATAACAAGCAAACTGAGAAAGAGAAAGGCTGAAAATTTTGTTCTAAAAATGCCAGGCTCTCTCCATTCAGGGGAGCCTTAATATGGGAACCAGAGCAGTCCAAGAATAAACACTCAAAGATGATGACATGGCATCCCCAAGCTATTTGTCAAGCAGACAATGCTACAGATACAATTCCTCACTGTGCCTACATAGCTACCTATGGGTACCTTCATACTCCACTAATAATATTCAAAGTGGATTGGTTGGTAGGTAGAAGAAAACATGTACACATAAAAAGTAATTACCAGAAGAAAAGAACAAAGAAGTCCGAGGATACCGAGATTGTACAGAACTAAACAAAACAAAATGAAACAAAAATCGATTGATACCTTGATAGAGAAGAGATAGCATGTATAAATAAGTAACACAAAAACTGTAAAACTCAGTATTCAGAAGTGAGATAAGAAACACTTAAAATTAACATATACTAGGAAAATGAATACCTTGGAGTAGCTAGAAGGCAAAAGTGAAGAAACTCACCCAGACAAGAGCTAATGGAGCTGGACAGGAGAAGGATATGAGACATGCAGGGGCACAGGAATAAATGGGGTTCTGAGGAAATGAATGAGAAAGATCATCCAGAAAATGGTTTGCAGTTAAAATAAAAAGTGAAACTAAAGGATATAGTTAACCAGATTTCACAGGCCTTAAATCTCAGCGTACGGTAGGCAGAGGCAGGCAGATCTCTTTCTGTAAGATTGAGGCCAACCTGGTCTACATAGCAAGTTCCAAGACAGCTAGAGCTATAGGGAGAGTCTGTCTCAAAAAAAAGAAAGAAAGAAAGAAAGAAAGAAAAAGAAAGAAAGAAGGAAAGAAAGCTCAGAAAACACTTAAAGTCAAGGAAAATGACAGACTGACAAATGGTTGAAATAAGATTGCATATTTACATTGGTGAGGGATTGCCTCATCTGTATGAGCATAAATTTCATAAAGTATTACCTAGATAAATAATTAATTTTAAAGGTAAGATTACGAATTGTAAGTGAAATGAACTAAGAAAGAAATCATTCAAGGAGGCAGTAGAGGTGACTCAGAAGTGCTTCCCACTCTCCCAAAAGACTGGAGTTAGGTTCCCAGTACCCATACTGGGTGGCTTAACTCCAGCTCCAGGGGATGCCCTCTTCTGTCCCCCAAGAGTACACATATGCAAGTACACATACAGACACACATAAATAATTTTTAAAAAATCTATACATAAAAGAAGTAGCTCAAGAAAAATATTATTCAATGTATACTAACAGCATAGCTGTTCAAAATATTTACAAAATATTTAAGGCTTAAAATTATATAAAAACTGAAGAATGATTTACCTCAATTTACATTAATCTCCAGAGAGATGGACAGTAACTAGGAATTGTTTGACCAATAAATTAGTCCACTAAGACATTAAGAATAATGTCAATAGATAATGTATGGAACTGATTAAAAGGGAGCATACTTAGAGAAATAAGGGCACATATTTTTAAAAGAGACAACAAAGTGAGTAGAAAACGTTTAAAGAGCTAGAAATGGTTAGCACGTTGGAGCAGACTACTGCTTTTCATAACAGGACTTACAGAAATATCTGACTATAAAAATTAGATGTTTTTAAAGAAGCTAACTTTAAGAAAGGTAAAATGGATGTTTTTGTCTTTAAGAAATTAGATAAAAACTTACCAATGCCTTTCTGGCTGGAATATTCCACCTGTGCCCCAGATACCTGAAAAAGCAAAATTGTACTGAACATTAGGAAGACTTTCATCAAGACAAGATTGCAGTAGCTAAACAGAGAACTCAACTCTAATCAAGGGACAAGCCTATGAAGATATGTGAGTGTCAGATTACTTAGTTGAGCTATACTGTAAGGTATTGGCAGGTCCTCCTCAATGTGTTTAGGCAAATTGTTTGATAATTTTAGCAAAGAGGATCCTTTCCTCCACAGACTGAGAGACAGGGGTTATCCTTCCTGATGATGACCTCTCAGAGGGCTGGCTCCAAGATCTGGACAACCATTCCTGGGTGGCAAAAGATATACATCTCAAAAAGGCAGAGAAAGAAGTTAATTACACAACTTCAAAGTTAATAGTCTAAGATGAGGTCTGAGCTTATGGTCAGCAAGGAGGTCTATCTAGAGTTTAGCACAGGACATGAATGCTATTTTGCTAATAACTCCATTATATTACTCCAGCCTTGAACTCTTTCTCTTCTCTGCATCCATCACTACTCCGTAAATCTTACCAATTCGTTTGAAAACCTCAGCATTGTCTCCTGTTCCTCCTATAGCCAGTGATTCCCAATCTTACCTTTGGGATTTGTACCCCATACCTTCTTTCTGATTTCCCCAAAGCCACTGGCCATATCTGGTGTTGATCCCCTCTCCCATGCTCACAGCATTTTAATACCCTTGCTGAGCTATATTTCACATATACCTCATTTCAAGAGTATTGTTCAATAACTTCATAATTTTACTAGTGGTTCACCTATTGCCACAATTCAAATAAGACATTTCATCCCCTAAGCAACATCACTCCTTGGTTGTTGCCATGTAATTCATCTTCCTACGGCAAATGGATTAACATTATTGAAACAGAAATCCCAATACAGGAGTGAAACAGACTGAGGTCCACATGCCACAGAGACTGTGTCCAACCTCATTCTTTGAAACTACAAAATGTCTTCATAAAATATATTAAATGGGAGAAATATCTCCCTCAATATTATTTAAATTAACAAAATAAGTTGCTATTTTAAAAAATGATTTATATTAAATTTTTATCACATCAAAAGACTTCATCGTATGAAGAAATTTGAGTTTGGAGCTGGCAAGACTGCTCAGTGGTTAAGAGCACTGACTGCTCTTACAGAGGACTGGCACCCACATGGTGGCTGACAACCATCTGTAACACCAATTCCAGGGGATTCAATGTCTTTTTTTGACTTCCTTGGGCATTGCATGACATGGGTGCACTTATATACATGCAGGCAATATACTCATACACGTAAAAAAAGAAAACTTTGGGGCTATCCTTTCAAAACTTCAATTTTGTAACTGATATTTTACTAAAACAATTCCCATATGAAAGTTTCCTGAAATAAATTTATGTGGTTATTAATAATAGCATCTGTAATAAATTGTATATTTAACAGTGGTATTTATTAAAATCATTGAATTAAATTCATATTATATACATGTTCAACATAGAACATTTAAAAAATAAGTTTCATACTTGTATATAAAAATAATGATTTCAGGGTATTAGCTTTCCCTCAATAAATGATGAGAGTGCTTGTATATCGACATTCTTTCCAATCATCTGCCTAGTACAATTCAGCTGGTAATTATCTAGCAATTAAGCCAGCATGTCAAAAAATTTAATTGCAACCTCAACTAATTTTCTGAGTCATGTTAATGATAGCTGTGAAGAAAATATAATTTAATAACAATGCTTTGAACATAAATTTCAATAATTGTAAATTGTTTCCTGAATCACATATGGCTTTTGAAGTAAAATGAGATGTTCAGAAAAATATTGCAATATGAGGACTGAAACTTAATATCAAATCATTTCTTTTCATGGCTTTTTGGAGCCTTAAGTATTTTCCCTTCAACAGAAATACTAAACCTTTGGACTTCTTTTCCTTTGATAATTATTATTCAACTAAAATATGTTCACTGGCTAAATATATTTCTTCATTCTTGAATTTCAGGATTATCTAGTTATTGAAGAAATGCAAAGCATTTTCCATGCATATAACTAAGTTCTTTTGTATTTTAGAGCTATATTAAGAAACAACCCAGGCTGTAGAGGCAGAATTTTTCAGTGGCATTCCAATTCTTGAACCTGTTCTCATGTGTCCTTAGATTTTACTTTATGCCTCAGTTTCCTCATGTGTAAATGATCAATAATATTACCCTGAGGTGTGCTCCAAGGACTAGCGCTCATTAATGTTTCATGGATAGTACTTCATAAGAACTCACTGCCTCACTAAGTTGTAGCCATTATAAATCATTTTCATCTGCTTTACTATACAGCTTAGATAACAAAATTATATGTTTGGCATAAACTATAAGTGTCTGGGATTCTAATCCATTCTAAGAAAGTCTAATATAAACTCACTTCTCTGATAAGAAATCTGTGTTTGTAAATATAAATACACACACACACACAAACACACACATAATCTTCCTACATACACATGCAAACATGTACACATACATACAAACATATATACACATGAAAAGTCTTGGCAACTCATTTTCTTAGGAAGCCTGGGGGAGTGCATATAAACTCACTTCTCTGATAAGAAATCTGTGTTGGTAAATATAAATACACACACACACACAAACACACACACATAATCTTCCTACATTTACACAAAGAATTTTGGAATTAAAAATGTTGCAAAGTTCAGAAAAAACTAAGCAGGATCACTCATTTCTAAAAGAAAAAATTAGATAATTATTCATAAAAATTGAACCAGTTGTTTTGTTTCCATTTCAGTGAGATAATTGATGGATTTAAACTGCTTGTTCTGCCACAAACCAGCAACTTAATAAACATTTGCTTTCATGTGTGGTTTTATTCATGGGTGGATCTCATCATTGTTTAGTAAATGCGACCTTTCCCACAGAGTCAGTGACAAAGTTCTGTCCGGACTACACCTCACTAAAATGCCGGCTGATCTTATTTCTGTTAAATTCACATGAATCAATTTTTGTTATAATTAAGGATTTTTGTTCAACACAAATATCTCCCAAGCATTTAAGCTTTCATGTTAGTGAATGTATGGATTAGAATACCTTAAAGTTTTGTCTTTTTAGTCTTGAACTGTATTAATACACTATTGTTTTTGAAGTACACCATCAAAGGATTTGTGTTTACACAAGAACCAGAAAATAATATCTTGTGTCTGTTTAAAAATAAAAAAGAGGTCATGTCAAAACCAACACACAAAATTATCTTTGCAACATGCTCACCTTTTACAGAAGAAAATTATAGTTCATACATATGATTAGCAACTAGCAGAAACAGCTATTCTGTATCTTGAATCTTAGCACCATACAGTATCTCTCTTATTTATAAGGTTGTCAAGGTGGAGAACAGAGCATGTCAACCAGTTTCCTGTGAAAACCAAGCAGGAGGGAAATAATTACACTACTTTCAATATGAATTCCAAGTATTAATTTCTTCAAATGGAATGTACCATTCCTGGCAATGAGAAGGAATTCTGTTAGTGTAAAGTATAGCTTCACTTGCTGAGCACTTATTATTGGCAAACCACTATGTTAAATTTAAAAAAATTTCTCTATCAAACCTTAAAAGTTTAGAAAGTACTTTGCCTACATATGGGAAACAGAAGCATGAATGTTTAGTCATTACCTATTCACACAGCATCACAAGCCCATCAGGTGGGATGAGTCCTAACTGTGACCCCAGCTTGATTGACATCAGGATTCTGGTTCCTACCATTACTGTTAATTAACTTTGCCATGATTCAGACTTTACATTTTAAAAGATTACAATCATAAATATGTAACCCGAAAGACACCATGTTTAATTTTATACTAATTTTCTTTCACAGTAAGGTTTTTAAAAGCTACTAAAGCTTGAACTCGTCATTGTGGTTAGTCCATCTTCCTTCCTTAAGCTAAAATTTCTGGGACTGGAGAGATGGCTTAGTTGTTAAGAACACTGGCTGCTCTTGCAGGGGACCTGGGTTCAAAATCCAGCACCCACATGGAGGCTAACACCTGTCCATAACTCCAGTTCCAGGGAATCTGATGTCATCTTCTGACCTCCATGATACAAGCAGGCAATACAAAAACACACATAGAATAATAAATAAAATACAAGAATTTTAAAAAGTCTGTCATATATAGTAGTTTGACCTTTGTTTTGGCTTAAATTTTCATTCAGAGAGTGAAATGAAGCAATTACAAAGATCAGTCTCTCTCTCTCTCTCTCTCTCTCTCTCTCTCTCTCTCTCTCTCTCTCTCTCTCTCTCCCTCTCTCAGCCACCCTGATTCATTAACTTTTGCCAGTTATAGTTAAGATTGAATTTGCTTATATATAAGCATGCACAGGTATAGTTACATAATTAAGTTATTGAATAAATTCCACTGAAAACATCCTTATCTTTTATATGCCTTTTGCAGATCAACTTTTTAAAAATGCTTTATTTATTTTTATTTTATGAGTGTTTTGCTTGCATGTATGTGTGTGCAATGCTTGTAGAAACCAGAGGAAGCAATTGGGGTCCAGGGGACTGAAGTTACAGATGGCTGTCACTGTCATATGGTTCTGGGAACTCAACTCAGATCCTCTGTAAGAACTCTTAACCACTAAAACATCTCTCCAACCCCCAAACTTCAACTTTTTGAGATCCCCTACATAGCCTGTGTTTTCATGGTTTGTCCAAATGATTCATAAACAAGCCAAGTAGTAGTCATCTGCTTTCTTCCCCCTCCCCCCAGAAGCTCAGAAGAAGCAATTGGAAGAGACTATAGAGCTGATTCAAGAAGAGTGTGTGTCAGAGAATGCAGACCACTCCACAGAGGAGCCTGCTGAAGGAGGGCAAGAAGCGGATGGAGGAGAGATGACTGATGGGGTGGAGGAGGACTTCGATGAAGATGGGGGTCATGAGCTGGTAGGAACCACATATTTGCTGTCCACATCTGTTGAGTAACAGCTCTAGCATGTGGTCGACATATTCATACTAAAATAAGGATTAATTCATTGGGGATTTCTTTTATCTTGTATGAATATTTAAGGGAGCATTAGGCTAGTGCTTTGCACATAGTTAAGTGCTCAATACTCTTTGCTAACATAAACTTTAAGGGTGCAAATGAATGCAAAATAGAAGTATTACATGTGATAAATCGATATTCATCATATATATATATAATATA
>NW_008329335.1:3423196-3423888 GCF_000622305.1 Nannospalax galili
TATGAGAAATAGTAGTCTCATCAATGTTTTGTCTCATCAATATGTACAGGAAAGGGTGTTTGAACAAAAGCATAATAATAATAATAGAATATAATAACATTGGGAAAATAAAACATATAAAGAATAAGGTCTTAGTTAAATTCCAAAAACATAACAGCCATATTATCTATCAGCACAGGCACTGAAAATGATGTTAACCAACCCCACAGCAATGGGTCATCTCAAGTGGGCAGACTGAGGAGAAGATGGCTGATGACTCAGTCAATATGAATAATTATAATCAGTGAGTAAAAATATTAAATTAGGTGAGGACTGGCTGATGAGATGACTCAGCATATAGAAGTACTCACTGTCAAACTTGGCAATGTAAGTGCAGTCTCTGTGTTCCACATGTTGGAAGGAAATAATTGGCTCTGGCAAGTTTAACGCTGACCTCCATAAGTACATCATAGTATAAATGTGCACATTCATACACATACACACTCGTGGAGACACACAAACACACACAAAATGTGGAAACACCTGCACACAAATAAGTAAATACCTGTATAAAAGATTTAAAGACAGAGCTATGTGTCTTACAATGAATATTTTGGACGACAATGTGTCATATCCATACACACAATTGTATAAATGAAAAATTTCTTCCAAGACAGAAAATTTGTGGAAGAAGGTCCATTTGGAGAATATAT
>NW_008329335.1:3424041-3462928 GCF_000622305.1 Nannospalax galili
GTCTTTTTGAGACAGGGTCTCCCTGTAGCCCCAGCTGTCCTGGAACTCACTATGTAGACCAGGTTGGCCTTGAACTCACAGAGATCCGCCTGCCTCTGCCTCCCTAGTGCTGGAATTAAAGGCGTATATTTTAAACATGATAACTTGCATTATCCCATGTAATATCATAGTCCCACTTTGAGATATCTGATTTTTCTGGAGCTAATTCCACTGTTTTTGACAAGGTACAACTTACTCATTTCAATGAAATTGTAACTTAACAGTATTCTCTATTGAATTTTAATATCCTAGCTTTGTTTAAATATCATAGCATCTTCCCTTACACATTTCAAGCATGAGTTTTCAACAAACATCCTAGTTTATACACAATTTACTTTTAGGCTGAGGTGTTCAAAATGTGAGGTCTGCCCACTCTTTACCTCCCTGGGTTTCTTTTTCAGCAAAATTGTGTATAACTAGCTACATCTTTCTTCTCTGAGATTTTCCTTGTTTGCTAATTGGACTTTCTCAGTTTCTTCTGCTAGATAGTCTCTCTCTGTAGCCCTGGTGTAGGTCAGGACTTTTGTCTTAGGCTATATAATATTTTTACCCACTTTCTCAAGATTAACTTAATAGAGTATCAGAGCTTTTTTTTTTCTATTGAACAAGATTTTTTTGTAAAGGATTTTAAATTATTTGTTTATTTTTATGTGTATGACAGTTTTGTGTACAATGGACATAAAGACCAGAAGAAGGCATTGGATCCCCTGGAACTGGAGTTATAGACAGTTGTTCACTGCCATGTTCGTACTAGAAACTGAACCCAGTTCTCTGCAAGAGTATCCAGTGCTGTTAACAGCTGAGCCGTCTCTCCAGCTCCTAATTTTATATTTCTAAGTGCTTGTTAGATGTCCTAGTTTGCTTCTTTGCTTCTGTGATAAAATGCTGACCAAAACCAAAGTAGGGATGAAAGGGTTTATTTCAACTTTCAACACCCAAATCAATTGATAACTGAGGGAAGCCAGGGCAGGAACTCAAGGCAGGAACCTGGAGGTAGGAACTTAAGCAGAGATTATGGAGGGGTGCAGCCTACTGGCTTAGTCCCTCCTGCTTGCTCAGCTACCTTTTTTACACAGCCCAAGCCTACCTGCCCAGGAATGGTACAACCCACAGTGGGGTAGGCCTTCCCACAACAATCAGCAATCAGAAAAAGGCTTCACAGACTTACTTACAGGTCAGTTTTATGGAGGAAATTCTTCAAATGAGATTCTTTCTTCCCAGGTATGTCTAGATTTATGTCAAGTTGACAAAAAGTAACAATGACATCAGCACCATCAACCACTCGGATGCCTGTCACCACATTGCTCCCCAGTGAACATCCAAAACAACATGGCTACAAATATTCTTGATTTTTCAGCTATTCTCTCTGTCTTCCTCATGCTATAAGGGCTGTTGTCATACACACAGTTACGAAAGTGAAAGGGATGTGATTATTTTTCATTTCTGTTACCTCCTAATTCTGCCTCCAAATCACAGACCAAAGCAAGTTACATATCCAACATAACTACCTTGATCCAATCTACTCTTCACTGAAGATTCCTTTTCAGTCTTCTACTTGATAAGATCCAAGTGCAACCTGTGTCGGGGGTACTAAACACTGTTTTTACCCCTATGTGATCCATTTCAATCTTCTGCCCTATGCAATCCATTCTTCACAGAAATTAAAAAAAACTTCATTTACCACATCAGATAATGCCATACCTATGTTTAAAACTGTGCAATGCTTTTTATTAGAATTAGAATAAAAATCTCCAAATGGGTTGCTGAAATTTGCAATGATGTTGAGTGAAAATTTAAAGAAAGAGATGTTTGTTAAAAGAAACAAAGTCCCTGAAACCTAAGTGAGAGGAAATTCGTCCAATTACATGTTCTTGACTCAGACAAGATTCTTTCATGGCAAGTGACTATGTGATGTCTAAGAATTTGGTGGCTGGATTTTGATAAGGGCCAAGTACAACCTGTGTCGGGGGTACTAAACACTGCAGTGTGAGAAGATATAGACAGAAACACAATTTGCGGAGACAGATAATTTTGAAAAAGCTAATAGAGAAAGCATATAAGGTAACAAATTTATAAAATGCGCCAAGACTGATACCATTTGAGCCAAACACCAACAAAAACTACAGTAGTGCTTTAATAATTTCCTGGAAAACTTGTCAAACAAAACAGCATGTCCCACTCTGAAACCTTATACTGCATAGGCCAAGAAGAGTCCAAGAACTTCTATTATAAGCATTCCCAAGTCATACTGAGACAGTTGGTCTGGCCCCCACTGTGAGAACCTTGTATATGATACCATCCTTCTGCTCAGCTCAGAGATTAATATGGAGAAAGAAAACAGACTGAGAGCTGGAGTTCTGTCAATAAGTGCAAAGAAAACTAATAAAAAAGGGGGATTGAGGACAGCAGTAAATAGAGTAGCTGACTAGATGGGCCATGGATTTGAATCTGACAGGGAAAGAAAGAAGATGAGAGCTGAAGAGGGAAAACTAAGAAACTAACCAGAGTCCTGGAATCTAGCCTGACTTCAGAGTCACTTGTCAGGCTGGCCACTAACCACAGCGAAAGCAAATAAAAACAATGGTGAAAAAGATAAGAAATGATTGAAACAAAAATGGCCACATTGGGAAGAAGAAACTTAGCATTTCAGCCTATCATCTCCATGTATTAACTTGAACTTCAGGTTTAAATGGGAAAATCAGTGGGAGATGTCCATGATTATGCAGTGCTGGTCAGCCTGTGGGCTGGCAGTCACTACTTCACTTCTAGCTCCTCGAGATGGCTCTGGAGACATCCATGTCACATGAAGGGATGATCTGGTTCCCAGGAGATAATGGTTCCTTTACTGGGTGATTTGTCTGAGTGGCTTTGCCATTCCTGGAACCCAAGGGGGCTTCAGATTTAAGGCAATGTCTAGAAACTCAGATGACTCTCTAGACACCCCTCTATACTTTTGAAGGGAGTCTAGAGAAGGATGTTATAAAAGGTGACAGTAAGATGCTTCAGTTTCACTTAACACTTTTGCCTTCAGCTTAAAAGGAGGATGAGCTAGGTTAGGTGCCATCAGGTTTTAGAAAGGCTTTCCTTGCATTACTGAACATGCCAAAGTACAGAATTGTGAAGAAAGGTGACACCGCATAAAGGTTATCTATAACAACAGAAAGGCAGAAACAGAAGTCTTCTATGCTGCTTTTAGTTTCCTTGTGGGTGACTGAAAGTGTTACATCTTTTCTACAAAAGAGTGTCTGTTATAGCAGAAGGGGAATAAAATTTCCTAAGTGATTAAGGAGCAGAGAACTGGGAACTAAGCAAGTGAGAGAAAATCAAGGGTTATGCTTAAGGATTGAGATGTTTCAGAGGTGTGAATTGTGGGTAACAACATGACATGGAGGTTATGGTGGAAGTGTTAGGAGCAAAGGTCACTGCAGATGAAAAACTCAAGAACTGTGAGCTCACAAATAAGATGCTGCCTCTAAATGGTCATGAAATCACTCCAAGTACTGGGTAAGAAGTGGAGGATTAAGATGTTATTTGGCTGACATACAAGGGATTGCATAGCTAGGTTCAGTCCCACAAATACCACCTTCCAATCAAATTTTGTCTCTTCAAGCAAATAATTTATTCTATCTTAAGCTTATTGTGTGCAACATAGTAAGATTAAATCACAAATTTCTTTTTGTGTGTGTTTGTGCATATATTTATAGTGTATGTGTGTGGAAGCCAGAAGTCAATGTCACGTGCTTCCATTGTTGGCTGTCCAGTTTTTTATTGATGTTGTTTGGAGAGATGATGTTTCTTTCCCTTATCTTTTGGGACAGAGTCTTTCATTAAAGCATCATGCTCGCCAATCGGCTAAACTAGCTGTCCAAAGAGCTCTGGGAATCTACCTGTCTCTGACATTCCTCACGTTCCTGGGCTAGGTTTGTAAATGTGTGCAACCATTTCACATTTTTTATGTGGTCTGAGACCCTAACTCAGATCCTCATGTGTGTATAGCAGGCACTTTACTGGCTGAGCCATCTCCCCCAAGTCAGAAGTTCATTTTGTTTGACCATCTCAATGGGTGGTTATGTGTCATAGAAGCATCATGTCTGAACATACATGATCAGACAGGGTTTGATCATGTATTCATGTGGATAAACCTAAGCTAAAATGAATTAATCAGGCTCTGTACACACAGAAAGCAATTCATCAGAGGCACTGTGCCTAGAAGCAGTAAGATTTTTGCCCTAAAACTTTGCATTGGAATTGGAGGCTTACGGGTCTAAAGATTTAAATCTTAATTCAGTATCACTTTGTTCTGAGAGTTGGAAGATAATGAAATTGAATGAGTTTAATGTTCAGTCCTTCCAACAGAAATGAAAACTATGACGTTCTCCTTGTGATTTATTTTCTTGGCCTTGTTTTCAGTGTTTTTCTTCTGTCCTAACCACATGAACAGTGTGTTCAAAACCTGAAGTAAAAGCACAAAACTACTCATCATAACAGAAGGCATTATGGCTGTGAAGACTGATGGCCGTATGCTTATACAGTGTAGCAGGTGGGAGAGGTCAAAAGATGATTTCCTCCCAAATGCCCAGGTGGTGACTCAGGTGGAAGCACAATTCTGCCTATTCTAAAAGAATGTGCAAGGAACTGGAATCCTATCCTACCTGACCCAACTAAGGTCCAGCACAGTGAGCTAATGGGATGCTGAGGGTGAAACTATGTAGAACAGTGAGGAGCTGAAGGCATGAACACTGACTGCCAAGAAGCACCTACTTCTGAATATCCACTTGTGAGATTAATTTCTGTGATCAATTGAAATAGTATTTAGGAACCTACTCTGTATGAACCAAGTACTATAAAAAAGTACAGAGATAACTAAAATGCCTATTTTATGTGTGGAATTAGCTGTTTGAGGAAAGTGTCTCACCCAGATATTACTGATTCCCTTAATGAATAAAAAGCAGACTTTGTCTTCATTATTGTGAGAAACCATCCAAAGCTAATTACTTCTGATTACATACTACCCTATGCCTATTTATTTTATTAGCACACTAAAATCAAAATTTGAATTTATTTCAAATTTAATTCTATACCAATACACTATATACAAATCATCAAAACAGCATTATATTCCCATTTGCAAAATAAATTCATTAGCAAATATTTACATAGTCTTGCTAAATGAATGGCACTGAGCTTGTGCTATATGAATTTAAAATAAAAATCATATGTCTTAAAAGGATAAGCATTCACTGATTGTTAAGGACACAAAACAAACATTCAAGAAATCGTGTAGAGGGGTAAGAGCAATGTGGGAAATAGAGTTCTTAGGTGAAGACAGCACATAGCAGGCATGGCCAGTACAGAACCCTGGCAGAAGGGGACTGGAGAGCTTTCTTGAAGGATGCCAAACTAAAGCCTTAGCAGTGCTACTGCCAAAAAGAATTTTCCAATCACCCTTCAGTGTCCTTAGATAATTTTAAAGAATGCTTACTTTAGATTAAAAATACACTAGAAGGCTAGGGATATAACCTAGTGGCTAACAGTATGTGCTGTGCAACCATGAGGCCATAAGTTCCAAACATGAGAACCCACATAAATACTAGGCATGGCCTTGTAGAGTTGTAACTCCAGCTCTGGGGACAGAGACGGGATTGGAACCCCAGGATTGCTGGGGCTTGCAAGCTTCCAGTCAAGCTGCATGTTAAGTGAAAGACCCGGCTTCAGGAAGAAGATGGAGAGTGTTAGAGAAGGACACTGGACATCTTTCTCTGGCCTTTTCACATTCATGGGTACACACACATGTACATATCCATACTCACGTACATACACATGTACATATCCACACTCATGTACATACACACATGTACATATAAATACATGTACATATGTACATACACATACCCTATAAATTCACACTCATAAACAAATATAAACAGAGAAGAAAAGAAGGGGAAAAGTAGATCAGAAATTTTCTGTGATAGGAAACTAAGGAATTAGTTAAAAATAAATTATTTAAATAAAAGTGCTACTAAATTTAAAAATTAGATCTTTCCCTGTCAAACACTACCTTTCTCTTTGTTTATATCCCTCAATTTTGTTTTTGCCTTATAGAAAGTAATATAATCACAAGTAAAAGTAAATGGAAAGGTGCTTAGCCTTCTGCCAATTCACAAAGACAAAAGCATTCTCCCTGGGTTTTTTTTCCTGGTCAGTTTACATCTAATACCTAGTGACTGCTCACAGTGCTGTTGAGACCATCTGTGGAGGCAGCCCAAAAATTAGTACTTGCATCAGGCTTAGCACTGAAAGTACAGAACTAAGCTATCAATGCCCTAGAGATACTATAAACAAGAAAAACTTTTGCATGGATTAAGGAGAGCTTGTGTTCTTTTGAATTCTATTTGTAATGACTTTTGCCTTTGATGACTTTAAGCAACCAATCAGGAAATTCTAGTAAAAAAAAATCAAAGAATTGCCAAGCTGGGCTGTGTGATATTTAGGCATGCAACTTGAGTACTATGTGGTAATTCCTCTTTTATGATTTAACAAAGCATTCAGCTAAGGAGTAATCACCTGAGCTACCAACTATTGAATTTCTATGCAGGTTGGGAAAGGTCTGACCACAATCTAAGATTGCAGTTGAAGAGGACACAAAGTATGCATTGTGGAAAAATCACTGAAAACTGGAATGTACAAAGTATTTGGATCATTGTTCTTAGCCTTTCGTTATGAGCAAGACTGAAAATATCTCCTTTTTGAAACTTTTTGTATCTTTCTCATGAAATATTTCATTTGGACTTTTCCCTTGCTTCTATTTCTTTTTTTAATTTACATATTAACATTAAATTTCAGCTAGAGGACAAAGGAGCTTGTGAGACATGTTGTCAGCCAGTTTAGTTAGAATTACAAATTTTAAAAAAGCAAGAAATTGAAGTGGTTCCTTAATTCGTGCGGTATAGATGCGATTTTCAACACAGCATCAAGACACCTCCATCTTGAACTCAAAGACATATAAAGGGCTGTGATGCTGTGCATAATTTTTGAGCCTATTCTCCAAATTTCAAGGAAATTGCAAACGCTAGCATGGAAGAGATCAGAATGTACCACAACCTAGTGATCTGAGTACATGTTTATGGAAGGAGTTAAAAATAGGGTCTTCAAGTACAGCAAATAAAAATAAGAAATAACAGCAGTTTAATTTGCATTTCAAAACATTATTGAGTAATTTTTCTTACAGAATCATGCTTCATTTATTACATGGGGCATATTTGTACCACAAAATTTATTTCTTACTAATATAAACCTCAAATTTAACTGAGTTCCTGCATTTTATCTGGCATGCTTAGGTAAAAATTTTTATTTTACTAGCCTTGAAAACACTATTTAACTTCTTTCATTCTTGATATACTATCATTATAAAATTGGAATAAAAGCCCTACATTTTTAAAGTGGTTGTTGATGGTGGTGGTGATGGTGGTGTATATGTGTGTGTGATGACAGGGATTGGACACAGGGCTTCCTGAATGCTACTTTAGAGCTCTGTTCCTGAAGTATATTTCCATCCCTTTACAGGGTTCTTGATATGCAATAAACAAGATCATATACAAATGTATTCACTGGCACTAAGTAAACAGGAAAGTTAAAACCACTGTTATCATTATTGATGTTATTGTTGCTATAACAGAATATTGCAGACTGGGTAACTTATGAAGGGAAATGGCTTGTTTGGCTTACAGTTCTGGAAGCTAGAAAATCCAAGTTTATGATGACAGCATCTGTGTGATTTCTATTGGGAGACTTCATTCTGCTTCATAGCAAGGTGCAAGATGCCACATGTTCGCACAGAATGCTGGCTTAGGTTTCTCGTCCTCTTTTCAAAAAAGACAATAATCCATTGCACAATGCCATCCTCATAAACTCACCCAATCTTTATTATGTCCCAAGGTGCCATCTACACCTATGTGAATGGGAGGTGGGCCCATCTAAACCATAGCTCTCAAGATCTGTTTTTGCAAGGAAAGCTGCCAATAAAGCATTATAACATCTCCAGAAACATCAATTTCATGTGGAGCTTTGTACTTTTAAAGGAACTAAAGTGTTCAGATTTGTTTAAAAAGTACTTCTTAGTTGATAAGAAAATCCCCAGGAAACAAATGTAATATTGTGAGAAGCACTCTGATTTCATCTTGTAACATTTTTCTTTGATTTTATAGTTTCCAGCTTATTCAGTTCAGAAAAAAAAAAAAACCTAAGTCTTTGGTTTATGGCTTTGTCTTTTAGATAACACTAACGATATTTAGTTATGTCTTTTTTTCATTATTACTACAAATTTGCTCCTTGGTCATGAAATCTAGTCACAAATTTAGTAATTTTGTTCAACTATGTTTTTTTTAACAATACAAATAAGTGAGAATCCTTATATATTACATTTTCTTTAACCATCCAGTCATCTGTCCATTGTGTTCATTGAAATAATAAGTCCAAAAGTATTTTAAAGCAAAGTAGTATTGCTAGTTGCTAAGGAGTAGACAAATAATGCAAGGTGGTTTTGGGCTCTGTGAAGTTCTCTCAGGATGTAAGAGGGAGCAGCACAGCAGTCTCACCTACCCCATGAGTTATGCAGTACAGCATGGGGAATGAGATGTTAGCTGATGGGGCATATTAATTCAAAAGTACTGAGCAAAGTTTTTGACATCTGAGCTAGTTCTTGAAGAACAGAAAAGTGGCACAAGGGAAGATGGTTACATGGGGCTGTGACTCATTTCATTTAACCTTATACCAGTCCTATGTGATGACTTTATATTTCAGTTTCATAACTGATAATACTAAAGCTGAAAGAAGTTATGTAATTTGCCCACGGTCAATTGCATGAGAGAGAATAGAATCTAGAGGAAAGAAACACATGTGGGAGAATCAGGAAATCCTACTGAGACAGGTTCATGTAGTCTGGTTAAAGCAGTGGAACTCAGAGGATGTGCCCAGAACTAGAAGCTTCTTACAGAGAACCCTTTGTGCAAATACAAATTCTCAGGTTCCAACCCAGCCTTGTTGCACCAGTGAGTCTGAGCATGGATCTGGTAATGCGTGTTTCTGTAGACTTTCCAGGTGATGCTGTGGCCTAGGGAAGTTTCTGAACCCTGGAGCAGAGCAGCAGTGGGTTCATACTAGAGTGTGTAGCACCAAGAGTGCTTCCTACATCATTAATTATCTATCATTTCTAAATCATAGTTTCTTTTTTTTAAGTGAGGCTTAGATGTTTTTACTGGGTACCCAGAGTTGAGAAAAACTGGGATCTAGCAACTAGAACACAAACAAGGGCAGGCTAACAGGTCCTTCAGCAGAGAAGTAAGAGCAAGAAAACTTGGCTATAATCATTAGTTTTCAAGAAAATATCAAATGACCGCCTCCCTAAGAATGGCCCCAGCTTGTTGACAGCAAGTTGATCAGGGCTGTGGGCATCAGAATTGTACCACTGCATTTAAAAACAGCAGAGGTTTCCTGAAGTGTAAGAGTTAGGGGAGGACCTAACTTTGCTGGAATGTCATTCTGCACTTTACACCAGGGAACATCCATCATTCAAATACTCAGTGCTAACCTTCTAGCCTCTGAACATCTCCTCCACATACCACAAGCTCTCCATTAGGACACTTGCTGCAGCATGGACACCAGTTCTTCAATGAGACAGGACATTCTGTACAGGGCTGGGCCTCTTTTAGCTTCAGTTTGTGATACATAGCATAATATCCCACATCTGTATGGGATGTTGTATAAAAGGTTGCTGAATTCTGGGAGTTCTTTGACACACTGGCTCATCCATCCATTCACTGAGTATGGTATTCTTTCCTCCCTGTATAACCCCTAGTCTTTATTTTGTCTGTCTGGAGAATCCTTCCCATTTCTTTAAAACCACATTTACACCCAAGAGTCACCTGTCCATGACTATGTCTGTGAACAAGATAACATTTACTTAGTTTGTTTTCTTCATAAGACCCTGCTTTGTGCATAATTCATACTTACTACAATGAAAATAAAGATTTCTCTCTGGTTCAGTGATTTGTAGCTCTCTCAGGTCTTATTTTATTTTGTATTTTTCCTTAGTATAGTGTTTAGCATATATCAATGTTAATATTTGCTAAGAAAAAAAGAAAGAAAACTCTCCTGAACTAACCCCACAATATTATGAGTGTTTTAAGCATACTTTACTGTTTGTTCTGTATACATTCCCTCTGTGACTTAGGGGATTATTGCATAAGCAATAGAAACAAACAGTTTTCATTATAACTCATTCCCAAGGTATTTTAGGCAATAGCCTTCATCTTAAAGGTATTGCTGAGGCACAACAGAAGGATGTTTAAAACCAGCACATCCATGGAAGTCTTGACTCTGTTGTGTTGATTTTCTCCTCTGCTGCAGTATTTCTTCCCATGAGTGATCAAAATGCAAATCAGAAGTAACCTGAATTTTAACTAAGCAAGCCAAAAAACAAACCCATCTGTAACTCTTGATGTGCAATTTTAAAGCCAAAAAGTACAAAGAACACAGGCTGTGGAAAGTATACAAGAAAATAAATCTCAGAAAATCCAAAACTAAAGTGAACCCAGATAAATAAGAGAGATGCTTTGATGCTAACTGTAGATAAGAGAACAGCAGAGTCATAAAACATTGTCTTTAGGACAAAGGCCTCCTGAGATGCCAGGACTCTGCAGTAGGTGTGTAGGTTTTATTTTTGAGCTGCCTCTAATGATGCTAGAGGGCCAATAATGAATCTAGAGAACAGATCCAAACTAAATAAAAATTTTCATCATCCTCAATTTCTTTATCTGAGGAAAAGCAGAGAAAGAGAACAGAAAGATTCTGATATCCATAGGAAATGAGAAGCAAGCCAAAATAATCCTTAATAATACTAATACATGGAAAACTAGCTACTTTTCCAGAAAGTTATACTAAAAGAAAATAGAGCAATCTAAAATACTTGTCCTATTGGATTTTAGGCATTTAATAAACTTGTTTAAGAAATATGACCACCTAGTCAACTAAAAATATCTCCATACCAATAAAGGGGAAAAATCTCAATTTTTTAAATTGGGGAAGTACTAATATATTTGTATCGATGTACAGTAGTAGCACATGTAACCACAATGTTAATGACAATGAAGTTCACCTGACAAAGATAGACAGGCAAAGAAGACATCCCCGGAGACAGTTTCTACAAGAACAAAACTTATTACAGTAACTAGACAGATACAGTTTAGCATCTTCTGTAATAAAAACACTCTATATAGCACCAAAAAGCCTACCAAAATAGAGAATAGTAACTCACCTCTACTGACTCAAAGGGTAGCGTTCATAAGCAATGTGTAAACTAGTGTTAATATGCTAGAAGATGTTGGAGGGCTGATCAACACGGCCATCTTCATTGAATATTCTTATCAAAGTCAGGCACCTCCCATTCCCCATGGAGACCAACGGGAAGGGTGGCTCACCTCCTGATGACCACATTCCAAAGGAACATCTCCAGGGGCTGAAGGCAGACACTGCTGACTTACTAAAGTTGCACAGTCGCT
The DNA here is from genome assembly GCF_000622305.1 of Nannospalax galili. Taxonomy (NCBI): domain Eukaryota; kingdom Metazoa; phylum Chordata; class Mammalia; order Rodentia; family Spalacidae; genus Nannospalax; species Nannospalax galili. The sequence continues at coordinate 3,435,636 of NW_008329335.1, forward strand.
GGAGGAAGACACTTGATTCAAAGAAGCAGAACTAGGGTACACTTGAAAGGCTCTGCAAGTCAGTCCTCTAAGAAAAAGGAGGGCAGGACCTAAAGTCAGTAAGAAACCTATCTCACATGTTGTCAAGCTGAGAGAAGCATCAAGGCCATATTCTACGTTAGGACAAAATCTCACATATTTCATACAACAGAAGAAGAGAGGTCAGTTTTCTCTCCCCCCAAGAGATGAAAACCTGTACCTCCTGACAGAATTCTATATAGCTCTTAGACAGCTCAGAACTAATTCTCAAGCTTCACTTTTATACTTGTCTAATCAAAAACAAATCTAGACTTAGCAACTATGAAGAGTATTCATTTAAAATTACCATTGCAAGGCAGGAGAGGGACCAGCAATAGGGAGAGCATTTTGGTCACAAAATCTGTCAGTGTCTTAAGGTGAGGTGAGGTGAGGTTAAGCAGCCAACTTGGGATATGGAATGGGTAAAGGGCTACATGCTGAATAACAGAAACTGACCAACCTTGAAGCTAGCCTTACTTCCTAGGAGGGAACTGAGAACGACTGGACGCTGGCTCAGTGAGAGTGGCTTAATGGACCAAATCATGAATAATAAGCATCTTGTTCTCATAGATCTACAGGGAAGAGAGTTCAATGGATCATTTATGAAAGAAAGAACAGGAATTTGGAGGGTCTGTATCTGGCCTTGTCAGAGGTGAATAAGCAGATCTGACTGGTACCTATCTCACAGGGAGGGGGAATGGTAGCTACTTCCCAGACCAAGGGCTTCTTCACTGTTTTCCAAGATAACAGACTCCCATGAAATTGAGTGTCATAAATGGCTCTCAGTCTTTAAGATATCTGCATTGTAACACTGGAGGACAAGCCTAATCCCTAATATGATATACGTCTCTGTGGACACACATTCAAAGGCTTCCAATAGATACCTTAGCAGAGCGCTAAGTGTAAATCCATCTCTCCATTCTTTATAAAGATCAGCATTTCCATTTGCCCTTACAATGTGCTGGTCCACGTTTGTCAGGCCAGAAGAGTCATTTGAGCTTCAGGTTCTGATGGATAGCCTGTTAACAGCATCCGACCTTAAGCAGGTCTCTAGGCCTTTGGGCTCACTTATATTTGTATTAAAGGAAGGTTTTGCAGGTTATTTAGAATTGAATGAATTTAAAAGTTCATGTGATATATATCACAGTAGGATTTATTTGGCAAATTTTTACCAATTAATGAGAGATAAAATTTTGTGGAAATGCTAGCTGCAGGAAATTTTAATAACTTTAAAGAAATATGAATAGTTCTATTGTGGCATTTGTACTCATGTCGCTTTCTTAGATTCCAACATGTGTTTTAGCAAGACACTCTGACGGATTCTCTGTTGCAGAGAGGCAAACACAAAACTACTTGAAATCTCAGAGAAATGTTACAGTAATTTCAGATTTGTAAAAATTTTCTCACTTCTTTGAACATACTAAGAGGAAATGAAGTGGCCATGAAATAAAAGAAAATAGAAAAGTCTTATTTAGTGGGGATAATATGTTTGCAATTTTTGTGGCCTGACTTGACACATTCTAGAATTTTATACTTCTGTGTTGTGGATCTCACCTCACCTTCAGCCCCGTCCTTGTGCTGATACCCTAATTACCTCACATTGACCTTAACAGAGTGATACCTTAGGTAATATGTGAGAGGTATTCCTGCTCAAGTGATTTAACACACACACACACACACACACACACACACATGCACACACACACATGCACACACACACACAAAGAGGTAAGAAAGGGTAAGAAAACTTAGAAAGCCACACAATGACTTCCTAGGTGGTAACTGCATTGCTCCATCCAGGTTGTGAGATGACACTCTGTCCAGAAATAACACAGCTTCTCAAATAGCTCCCATGCACAGTATGCTCAAAGTCCCTGGTTTTGTGCGTTATGGGCAAAAGCTATACTACAGTTCTGTAACATCTACCAAAAAAAAAAAAAAAAACCTAAGTCATTGAACTCATCCTCATATTTCTGAACAGCAAAAACTTATTATTTTCTATTACAAAGTATTTCTAATCTCAGAGCAAAACCAACTAGAAAGATGGTCTTATTGGCATAGTTATATTATTGGCACAATAATAATTAGTCTGAATGTCCTATAATACAGTTTTATTTACTCATTATATTACTTTTCTGTCACTGTGCTAAAACATCATGATAAAGGCAATTTATAAAAGGAAGAGTTTATTTTGGCTTACAGCTCCAGAGGGATGAGTCCAAAATCATAGGGAGGCATGGCTGCAAGTGTCAGGCATGCAGCTGGAAACAAAGCCTGAGAACTCACATCTTCAATGCAAACACGAAGCAGTGCAAATGAAAGTGAGCCCAGACTATGAACTCTCAATGCTGGCCCCAAGTGATGTGCCTCCTCCAACAACGCTACACTTCCTAAACATTAAACAGCACCACCAACTCGGGAACGAGCATTCAAATAGTAAGTCTATGGGTAATACTTCTCATGTAAACCACCATAGCCATTGAAAACATAAGTAATAAATGATTATTAAGCTTAATTAACATTCTGATTGCTAAGTAAGAGGCAGTGGATGACAAGAGAAAGGCTCTTTCTGTTTTGTTGGGGATGTTGTGCATGTACACAGCTTCATTTTCAAATGGAGGTGTACATTCTGAAACACATTTTCGAAGCCAGATATCCTTTATGAAAGTAGTGCAGTGGCTGGAGTATTCAGTTCATTTCATTTGACTGTTCCTTGCAAAGCTTCTTTGTTATTTAAAACCAAAGTTGCCAATGAAAAGATATATGTAGAATTCACTGAAGAAAACAGATGATATACATATTTTAAATAGAGGACATATTAAGAACAGATAGAGGGCTGGAGAGATTGCTCAGAATTTAAGAGCACATGCTCCCCTTGCAGAAGACCCAGGTTCAGTGCCCAGTACCCACAGGGTGGCCTCCGACCACGTAGAACTCCAGTTCCAGGGAATCCAATGCCTTCTTCTGGCTCAGGCTCCTGAATGTACTTGATGCACCTTAACTCATGTGGGCACACACACATATACACATAAAAAGCAAATCTTTAAAAAAAGATAGAAATATAATCACTTGATAAATTTGCTTGCCACACTAACTGGCCAGTGCTTTCTAAGTTTCTGAATATATTTTAAAGAAAACTATATGGAAAAATGTTATTTTTAAAACACTAACATTTCTACAATGTTCACAAGAAGCAATATATAACTTGAATACATACTATTAACCATAACAGAAGCAGATGAACTAGAAAAGAAAATAAATTGCAAAATACATAAATCTTTGTTTATGAGCAGCTTTGTAAGACTTACTATATAGTTTTGAAAATGTTTCCATTTTTCTGGCAGTCACTCATGAGAAGGGAAAACACATCAATTGCCTGGCAGCTTCATTTGACTTTTTAAGGATGATTTCAACTAGAATTACCTGTAGTTTCTGGCAAAATGTAAAGACTTTGCAAATTGCATTGATTAAAGGCATTTTTAAAATAGGACTGTTACTGTGAAAATATCATCTAGAAACAAAATTCACAAGATACTTTTTCTATGTTCCCTTTGCAATTTCTGATGAAGCCTGTGTTCACTATCGCATGCAGTGTACATATTCCATCCTGTCTTCTTGGATCATTTTCACTATTTACTATTTTTAAATGGTGAACTATATTTTAGGGTAGCAGCCAGATGCTAGAGAGCACATTCAGTGTGTATTTGGCCTGTTAAGCGGCTAGTCAGTGTTACACAACAAACTTTAGAACTTACACTTATTTGGCTGAAAATACCTTAATCAATTTACAGCTCCATTTTCTGCTCTGTGTTGCCTCTGGTCACTACTTTCATTCTTTGATTTTATGAATTTGACTACTTTTTTATGTTTCATTATAGAGTCAAGCAGTATTTGTTTTTCTATGGCTAGCTTTTTCATTTAACATGATGCCATTAAGGTTCATCTGTATTGTCACATAAAACAGAATTTTTATGCCTAAATAATACTCTGGTCAACATATATAACATTTTTTAAAAGTTCATGCATCTGACAGTAGAGGATGTGGTTTTAGCCACATCTGGAAAATTCTAAAATTTGCTAAAATAAAATTATTGTGTTAAATTTCTTTCAGATCTATTTTTATTTTTTCTGTATAAACATGTAGTAGTGGAATCATTGTAGACTATGGTAGATCTATTTTTTACTTTTTAGACAAAACTCCATACTGCTTTAGATAATAGCTGTACTTTTTGCATTCCTTCTAATAGTGTACAGTATTCCAATCTCTCCAGTTAACATTAGTTGAGTGATTTGTAAAGGATGTATATAAAAATAATTCCTTTCATTCTCTTAACAGAATACATTGTATTCCTAGCATGATATTTCTTAGGCTTCCTGGTTCTAAATATTATGTGAATATTAATTTTAAACCTAGTATCATTTTCTTCTAGCTCCCACAAAACAGTAATTTCTGATTCCTACAATATTGCATCTGTAACAGCATTTATCTGTTTTCTTCCTTTCCTTTTTTTTGTCTTTTTGAAGCACGGTCTCCCTGTAGCCCCAGGTGTCCTGGAACTCACTATGTAGACCAGGCTGGCCTTGAACTCACAGAGATCCACCTTCCTCAGCCTCCCAAGTGCTGGGACTACAGACGTGCACCGCCACACCCGTTCTTTATTTTCTTTTAAAATTGCAGTTTTACAAAAACTGAAGTATTCTGCATGGAAATACCAGAAACTACTTCTTAGACATATCTAGCAATTTGTCCATGCAAATCCTTAAATAAAATATATTTAAATTTCACACACCAATTTTCCAGCACTATATTTATTGGTTAGAATAGCAGACTTTTCAGAGGAGAATTACTTACAACTGTTGATTTTTAGCAGCCTTTTCCACAGTCTTTGAATGTACCAGGCATGGCAGTACACACCTTTAATTCCAGAACTCTGGAGGCAGAGGCAGGTGGATCTCTGTGAGATTGAGGCCAATCTGGTCTACGTAGTGAGGTCCAGGCCAGCTGGGGTTACAGGAGACCCTGTCTCAAAAAATGAAAACAAACAAACAAAGAAACCAAAAAACAAAGAAACAAAAAAAATCATTGAATGTAGTGGACCACTCACTCAAGTATTTTTTGTGTGTGTCAAGTAACAAGGAATACTTGTCAACTTTTTTTTTCTTTTATTGATGTCCCAAATATGGATGGTCTGTGTCACAGGCAAAAGAGGAATTTGCTGATTTTTTTTTCTGGCTAGTTAAAATCTCTTAAAATAATACAGGTAAATTAATGGTCCAAAGACAGTTTTCACTTGATAAATATCAGGGCAAGAAATTTCTAGTTGAGCAGACTAAAAAAAATCATGAATACAGTATTTCTGATGGAAACTAATTCCGTAGTTGCTCAAGCTACTCTAATCTAATCATCTGTGACAGAAGAAATGAGAACAGGTAGGAAACATTTCATTAAGTTAGAAATGGGGAGAAAGAAAACTGTGGTGCTTTACCCTGTTTTATTCATAGCTCCACAGACAAGATCACAATGGAAAGAGATTTATCATGTAAATGGTTGTGACCTTTTCCAATCCTTTCCATGTTCTGGAAGTTAAATCCTAGAAAGCACATTTTCACAGAATAGCACAATGTTTTTCTACACGTAGAGTTCAAGGCGCAAAGAAGCTGTGTTAGCTCAGCCTTCCTTCCCACTGTGCACCTTCACAGCCAACTAGCTCTTCGACAGTGCCACCTGGGTGTGTCTGTAACACTCGGCTGAAGTCAACTTGCTCTCCTACCCCCATAGGAACTATGCTAGAGACCTCATGTTTTCTGTTGTCACATTTTTAGGAATATATTTTTAACAATTTTAAGCAACATCCTAAACTAAGTATTTTTAGAATGTGTTCTATTAGAATATTACTCCTGTAATTTATTGCTGTGGAGAGGAATTGTGGATATGATACAGAGAGAGAGGGAGAGGGAGAGGGAGAGGGAGAGAGAGAGAGAGAGAGAGAATTCAAATTCAAAGGGAACTTGAGCCTGGTAGCACAGGCCTGTGATGCCTTTTACTCAGGTGACTGAGGCAGAATCACAACTTCAAGGCCACCCTTAGTAACTTACTGAGACCCTATCTCAAAGTGAAAAATAACTGCCCCCCCTCAAAAAAAAAAAAAAAAAGCTGAGGAAATAGTGGTAAAAATGTAAGAGGCTCTGAGTTCATTACCTGACACCAAAAGGCCAAGAAAATGAAGTTGGCTTTGGTGGCACCTGCTTTTAATCCCAATATTCAGGCAGCAGCTGGGGGCAAAGGCAGGCCAATCTTTGTGAGATCAAGGCTAGTCTGGTATATATATAGTAAGTTCCAGGTCAGCTGGGGCTTCAAAGAAATCCTGTCTCAAAACAAGAAAAAAAAAAAAAAAAGAAAGAAAAGGAGAAAAAGGGAGGAAGAGGAAGTTTAGGGGGAAGACTTTTTTCCATGTTCACTTACCCCCAGTAACAGTGCTGAATGATTTATGTTTTCTTATTTATTCATAAAATAATTTCAGGGAGTTGGTGTTTGCTAAATAACTGGTTTTAGAAAAGTCAATTCAATTGCTAAAAATTACATTGCTAATAAAAGCAAAATAAAATTTCAACCAGGATCCATAAGAGTCTAGTGTCATTAGATATTACCATTGCATTAGTGTTTTGTTAATTTTAATTTTAATTTTCAGATATTCTTATGATTTTTTGCCATTGGTATTATTTATACCTAGTAATTCTGTGTTTGTGTGTGCCTGGTGTGCATGTCTGTGTGTGTGTTCATCAGGCTTACCTGCCCATGGGTGTGCATGTACATGGAGGCCAGAAGTTGACTTCACATGTGTTGTATGTTCTTCCATTGTCCTCCACAGGGTGGCCCATTAACTCTGGTATTCACTCATTCAGCTAGACTAACTGACCAGCAAGCCCCAGGGATCCTTCTGTCTCTGCTTCCCAGCTCAGGGCTTACAGGGACACACACATATGCTGCACTATCATGGGTGCTGGGGATCCAAACTCAGATGCTAATGCTTGTGAGGCAAGCATTTTACCATCTCCCCAGCCCACAATTAATGCTTTTAGTAATATTGGCTTACTGTATGTCTTCTTAAAATAAATACAATTCCAATAAGTCAAAATGAAATCATCTTTTTTACATAGGTACCATTATATTTAAAAAAACATATTGATAGGCAAAAGTAAATTTTGGTCAGTACTGTTTGTAAATATGTGTTCTAGCATGTCCTCTGGCGTCCTTATAAAAATCAGTATACAGTATTAGGAAATAGGAAGATCAACACACACATCTGTGCAATGGAAAGAACATGGAGCACTTGGAAGCCAGTTTTCCCACTATCCAAGTCAATGCTTTTCATTCAGTTATATTCAGTATTAAATATAACTATATATATTAGTGGGGCACTAAATTATGTGATATGTATACCATGTAGGATGACTGAAGAAAATTAACATATTCATTAGTTACTAGTTTTTGTGGTGAGAATGTTTGAAGTGTATTCCCTAAACAACCAGAAAGTAAACTGTACACTTAATGATGAGAGTCTACAATGCTACTCAAAAATGTCAAAACTCTTATTCCTCTGAACTAATGCTTCCTGTCCTTTGAGTGCTGCCTGGTCCCCTCCCGCCTCCCAGTGTTTGGTAACCACCACTCTGCTCCCAGTGTGTTAGACCCACACATGAGAAAGAATCTCTGGACCTGGATTATTTCACTTAGCGTGTTTCCCAGAGTCACCTATGTTGATACAAATGGCAGGGTTTCCTTCTTTCATTGTTTTAATTTTATTTTTAGCTTGTTGTTACTATGGTGTATGTGCTATAGCACATATGTAAAGTTGGTTCTCTCCTTCCAAACCTTTACCTGGGCTCTGGGGATCAAACTCTGGTTGTCAGGCCTATATGGTAAGTGCTGAGCCATGTTCGTGATCTTAAGGATTTCCTTCTTTTTTTTAATTTAGAAGCTTTCATTGAGAATATGCAGTGCACAATGTTTATCTGTTCACTTTCTGATGGTCACTAGGTAGACCATATAACTGAGCTGTTTTGAACATGGCTGTGGTGAACACAAGATTACAGGTTTCACTTAATGATATATGGAACTCCCTAGTAGGTTACACACCACCTGGGGAAGGCAGCACTCAGTCCTGTGGACCTGAAGCTCACTCCTGGTAAGACTCTTAAGGGTGTTCTAATTGGATGTTCACCTAGAGTTTTCCTTCTTGAATGATTTTCTACCTATGTTGGCCAAAACTCTACAAACAAATAGATCTGTTAAATTCCACTACAAATGTAACTCAGATTTTGTAGAATTCAATACCTCATAACTAATAGAAATGGAATGGTGTTTATGTGTTGTACATTAACAATGTAAAAAGCAGATGCAACTTGGCTTTATCTACAGCATGCCAAATCATTTCATCACCTTCTTAACTTCCCGTCTTTAATAGGAAAGTATGTGACACAGGGAAAAGAACAACTCAAGATTATAAGTATTACACACATGTCCATTTCTATAGAGCAAGGCCATGCCACTGCCCGTGGGCTTACAGAAGGTTGGAGCCCAAATGCTCCCAATGTAGCTCAGTGAGTGTCTGGTTGGAGGCCTCCTGCTGCATTTTGAAACATATAAGATCTCCATGTTTCTAGTGGATAATCACAGATTCCCCTTAAGGGAATGGGAGGAAATTACCCAAGAGACATTAGAGTATATGAGGTTAAGTTTGCAGAACCATTCTAGATGTAACAGAGCTACTTGGCTATTCAATATACCATTACTACAAAAATGATGTTTAGAACTTAGAAATGGTCTAAAACCACTTTAAGAAAAACAGAAGAGTGAGTATGTAGTGTTGTTGTATGGATTAGTAAAAGATTTCCAGACAAAGCAGTATATTTTATTGGCCATTAATGAAAAAGTTATGGATTGGGCAATACTTCAACTCTCTGGGACTGTGTCTTATTTCTACAATGTGTAAAGGTGGCATTTTCCTGATGGTGTCGGTGAGGATGCAAAATGGAACATGGTGTTTACATTACTTAAAAAACAAATGGAAAGCCCTCAGCAAATGCTAGCTTTTATTCAAACAAGTCAAAGAAAATATCTTCCTAAATTAGTTAAAATATTCCGTGACTTGAGAGAAAATGTCTTCTTGATATTCTTTAACAATTAAACAGTAGGCACTGATTTCCTTTTATTCACTAAGGAATAAAATATGCATAGATTTCTCCAGACAGTAGTTGGTTAGGCTTTAGTAACAGACCAAAGTGCAGGGAAGGATGGACAGAAAAAGAAACAATAACATAGCAGGGAAGCACCCAGACCATATTCACTATGACACACACAGTAGCATTGTGCTTTAGATCAGTAGAAAAATAGTTATGTTAACACTGGAAATTACAATCAAACACCAAGCTAGGACAGCACATGAAATTAGATATATAAGATATATTGTGTTCTATTATATAGGTGTGATCTATTACATACATAATATACAATAGAGCACCTCACAGTTCTATTTGCATCACAACACCAGAAAATAAGAATATTTTTTAAATTACATATGAACTGAAAATAAAGAGAATACTTGGCTATCATAGAAATATCTACTTCCTCCACTTTGAGAGTGATGGTGCAACACTTCAGCTATAAGGATCATAGACAACCTAAGATCAACAGAAGTACCTTAAAAACAGCTAGTCACAGAGATTCCACCAATTAATTACCATGGTAGGTGTCAAGTGTTATTATGTGTAAATTAAACAAAATCTGTTACCACTAATGATCTGAAGGATGAAGGGCTAGAGACGGTTCTAAAAGGAAATATATGCATGTATATGAAATCTATAGAAATTATATGAAAAAATAATGACTTATCATAAACAGCTTTGAAAGTGTTCATTTTTACATCACATGAATAGCTTCTTACCTCTGTTCTTTGTACCTCCCTCTTCTGGAATTTATCTGTATGACAAAAGGAGTCAGTTTGTTTTCCCCTTAAAACACATTTAACATTGCCTATTTAATTTTTTTCCTTATGCTTTCTCACAAAGTGTATAAACATTAATTTAAATAGCTTGAAATTTAATTATACTTACATATGAAAAAGGATCCCTGTGAAACTCGGCCCAAATTCCTAAATTTTTCACACAGAATTTTGAATAGTGTCAAAAATATGATAGGTTTCATTCTCTGATATTTATGGCCATGCCTGAACTTTATGTCCATTGAGGCTAAGTGACAAATAGGACAATTATATTCAAAACATCCCTATAAATAAAAGGGAATAACTGTACCTAGAATGAAGCTAATTTTTGAGATTTCAGTAATATTAATTTTTCTTATGTAAAGTACAGTATTTTCTTTACCTAAAGGGGTAAAGGTGGGTATTATTTTTCATATTCCAAATGAGTTCAGTCAATGAAAAATTTGTACTAAAACACTCAATGTTATCTATTACTATTGGGTTTGAGTAACAGACCTACAAGGTCTTTGAAGACACACCATTTTCCCTGACCGTCTTGTCATACCAAGAACTTTTCTATAGTGTGTCTGCTGCTCCTGATGCATTCATTATCTGACTCTCTAGTGCATGCCAGCTAATACTGTCTAATTCCATTCAGTCTATTCCATGAATTTGGAGACCCACAAGGTAAGAACTCAGTAGCATGAGGCTCCCACTCTCCAGATGCCAGTGCAAAGTTCATGTTATGACCTGAGCTTCTGACTTACAATGGTTTCCTGTTGAGTAATTTCCTTACAGAACTCACAGTAATCATTTAAATTATGAGACACTGAGGAAAACCCAGGTGGAACTGTGCCAAGGATGAAGTGTGAATAGATTTTAATTGCAAATGTATGACTGAATAGAGATGGAACATGTGGACCTAAAGATGCAGAGACTCGGCAACTTTCTTTTTTACCTCCCACCTTCCAAGACTAGATGTCTTTTGTGGGCCCTCTACTTCCTGCCTCACTGGTGACCTGTTCTATCCTGATGCTGTCTAAGGATACTCTAACTCCTTAGCATAAATACTGATGCTTGTTAAAGATCCTTGTATCATCCTTATCATTCAGGACATTATAATGGGTTTAGGAGTTCTTTGCTAAGAACTAGGGACTAAGACCAAAAAATATGCATTTCTTAGTTACAGGAAGAAAAAAAAGAGTGAATCCACTTCCAATAAAAGCAGCATTTCCCAAAACCTATAAGGAAGTTAATAACATTTGTTAAATGTTGCTTATGTCTGTGTCTACATGCAAGTGATATTTCCATTTCTTTCTTTCCTTGTGCTCATTCACTTGTCTATATTTCTAGTAAGGTAGAAGGGATCTCCAATCTGTATCATAAGTAGTCAAATCTGCTTTGAAACACTCATCCACCAATCTCTGTCCATCAAAACTCAGCTTCTAAAGTTCCCAAAAGCAATGTAAGAGGCAGCATCGTATCTAACCTTTAACTAGACAATTATTCTCCCCATAGCTTCTATCGAGGGGTCAAATGTGTAGAAGAAGGCTTGTTGGGAGAATGTGGTGTGTCTACTTTACCATATTTATTTCAGATTAAGTATTATTTATTGTTGGACTAAAATAATAGCAGAATAATTCAATTTGAGTCCTGTTTTTTATGTTTTTATTGAATTTTTGTGTATTTCATACAGAATATCTCAAACAGTCTTAATCACCTTTATACCCCCTCCCCACCGGCACCTTCCCATATACCCGCCTCCACTGGAATGCATATACTCCATCATCCATGTTAAGGCCCACTGTGTCAAGCCAGTGTCCCCAAACATCCCTCAGTGCAAGTCCATCCACAGTGGTCTAGTTGGACTATCTAGAGTCTCTTGTTTTAGGAAGATCAGCTCGTCCTCAACTAGCAGTAATCTGTTGCTAATATGTCTTCAGCTAAGATTGGGGTCTACTGTTCATTTCTCCAGTTCTATTCTGGGATTTTGTCTGCCTGAGTTTACATGGGACTTGTGTATGTTGACACCTTTGCCATAGAATCATATGAGGTGGGTCCCAGGAGCTTATAGACTCTGTTTCCATATGGTCATGCACCTCCTTCCTGTCTCTTACCATCTTTCTGCCCCCTCTTCTGAGATGGTCCCTTAGCTCTGGGTGGGTAACATTTAATATAGGAGTCCTGCCCAAGGACCAGAATTCTGTAGACTCTTAATCTATGGTTTGGCTATTTGTGACCTTTTGTGTTCCTGGCCCTCTGTTGCATAAGGGAATCTTCATTAAAGAAAATTGGGTCATTAGTGTCTTCTTTTTTACCCCTATTTTATGTTCCATATACCTTAGGTGTAGAGGTTGCATTATAGATGTGTCGCTAGGCCTGGGAAATTCACAGACAATGTGTGTGACCAGTTGTGGTACTTGGTAATAGTCTCCAACTAGTGCAAAATGAGCTTCTTTGATGAGTGGTTACTGGGATATTTGTATGTAAGGATTTGTTCAGAATTCACTAAGAAAAAAAGGCATCTTATGCCAAGCTACTTCACTAGTATATCGAACTAAAATATTTCATAGTTTTATTTATCTTGATCCATTTCATGACAATCATGGATAAATTCTGTATTCCCTTATAATGAAAAAAAGAAAGATCTAGATAGGTGAGTTGGTATCCAAAATGTGTTTAATAAAATTTATTTCAAAAAGTATCCTGAAGAGTATGTGGCATGGTCAGTATAAGACAGGGAAAAAAGTACAACACAATTGCTTCTACATCTGTTTTAATTATGGAATTTTTTATAATCACAATAATCTATGGTACTATAAGACTAACACTGTTTATGAATCATCCAAGAGTCCCTACATTCATCAAATTTTTGAATTGTCACACTATTTTTATAATATTCCAAAGTTTAAAGGCTTAATTTATTTTTTGGAAAATATCTATTTCAAACACACAAATGAAAACAAAGGTATGCAGATAGGCTACTACCAAACATTCTTCACTCTGCTGTTTATATGCTTTATCAGATTTATTACTCAACATAAAAGCTATTTTATTATGTTTTGTTGTGGTTGTTGTTGCTTTAGTGTTTTAGTGTTGTTTTGTTTTGTGTTTATTTGTTTGTTTTTGAGACAGGGTCTGCTTGTAGACCTAGCTGCCCTAGAACTTGCTATGTAGACCATGATGGCCTTGATCTCACAGAGATCTGCCTGCCTCTGCCTCCCAAGTGCTGAGATTAAAGGTGTGTGCCAGCACACCCAGAATGTTCTTGTTTTTGAATGGTGTAAATAATATATTTAATTATATGAAAATTGTCAGATTATCATGGCAACTCTTTCCCCAAACTACTCAAAATAATAACAAGTTAACTACCAAATTTCAAATAACTTTCGAAAGTAAATCTGTTCAATGCCGAGTGGTCCCCTGTAAACACAAGCGTATAAGCACAATGTATGTGTGTGTCTCTGTGTGTTTGTGTATGAGTATGTGTGTGTGTGTGTATGTGTGAGTGTGTGTATGTGTGTGTGGTGTATGTGTACCAATAACTATTATGGAAGAAGAGGTCATGAACTTGAGAGGGAGTGGGATAGGGAAGGGAGAAGGGAATGATGTAAAGATAATACTCATCTGTGAAATCCTCAAAAGTCATAAAATTTAATATAAAGTAAATCTATAGGGCAGGTGTGGTGGCGTACGCACTTAGTCCCAGCAATTGGGAGGCAGATGCAGGTGGATTTCTGTAAGTTCAAGGCCAGCCTGGTCTACATAATGAGTTCCAGGACAGCTGGGCCTATAGGGAGACCCTGTCTCAAAAAGACCAAAAAAAAAAAAAAAAAAAAAAAAAAGCGTATCTATAGATCAAGCAATACAAAATCATATTTTTCTGTTAGATATGAACTTTCTTTTCAAAAACATTTCTGTTTGCAGTAACAAAGGTAATTACTCAAGCAATTGTGGAAAGCAATCAAATGTGTGAAATTTCAAAGTTCATTATAATATTAGGATTAATTAGCATCTGGGCTTTAGTGCTATAACTAAAATAACTTAGAGTACGTTCCCAAAATTATTATTTCCAAAGCAAGCGAAATATGTCAATTCTATCAGTCAAATGAGATGAGATTGTCAATGTTTTTAAAACACACAGAATCTTCATAAAATATTGGGATAGAGTTTGTAAAAAGAATATTAGTAATTTAAAGAGTCAATGTATGTATAACTGAACACTCAAGTTCTTGTAGATCACACATTTAACAGTTTAATTAAATTCTTTTCAGTGTTAAATTAATTAAATCTTGACATAGAAATTTTAAACAAAACCATATAACCCACATTAGGTTATTTCATTCTAAATATTATTATTCTTTTTCTCAAATGAAGGTATTTTACAACATAAGAGAACTCCTTCGGGCAAACACTTAAAGCATGTTTTTAATTAAAGTGATTTTGAACTAGCCTAAGACAAGAAATATATGTGTGTGTGTGTGTGTGTGTGTGTGTGTGTGTGTGTGTGTAAATACGTGACTTTTTGGCAGACTATACTTCAGTGAAGCACAGGAGAGCCTAGAGAAGTTCCAATACAATCCCTGTGTTCCTTGTCCATTTCTCAGGCTCACTGTAAGAACACATCAACTGTATGTGCCCACTGCACCTCCCTGTGTGCTTCTTCCCAGAATTGGACAGAATAAAATATCAACAGGATGTGTAGTCTGGGTTTAATGTAGACAAGACACTTGTTCTTTGATCCAAAGATCAATGAATTATTCTTTACCAAAAACATAATTTAAAACAAATTCAAATATTCATATACAGTGCATTAGTCTTTTTTCCAATACTATAAGTTAGCACCTGAGATTGAACAACATTATAAAGAAATTTATCTCACAGTTCTGGAGTTTCCAGGGTAAGACCTCAGATTTTCCCTGTGTCTGGCAAAGGCCTGTGGCAGATGGCATTAAGAGACCTGTGTCCTTCAAGCAAGATGAGAAAGCACATGGTAAAACAGGAAGGGTAGAATGATGGGGAAGGCTAGGCTTTTCCTTTTAATAAAAATTTCAAAAAAAAACTCTTTCAGACCCCCATGAGAAATAACATAAGTCTTTTCAGGTTAGTGCCTTCAGTTACTTCCTTCTAGCTTCATCTCCTAAACGTCTATCAGCTGACACCAACACTCTGAGGACATGCCCCCAACATGTGAATCTCAGTTACACACTCAAACCATACCTGAACCGTAACATAAAACATTGCACACTATTCTTCACCCTGTAAACATAAAGGTTGTTATAGCTGTGTCTAATACTCTCATACTCACCAAATTTTAGGCATTGTGATCTTCAGTTAAAGCAACTTAGGGCACCCTTAGTCAAGTAATTCAGATGCCAAGACTCTAAGTCATTGACTGTGGTCATCCTAACGTATGTTCTGATGACTGGATCTTGTTTGATTCCTTAGAACATATTATGTAGTTCCCAAAGCTAAGTGATGAAAAAATTAACCTATAGTTTCCTGTTTTAATTCTGGGTCTAATAGCAGCTTATCTCTCTCTATGGTTGTTCTCTGAGTTTTTCTCTCTTCCTTGTTGGAGAATCTGACATAACTCCATAGTCTCTTCTTTGGAACTGCCAACATGACCTTACATTTCAAATTTGCTATCCATGTGCTGGATAGATTTAGTTATGAACTCAACACATCTGGGTAGAGGGAGCCTCGAGGGGGGTGGAATTGCCTTCATTGGACTGGCCTGTGGCCATGTCTGCGGAGTACTTACTTTCTTGATTTTTGAGTGATATAAGAGGACCCAGCACACTGTGAGCGGTGCCACCCCTGGACAGGTTGTTCTGTATTATATAAGAAACAGGTTGATCATTGGCCAGGAGAGCAAACCAGTGAGCAGTGTTCTTCCATGTATTCCAGCTCCTGTCTCCAGGTTCCTGCCATGAGTTCCTACCTTGGGCTCCCTGATGAATTGTGACCTGGGAGATGTAAGAAAATAAACTCTTTCCTCTCCAAGTTGGTATTGGTCAGATTATTTTGTTACAGCAATGGAGAAACAAACTAGAACACACCACATCTGTAGGATTCTGCTTACTACACAGTATGGCTGTGTAATATATTTCCTTGATCCCTGTGATTGATAGTCAAGCTGCAGCCTTACAACCATCACCCTGACACTGCGGAAAACACTGCAGTCCTGGGCACCATTCTCTGTCATCTATGTCACCTACTCAGCTACCCTGTCATGTTGATGCTTTGTGTATCTGGAGTTAGAGTGGAGAAGATGTCACTAAATCGTCCCTCACTATGTAAAAAGTTCCTATAATGAATCAAAAAGAAAAAAAAAGGTACAATTTGCCTTTTATTTGAAAGTAATTGGTGATTTCAACAAAAGAAAATGTGTTCTAGGAATAAATAGGATCTGTGAGTCTAGATGTGAAAACGATCACCATGATAATGCCACTGTTTGCAATAGCGGTGATTAGACAGAGGAAATGGTGTCATTAACTCTGAAAGCAGAGTTTTAAAAATCACACACGGTAAACCATGCTCCAAATAAATACCCATAAAGAATATGGCACTTATAATAATCATTTCATGTTAGTACGTTATATTCAAATTAATATGAAACACTTTATATTATTCCTATAAGCCAGTCATAGAAATTAAGTAAAATTTGAATGATTCAAAACACTGTCACCTTATTTCCTTATATTCTCATGCTTATAGGTATGCTGGATAGCTTCAGTTGTCAACTTGACACACCTGGGAGAGGGAACTTCAGCTGAATCACTGCCTTGGTCAGATTGGTCTGTGGCCATGTTGTGGGGTATTTTCTTCATTGTCAAGTGGTATGTGAAGGCATAGCCAATTGCAGGTGGAATCCCTCCTAGGTAGGTTGTGGAAGAAAGCAGACTGAGCACACGCCAGGGGAAGCAAGCCAGTAGGTAGTGTTCCTCAGGTCTCTGCTTCAGTAACTGCCTTGACTTCCCTCCCTGATAGATGGTAATAAGGTGAAATGAAGTCTTTCCCGCGAGTTGCCTTTGGTGAGTGTTTTATCACAGCAGTAGAAAGCAAAATACGACATAGGAAGACTTTATAGTTAATAAAGCTTTTTAACACTAATCTTTTCTTATTTTTATGATCATGTTAATACTGTTTCATATTTTCCTTAAGTTTTAGGAAAGAAAATAAAATATATTGACATACATGTTATTTCAAATTCTATGATGTTAAAGAAAAAGATTAGTTCACAGAATATCAAGGTAACTGATGTAGATATTTACAATCCACTACAATGTAAAGCTTCATTATCTCTTGGTCATACTTGTTTGAAGAAAAAATGGATAACATTAAGTTATTGGCCAGATCAATTGACTTGAGTTGTTATACTGAACAGTTAGAAATAAGGGCAAAAGGGTAAACTGGGAAAATGAAATGGAGATGCAATAAAAGTGGTGTAGATGATAAGAGAACACACCCAAAAGCTGTGAACTGGATGCAATGACTGCTTGTCAAAAATCACTGAAATTAATGTCACATGTGCACCAAGTTTTACCAGTGTTTCCATCTAAAGCAGAAGACCTTTGCGTGTCCTCAAGCAAGCAGGGTTCCCTCAAAAGCTATGCAATAAATTAGCTAACCATAATCAGAAGGACTCTTAATACATGACAGGGGATTCCTGAGGTAAAGTTGTTCACTGCTTAGTGTAGACCAATACTAACGCAGTTGTTTTCAGTCCTTGAGTCCCAAAACAAGACCCATGTCCAAGAGGGAAGGTCAGGTGGAGCATGCATGGCATGCAGTGTGGCTTATCACACAGAGAGAACATAAGGTTAAACATCCAATTGTTTAGTAAGTAGTAAACAATTTATAAAGAGAGATAAAGTGTATTTCAGAACCAGATGAAGCCTTCCTAAGATGAGTTACCTACTTATAGGACTGCCAGTTACATGAATAATTCCGAAAAATGACCTTGAGGAAAGAGTCAGGTGGGGTGACAGTACACTCAGCAGATGTGTAGGTCTTCTAAAGGTCATGGAGGACTGCCTCTCAACAACAAAATGAGGTAGTTCTCAAATTTAGAAGAGTGCAGGTTTTTTAAGTATTCCTTTATAATGTTCTGAATCTTTTTGTTGTCTGTTGTGATGTTGCCCCTTTCATCTTTGATTTTGTTGATTTGGACTTGCTCTTTCTTTCTTTTGGTTAACTGGGATAACAGTCTGTCTATCTTGTGTGTCTTTTTAATGAACCAGCTCTTAGGTTCATTGATTCTTCATATTGTTTTCTTTGTTTCTATTTCATTAATTTCTGCTCTGATTTTTGTTATTTTTTTCTCCTCTGCTAGGTTTGGTTTCTTTAGTTCTAGTCTTTCCAAGGTCTTGAGTCACAAAGTTAAGTCACTGATTTTTGCTCCTTCTGATTTTATAATGTAGGCGATTAGTGCTGTAAACTTCCAGATGCTTTAAAAGTGCATTATCTGTTTCATTTAGTCCCAGGAACACTTTAATTATTAATTTCTTCTTCATTCAGGAGTGTGTTGTTTAACCTGCATGAGTTCATGTAGTTACTAGAGCTTCTTTTGATGTTTATTTTAATCTTTATTGCATTGTGGTCTGAGATAATACATGAAATTATTTCAATTTTTTTATATTTGTTCAGGCTTGTTTTGTGCCCCAGTATGTGTTGAATTTTAGAGGCAGTTCCATGGGGTGCTGATTAGAAAGTATATTCTTTGGTGGTTAATTGGAATATTTGGTAGATGTGTGTTAGGTCCATTTGATATATGGTATCTTTTAATTCAGGTGTCTATTTATTCTTAGTTCTATTAACCTGTCTATTGGAGATCTTTGGGTATTAAAATCACCTACTATTAACGAGTTGTGGTTGACCTGTGTCTTAAAGTCCTGTTGTACTGTTTTTATAAAATTGGGTGCACCAGAGTCTGCTGCATATATGTTCATGATTGACATATCTTCTTGTTTAATTGTTCCTTTGATCAGAATTAAGTGGCCCTCTTTATCTCTTCTTGTTAGTTTTAATTTGAAGTCTGTTCTGTCAGATACTAGAATTGCAACTCCTGCTTGTTTCTTAGTACCATTTGCTTGGCATATTTTTTCCATTCTTTCACTTTAAGGTAGTACCTATCCTTTAGATGAGACCAGTTTCTTGCAGACAACAAAAAGATTGATTTGGTTTCTTAATCCATTCAATTAACCTGTGTCTTCTGACTGGGGAGTTCAGGTCATTGTTATTTAAAGTTATTATTGAAAGATGTGTATTAGTTGCCATCATTTTAATTTCTGTTTGCATTCTTGGTCCTATTTTGTATTTCCACAAGCATCTATTCATTTGTTTTCTTTCTATTGCCTCTTGAGTACAATCATTCTTTTCTTCAGTACATTGTATTGTTTCAAGTATTCTCTGAAGGACTGGTTTATAGACAACAGTCCTTTCAGTCTGTTTGAGTCATGAAAATTTTTCTTCCCCTTCCACTATAATAGATATTTTTCCTGGATAAAGAAAATTGGGTTGGTATCAATGGTCATTTAGGACTGGGAATACTTTGGTCCAGGCTCTTCTAACTTTCATAGTTTGCATTGAAATGTCAGTTGTAATTCTGCTGGGTTTTCCTTTGTATGTGACCTGTTTTTCTCTTGCAGTTTTTAATATTCTTTCTTTGTTCTGTACATTTAATGTTTTTACTATGATATGTAATGGGGAGTTTATTTTCTGGTCCTGTTTATTTGGGGTTCTATGTACTTCTTGTTTAATATGGGCATGTCTTTCCTTAATTTGGGGAAATTTTCTTCTACAATCCTGCTGAAGATCTGGTCAGTATCATTTATGTGAGATTCTTCTCCTTCCTCCATGCGTATGATGCATAAATTTGTTCTTTTCATGGTGTCCCACATTCCCTGCATATTACATTCCTTTTTTTTTCATTTTTTATATTCTTTGCTTGAGCAGTCCAATTATTCAACTTTATTGTCCAGTCTTGATATTCTGATTTCTATTTCTTTTATTCAATTGATGAGGGTTTCCTCTGTTGTTTCAATTTTTCACTTTCTTCTTCATTTCAGCTTGAGTTTTCTTCACTATTTCTATCTGTTCTATGAATTCAGTCAGAAGTTTATCCCAATCTTCTTTTAGTTATTTGATTTATTTATCTGTGTGGTCTTTAAATTCATTGACTTCTTTAGCATGCTTATGATTGTTCTTTTAAATTCTGTGACTTGGGTTATCTTAGAATATTCTCATTGTAGAACTCCTCTATAGGACTGGTGATATTTGGTGGAAATATAATATGTTGTTTTTTCCATATTATTTTTTCATTACAGTTTTGTCTTGTGGATTTCTTTTGTTGCTTATGATTCTGGTATGAAGCTCAAGCTTTCTTTGTTGAGTTGAAGCTTGATTCTGTTTGTAGTTTTGATGTACCTTGGTCCTTTTATGAAATGCTGGTTGGTCTAAGCTTCAGGTTTTCTCTTTTGATTTTATATTGGAGGGATCAAATGTCAACAGTCAGGCCACTCAGCACTTCTCCAGAAGGGCAAAGCAGCACTGACTAGTTAGGAACACTTCAGAAGCCTCAGATGAATAGTGCCAAGGCCTAAGAAGAGGAGACGGGAGTTGGGAGAAGGGAGTAGGGATGCCTGACCTTAGGACAGTGGGAGGGACTGCAGGTGGTCCCAATGAAGGGGGATGGGCATGGCCTAATTTGCGAAAAACCCATTAGAGGCCCTAGTCTGATGCTCTCAGGCAGTTTCAGATAAATCATTCTTACTCAGAGATTCTGCCACAGTGGTGAAAACTAGCACACAAAGTTCAAAATTCAAAAGGTTTGTTGTGGGTTCAACAATAAACCAGCTTGACTTCTGGCTTAAGCATTCACTTCCAACAGACAAATTTTAGGCATTGGGTATTTTTCTTGGAGAAAAAAGATTTAAGGCAACACTGACTGTGGTTGAGCAGCTCAAGCTGCTGATGTGTAAATGTCTGCAGTAGCAGGCCTCTCCTACTGATGGTTCACATCCAGTGATTGGACACTGCCTGTGGACAGTTCTTAGATGGGCACAATCAACTTTTCCTTCATAACTCTCCTGATTTTTCTAGCTTTCATACCAACAGGTCATTCTTAGATCAATACCTTCTATCTTTTGCTTACTTAATGAGCTTTGGTTAAAGTAGTCTAGTCATGTCTTAAAGGTCTGCAAACCCAGTGCCTCTCTTAAGATACACTGCATAGTCTGCCTTTCATCATTTAAGTGTTGACATTTAAAATTAACATCCCCAAAGACAAACAACATATTCCAAATTTTTCACGTGTAAGCACACTTTTTTCTCTCCCATGTTCCCTTCTCCACCTTCCCTCACCCTCACTAGTCATCAGCTAAGGAACTGAGCCTTTTCTGTTTCAAGGATAATATGATGAACCAGATACCTTCATTTATTGATCATTTCTGGAATGGTTTTGCCATCATGGTTTTTATTCAGTTACAGTTTACATGAAGTCATTCTTTGGGTCTAAAAGTAATTTTATTCTGTAAAGTTTAATATTATATGTTTTGACTTACAATAAATAGAAGATGGTGAGACTGTCATTAGAAACATGAAATAAATTGTATCTTATCTGTAATGAGTGTTGTCTTAAAGCAAAATATAATTACAATATTCATAAAAATGAATGACTAATTACTCAAGAATGTGATCAATCATGAAAAGATATCTGTTCTTGTTCATAAGACTATATTCTATAAACTATTATATGGTCAATATAATTTAGAGTCTTTCATCCATTTTGCTTTTAAAGATGCTGTATCAATAGAAAAATATCAAAATTTCTCTGATTTCTTATCAGTTACATATTCCAATTTAAAAGATTAGCATTTCTGAGAAGTCACAAAACTTCCTTTAAAATACAACTTTTTGGTACAGCTGTAAACAATGTGTATTTAGTCCATATATTGCTGTACTTATTTAATGTTATATATACTAATGTATGAAGTTTAAAGTTAAATGTGCTTGCCCTGTGATTGACACCTTCTTATTCATCTTTGTCAAACAGTAGCAAGTTGCTTGGTTCAATGGAATCCCTTCCCATTTCAGTGACTCTCTGTTGCTTTTCCAAAAATGAAGGGGAATGAGACTTGAAAAAGCATTCATCATCAAGAGAGTCTGTTTTAAAATCATTCAGGTTCCCATACAGCAAGCAGATAAATTACCCACTATTCAAGAGAGCACAATTAGTTTTATATTTCACTAAACAAACCAAATCCTTAAGTGACAATCTCTCCTTGAAAACCTAGCAGCTAGAATGTCTTGGGGGAGAGAAAACTGACTTCTCTTCTTTTTCTCAGGCCTTTCAAAACCAATAGGAAGACTTTTTCATATTAGAAATTCTATGAAATATTTGTGAATATATTTTACCATTGTTAGTTGATAAGGAAAATTATATTCATGGTGTGTTTCCATATGGGTAATATGACCCATTATACAATGAATACTTGATAAAGCTTTTGGTTTATACTACAGACAGGCCTTGTAACTATATGGGAAGAAATAAGATTTCAATAAATTATTTTCAAATCCTCTTTTCTTCTTCTAACAATAATTGTTTCATGTAGCTATTTATAATTAAAGAACAAAGAAGGAAATACAGAGAAATGTGATAGAGGGACTAGATAAACAGAGTCTACAGGCTTTATTTTTCTTTGTAATAAGTAAATTTCTGAATTTCATATTACTTCTGAAATGTGCAGGATGGTGTAAGAATATTCTAAACTAATGTCTCCTGTCAAGACTTAACCTGGAGAAATACAATATTATGTAAACTTTACATACACAGCTGCAGCAGCGTTTTCAGCATTTTCCATTTGAAATAAGAAAATGATTAATGCAGGCCCTGGGAAAGTGTGATTACAGTCATATCAACAGCCTTAGTTCCTTCCTGCACACACTGTTGGCAATAAAACTCTAAAACATTACATTTCCTTATATCCACAGAGCAGCATTAGTAGATATATTAGTATTATTTCTTAAGGTATTCTTTTTCATAATGATAATTGATTTTTTGATATGTTCTTACAGACTATATACAAACTTCCTTTACACCACAGAGTGGGAAGAATGTGAGTCTAATCAACTCCTCCTAAATACAGAAACATATCCAGAATTACATGAAGAACACATTTGAATAATGTTTTATTTAAAATGCATGTGTAGTAAGTATATATTATAGGTTGGGTAAGGGGAAAGAAATGAAAGAGGAAAGAAAAATGGAGTGAAATAAAGAATATCAAAATATATTTGTTCTTATTGCTAGCTTTTATTTTGTACAGATACAACCATTTTTATTCTATTTTATTTAATTATCTTTTACTCTTATGTGTATGAGAGTTTGCCCCCATATGTGTAAGTACACTCATGTCATGCAGACCCTTTGGAGGACAGAAGAGGGTGTTGACTCCCTTAGAACTGGAGTTATGAATGGTTATTAGCCACCATGTAAGTGCTGAGAATCGAACACGGGTCCTCTGTAAGAGCAGCAGTGCCCCAACCACTGAGAAATCTCTACAGCTCCTCAGATCCAAGAATTTTTAATGCTGTTGGATATTACTTAAATATGATTTATTGAAGCTTAAAATCAAAATTGCTAGGCATTAATTTCAAGACAATAAATATAAATCCATCAAGTCAACAAGGTATGCCTAAGAGTTTAAATAATTATTTGGCATTTTTACTTTGTAAATATAATATATTTAAGGTTCTGTTTATGGGTGTTGTGTCTTGACAAATGGTCTTTCTGATAATGAAAAAAGTTCTTCAAACCTAATGTATTAACTGTTTCAATATGATGACTTAGCTCCCTTAGACCTGCAGTGTAATACACAAATATAGTAAGTTTTCAAATCATAAAACAGAAATCTTGTGACTCAATTTTTAAGCTGTACATTCTGAATGGTATATTCATGAGACTGTTACTCCACAGTCTCCTAAATAAATACTTAGCAAACCAAATGCTGTTTATTTTAAATGTAAAAGTATTAGTACTGTAATTTGCATTCTCATAAACGTTCTACATTCAGTTTGAACTATTATATAATTAACATATGTTATAGAACCATATGAGCAGGTTCCCAGAAAGTTGTAGGACTCTGTTTCCATGAACCTCATGAACCTCCTCCCCAGCTCTTGCAATCTTTCTGCCTCCTCTTCCATGATGGTCCCTGAGCCCTGGGCAGGTGAAGTTTAATATAGGAGTCCTGTCTATGGACCAGCAATCTGCAGGCTCTTAATCTCTACGTTTTGGTCATTTATAATCTTTGGGTTCCTGTTCTGTTGCATGAGGGATCATCACTGATGAGAACTGAGAGTTTCATGAGTGTTATCTTCATTCCTCCTGTTCTATGTTCCTTGCACCTTAGATGTAAAGGTTGCATTATATATGTGTCACAGGCCTGGGTGTAGACAATGTCTGTGTGTGACCAGTTGTGTTACTTGGTAATAGTCTCTGACTGGTGAAAAATAAGCTTCTTTGAGGAGTGGTAACTGGGATATTTGTCTGTAAATATAAGGATACATATTTTGCTCATAACAAGAAATTACATTAGTCTAGAGATGTTACAGTCTTGGTGTTTTCTCTAAGATATATGACCTTCTCAACCATGTGTATTTGGTTATGTTTACATTATCACACTTGAGTTTCCTCCCATTGACTGGGCTTTTAGTCGAATTAGGTAGCTGTTGATTGCTCCCAAGATAAATGTACCACTAGTGCACCAATGTTGTATGCTGTGCTGGCCATTCATGCGATTATTTGGTCTTGGAGCTAGTATTAGACTACCAACTGATGTTTTCCCTTGGCACCATCATGGCACTCTCCAAGGTTATGAGAGCTAGCCTTCTCATAACATTGAAGAAAGGGAGCTTTCTCTCATATCCAGGGAAAGTGGTTTCAGGTCAGTTGCAGCTCTATTGCTCCAAATCTTGTGTCTGAAGTATGTTCTGTCTTCAGCAGTAGGGTCTTACCTTCAAGTTCTGGGTGGCCATCAAGGACTGTGGCAGTAGCCTGTGTAATTTTGGCAGTGTCTTGGACCACCCTAGCCAACGACTCAAAGAAAGTTTCTCCTGTCTGGCATAGTTTCTTGTTATGATTTTATGACAATGGTATCAGCGTAAAAAAGTCCCATACAAACTCAAGCAGATAAAAACCCAGCATGGACCTGGGGAAATGAACAGCAGACCCCAATCTTAGCTGAGGAAATATTGGCAGTTAATTATTGCTGGGTGAGGAAGAGCTGATCTTCCTAAAACAAGAGACTCTTGATAGGCTGACTAAACCTCAGCATATGGACTTGCACAGGGGAATGTCTGGGATGTCTGGGGATATTAACTTGACACATTGGGCCTTAATACAGATGACAGAGTATACAGGTTCTGGTTGTGGGGGACTGTGGGAGTGTGGCAATGGGGACGGGGTTATAAAGATGATTCTTTGAGAAATTCTGTATAAAATACACAAAAATTCAATAAAAACAAATTATAATTAAAAAACAAAAGTATGAACTTACTAAGGATGATGACATCCCAGTTGGCTGACTTTATATGTTTGTAGTCATGAACAATATGAGAAAAAGAAACTGCCATCCAAGTTCACTGAGTTCCATTCGATAGTAATTTTGAGACCCACCATTGCACACGTACAGGGAGGTTCTTTTCTACGGGGGTGCCAGGTTCTGCGGAGTGCCAGCTGCTGGGCGTGGCACCTGTCTCCCTCGTGCCGCTGGGTGTGACGTGGTGCAGGTCTCCTGCGTGCACCTGGGAGTGCAGCAGGTCCTGCACCGCGTCTGTAGTTTGGGTCCTGGATCTCCGCACTGCTGGCGGGCCCCTGGCTCTCCGTGCTGCTGAGGTTTCTGCTATCAGGGCTGCCCGTTCAGGTCCCATCCTAATTTCACCCATGTACTTCCTCGAGATGCGAGATCCATCAGCTGCCGGATCACGCGGGAAGGTGCAGGACGGCGAAAGCTAGGGTTCCGTGAGTCGTGGCTTATGAAGAAACAGCTTTCTCCGGAGAGACTAGATCGTAGGCAATAAGACACGGGACTCAGCTTAGTCCGTGTTACAGCTCTTTATTCAGTGACTCAGGTCGGCTCCAAGTCTTAGTAGTCCAGCTCCGATTATTGAGGGAAAACCAGGATACTTTATACTGTGGGGGTAGTGGTGAAAACCTTAGCTGATAGGTACTTATTTACATGTGGAAGTGGGCTCCTGCCAGGCTACCTACCAGACTGCCTGAAAATCACACAGGAAAACGCTGGCAGTTCCTGAGCCGGAGGCCATGTTTCTGTGATGGCTGCTTCAAAAGATGAGTCAGGAAGATGCTGGGAAGGCACCCTACTGAAAAAGGAGTCTCTGCATTTGAATCCAAGCTCATGGGCTATCCGGACATGGAGAGACTGCTACTTTACACAGCAGGGGTACCCAACATCTCCTCCTCTTTGATTTAAATATGGAGAAGTGCCATCACCAGCCCTAAGGGCCAATTTGTCTCATCGTGGGAAAAATCCAAAGTCTGATAATTGACCATGACCTGTTTTGTAGTGATTTTAGCAAATGGCAGTAATTGTCAGCAAGAAAATCTTAAAAAACAGTGAGCAAGTATACACAGTATTATCAGGGGGCAACAAGGGATAGGAGCCATGCAAAACAAGGGATTGCTAAGCCAATCTTAAAAATAGATTACAAAGTTTTTTGAGAGTGTTAACATTGGTTTCAACAGCATTTGATTCATTTACAAAGAAACAGCATATTTTCTCAAATATCATACACCCTCCCCATATTTATCAAGTCCAATGTTCTTCTGTTGTGGAGCACAACCCTGGCGAGAAAGTTCATTTGTTGTTGGAGAGATTCCAGGCTGTCAGTCGTGGATGCCATTGCCTGGTTCATCTTGTCTCAGAAATCTCCCGCCAGGTGCTGGGCTTGTACAATTGTTGCCGTAGCAATGCCTCCAGCACCCAGGGAGAGTGCAAGTTTGATCCCTACCAGCAGGGGGAAGAAGATTTTTCTCTGCTGGTAGCTGTGTAGGAGGAAAGTGCTTCTTACACCTGGGATGTCATCATTACTGGTATGCAAAAGGTGGACAAAGAAATTAAGACAGTTTTGGGCTTCCCCTTTGCGCCATATGAAAAGAGGAGGGGCGATGCATGCTGTACTGGAGAGAGTAGTTAGTGAGGCATTTGTGATGAATAGGCTTACTTGCTG
>NW_008329335.1:3464043-3465444 GCF_000622305.1 Nannospalax galili
GGTTTTGGGCATCTGTTACGCTGGCAGGGAAAGTTTCAGTGGTGGCTACTTATCTGCTATGGCATTTCCTTCAGTAAGAGGTCCTGGGAGAGAGGAGTGGGACCTGATATGCTGGACAAATAATGGAGCCACCCGTTTTTGTAACAGTGTGGAAATTTTAATCAGCAGAGATGAGATGGGGTTGCCATCTTTTTAATAAAGGAACGACCTAGCCATGGGAGTAAATTAACAGCATAGATGCAGTCAGAATAAAGGTTGAAGGGTTTATCAATCTTATCAAGAGCCATATAGATAGCAAAGAGCTCTTTAAATTGTGGGGATTTATCAGATAGAGGTTGAAAATATATCATAGGTGGGTCATTAGGGGAGTCATATATGACCAATGCAGCCCCTTTTTTTCCTCCATCTGTAAAGGCTGTAATAGTTTCTTTTATGGGTTTATGGCAGAAGAGCCAAGGTGGGAGCCAGCAAAATACTGGAATAACTGATATCCATTTATCTTTGGATAGTGATTATTAATTTGTCCTGGGAAGCCTATTAAGCTAATTGCAAAAGAGGAGTGATGTTTTAAGAGCCATTGTACATCTGATAATGGGAAGGGAATAATAAGAGTATCAGGCTTTTTTCCTATGATCTGTAGAACTCTTTCTCTCCCCTGGCAGACCATGGATGCAAGAGTGTCCACTTCTGTAAGGAAGCTAGGAGCGCCCCCTACTGGCGTGTGAAGCCATTCTAGTACTCCGTGTGGCTGATGAATCACTCCTACCATGGTTGGGGAGGAATTAAATATTAAGAGTTGGACAGGCAGCTTGGGATCATATCTGGCTAGTGATGCCTTTTGGAAATGGCTATTAATTACTTGAAGAGCCCTTTCTGCATCTGGGTTTAGGTACCGTCTGGAGGCTGGGTTTTTGTCTCCCTTTAAGAGATCAAAGAGTGGCTGTAATTGACTTGTGGGGATAGGAAGCCATGGCCTTAGCCAATTAATATTACCTAGAAAACTTTGAAGTGAGTTAAGGGTAAGTGGATGGGGAACATCTAGGACAGGTTTGAGGACAGTAGTGGGTGCTATTTCAGTCCCCAGGAAGGATATTGGGGGTGTCTGATTGTATTTTATTTGTTGCTATTACAAAACCTTTTGTCTCTAGGGTGTTTATCATAGCATCTTTTAAGTCTTCTAGAGAGGAATCCTTATCTTGCCAGACTAAGAGGTTATCCATATAATGATAAACATGCAGCCCCTTTTTTAAGAGGGGTGCTAGTGCATTAGCAACAGCCTCCTGGCATATTGTAGGACTATTTGCCATGCCTTGTGGCAGAACTTGCCATTCATATCAATCAGCTGGACCAGAATTGTTAATCTTTGGAACTGAGAAGGCAAAATGTTGGCAATCATTTTTG
>NW_008329335.1:3467028-3491666 GCF_000622305.1 Nannospalax galili
GTCCCAGGCCTGTAGTGCACATAAGCGGACCTGCTCAAAACAGCCAGGAGGAATCACAGCCTGCTGGATTCCTGTGGAAAAGTTGCCCTGGCCAAAAAGCTGGTCATAGTTCCAATCTATGAATCCAGGTGGTGGATCTTGTCCTTGCTGTGGTCTCAGCTGTTGATTATGTGTGTCATTTCTTTTAACCTTCATCAGGCATTCATCTTTAAATAAAGCTTCCCATTGTACAAATAATGGACTGGGGAGGGTAGATCTACAGATGTCCCTCCAGTCCTGGGGGGTAAGCAGATTAGTATTAAATGTTTGTAATATGGATTTTGTCTATGGAGCATGAATTCCATCTTCATGGACAACCTGGCGCAATTCTTTAAGTTCCGCTGCTGGGAGCAGGTACCAGGCCAGTGGGCATTGCCTTGTTATTTGTAAGTTAACAGGAAAAGCCTCTACCGGTGGGGTTTGGGGGTCCTGAGGCCATTGAGGCTGGCAACTTCCACTATCCCTAAGATTACACAATTGCTCTATGGCTGTAGGGCGTGGCACCACAGGCTGTGGCAGCAGCCGAGGTGAAGGGGGAGGGGGATTTATCTGAGGATCTTTGGGAGCTTTTGAAGCCTGGGCATTAATATCTGGGCTTGTTAAATCAGCAAGAGGGGGGTAAGAGTTAATTTTGTTGATGGGTGGGTTTTGTCTGGCTTGGTCAAATTTTATTTTTTGGGCTGTTGAGTCTGCTACTGGGCAGTCTGCAGGGTTTTTCTATAGTTTAAAACCTCTCCTTTATTATTTTCTGGTGTTTGTAAGCTTTCCTCAATCTTAGGTGGGTTTCCTAAGCATTGCTGTGCAGAAAAAAAGTGACGGTTTTAAATCTTTTGTTCTGGCCGCAAACCACCTTGAACTCCCAGGTGCTCGCAGGGGCTAGTTAATTTAAATTCTTATCTAACTGGTTTTAGCTGTGGCTTGAATGCCCTGGGGGGCAAGATAACAAAGCCGCTTAGGGAAGTTTGCCTGACTCTGAGGCTTACGTGAAGATTTCTTAGAACTTTTGGGACTTTTCTAGCAGTGTTAAGATAGAAAAAGTGGGGTGAAGTGATGGTTTCCAAGAAAACGTGCCTGAAATCAAGATTTCAGGGGATTTTGCTTGGCTCCCAGCACAGGTCTTCCTGCAAATTTAAGGAACTGGCGGCCATCCTAATGACTCTTAAGTGGCCGTTGCATCACCAGATTTTGATATTAGAAAGGTATATAGAAAGAGGTCTTTTGTCTACACCTGTACAGGCAGTCGGAGGTCGTTAGGGGGCAGGCTCTCCATGCTGCTGAGGTTTCTGCTACCGGGGCTGGCCCGGTCGGGTCCTGTCCTAATTTCACCCGTGCACTTCCTCGAGATGCAAGATCTGTCAGCTGCCGGATCACGCAGGAAGGTGCAGGACGGCAAAAGCTAGGGTTCCGTGAGTCGTGGCTTACGAAGAAACAGCTTTCTCCGGAGAGACTGGATCATAGGCAATAAGACACAGGACTCAGCTTAGTCCGTGTTACAGCTCTTTATTCAGTGACTCAGGTCGGCTCCAAGTCTTAGTAGTCCAGCTCCGATTATTGAGGGAAAACCAGGATACTTTATACTGTGGGGGTAGTGGTGAAAACCTTAGCTGATAGGTACATTGTGGGATCCCCTATTTACATGTGGAAGTGGGCTCCTGCCAGGCTGCCAGACTGCAAAGAGAAAGCTGGCAGTTCCCGAGCCAGAGACCATGTTTCTGTGATGGCTGCTTCAAAAGATGAGTCAGGAAGATGCCGGGAAGGCACCCTGCTGAAAAAGGAGTCTCTGCATTTGAATCCGAGCTCATGGGCTATCCGGACATGGAGAGACTGCTACTTTACACAGCAGGGGTCCCCAACACTTTTCACCCATTTGCCAAACTCAGTCTTCTCCTTGATTTCTGTGTCTTTGGTTCTTGACATGTATGTAACCTTTCTTCCCTGAGCACTCCAAAAAATTTGTTTGTGGATGAACTGTAGGTCTATTTTTATTTCTCACTTTTGTTGTTTGGGGTTATTTATTTTGACAAAATTATAAGATTCATATAATTTAATATCATTTTCAAAATATGAAAAGCCAAGGAAGAATATCCTGAGTGACAAAACCAATTTTCATTGGCTAATTGTCTAAATCATTTAAAAACTACTTGAAAATTAAGACTAATTGCATATTAAAAAGATGACGAAATTTACTTATTAATTCAACATTTTAAAATTAAACCAGAAAAATTATTCACTGACCTCATTAAAAAATAACCTGCTGCTTAAGCTCATACGCCACTACTTCAGAAAATCCTCCAAAGTAACTTCACTGCAACATTTGTTTTCAAAAAGGAAATTAAAAGTACATAGCCCAAATCTATCTTCAAAATGAGTCCTTGATAAACATGATGTATTTGTAAATATTATAACATGCCCTTCCTGTTGTGCCATTTCTGAAACATTCCACATATTAACTATTACTGTTAGTATCCCAATATGTGCTATGTCTTTTAAACTATATGTTATAGATGACAATTAGATTTCAGATATTTATTAGATTTTGATCAAATGTGAATTTGGATATGTGGGTTCAATGAAGATGCATAGCTCTCTTCTAATCAAGTTTTCCAGATGAGTATTTTCCTTCAAGTTGTGAATTGATCTAAAATAGCTAGATATTGTCCCCATGTCTTATAGTAATACAAGATACCTTGATTATGCCCTCATATTTACTAGAAATATCTTTTGAAAATGGGAATCTTCATACATTCTCTATGTAGGAATTCTTTATGGGGTGATTTTGTTCATCTTTTTCAGTGTAACCAGAACATGATTGCTAATATTGATTAAAACCGTATGATTTTTCTGCAGTTTGAGTTCATTCATGAATGGTAAATTTATTCTGAGAAAAGATTTTCCAAAGTAACTTACACATAGTTCATCCTCTCATGATCTTGAAGGGAAATGTGAGTAGTATAGAAATTCACACATTGGTAATATACATTTAGATTCTCTCCTATGTGAGTTCATTCATATTTTGTATCATACTGGGATAAGAAAATGCTTTCCCACAATGTTGTTGTACATACGTGTTGTCTCTACTGCAAGCTCTATTGTGGTCTTGAAAGGAACTATAATTAGTGAAGACTGAGACTTGATAAGATTCTAAAAAATGAATATTGTTCTTTTTCCACTAATGGATTTTTGTGTTATCTCCATTTTCATATTCAGTTTTGCAATTTAGACCTTCAACCAGTTAGATTTGGATTTTATATATCTGCCTCATGTTTTTCATGAAGTATTTTTGTCTATTCTGGTTCTGGCTGTGTTCTTCTCCATTCCACTTGGTGTAACTCAGTTAAAAACAAAACAAAACAAAACAAAATCAAAAAAAAAAGGAAATGACCTGTGTTGGAATTTTTTCCTCCAGGTACATAAAGGGTTTGGAACTGTGCACTCTTCAAAGCCTCTTGGAGGAGAAATGTATTTTGTAGTCACACTTCTTAGAGGAAAAATGTTCAGGGGCATATTTTTTCCCAACCTGGAGCTCAAGAGTTTCCTCTCTGATTTGGACAAGACTCAAGCTAAAAAAAAAGTTGTTTATCTTAAGCAATGAAATAGCTAGATTAAAAATGTTAGAACCTACTACAAAGTAAAGAATTTTAAGATTGCCTTATGGGTATCCAACCTTTTGATGTTGTGACATGACATTATTATCCACAAATGTCGTGATCTAGAATTGTGCAATAAAGTTACAAAACACTAAATACTGCAAAGATCTCTTTATAAGTTAAGTAACTTATGGCTTCTGTTGGTCTATACCCATAACTACCCTTAGGTCCATGTGATATACAGGCCATTGGTTGGACATGCCTGAAATTAATCTAAGTATAATAACAATCAAAACAGCTTTGGTTGCTTGCATAAGATCAGCACAAGATATATCCAGGAAAAAATCCATCATGGACAGGAAAAGAGCTCATGAGCCCCCACCACTAGCTGATGAGCTATTGACAGCTGATGGTGACTGAGTGAGGGAAAGTCAGTTTTCTTTAACAGTGTGGCCCCTGGAGGTACTGGGATGCTGCAGTGGATGGCATCACACCAAGAACCTATGGGCAGCACAGATTGGACTTGGTGTGTTATACCAAAAAAAAAAAAAAAAGACATGTTGGGTTGGGAGTGAAGAAGAGAGAGTAGATCTGAAATGAGTTAAGATGTAAGAACAAGGTGATATGATCAAAAGCCATTTTATGTATGTATGAAATTCTCAAAGAATTAACAAAAATACTGTATTAAAAATTGTATTCCTTAAAAATTTACTTATTTATTTAGCTTTCTCTTCATTTAATCTTCAGGGCAACTTACATCAATGTATAATAAAAATAATGAAATATACTTCTATGTATTTTAAAACTTTTTTTTTTCTTTTTGCAGTTTCTGCAGATAAAGTGATCTGAAGTAACATACAATGCCACAGAAGAAGATGAGAGAAACTGTGATGACTTGCAGAAATATGAAAGGTGGTTTCTTACTGGATAGCGGCGTCTCTGATTCAATTTATATAAAATCCCTGATGCATACAGTTTCCCTTTAAGAAGTCCATTTCCTCTGTGTTATAACCTGTACAATTGTTGTTTTATGGTTTACATTGTAAATGTGTTTTCCCTATTGCTAATTATGTTTTTTAAGTCTTAAATTGTGAAGGACATTTATGAATGGTAAGAGAGACACTGTATACAAATGTATATTTGTAAAAGCTATTTTTATGATTAGCATGTGTCATTGTTGAGCACATATATAGTCAAGTGGTATTGCAATTCTACATGTAAAACTTATTTCCAACAATGTCATGAAAAAATATACATTGTATGCTAGTTTTATAATTTATTTATAATTTATAATTTCAGGTACTTTAGGCCCATAAGGAAAAGTATTGAAAAAATTATATTTCTTCCCTCTATAAGCACCATTTTATTAGTAAAGAATGCAGTTATTTCAGATGTGATAGGACAGTTAAAAGACTTTGGTTTAATCTGTGAGCATGCTGGGCTCTACTGAATTGAAATGATCTAATTATCACCTAATACTTCAGTCTGACTGTGAGATTCCATGGACAGGTTTCAGTGCTTTAACAGGTGAGAAGTAGGTTGATAAGGAAAGGATTGTCTTGTACTCGGATCCAAAAGTTTCAGTTAGTATACGGACCACTCCATCTCATCTTGGCTCCCTCAGAGCCCTCTGTTCCCAAGCATTGCAAGTGTTTTCCAATACTGTTCCCAAGCATTGCAAGTGTTTCCAATACTCCTAGCTATTGTCTTGTGCTGTGGAAATGGGAGAAACCATATCTACGGGCTGTAGGAGAATTCAGCATATAATTTCTTAATAAATATTCATTCTTTTAAAACAAAGTTAGTGTGCGATTTTACTTTGGGATGCATTTATAATATTCAATGTGAATATTCACCATAATGACATAAAAGAAGTGCAATAAATGTAAGTACACTAAAATAGCTTTCTGTATTCTCTCATTCTCCATAGCATGGCCTCTATTTGAGAACACATTAACTTGATGTAGAAATAAAAGCCAGATCCATCCTTAAGAAAAGTCACATTCCAATTCACAAATCACCTCAAGAAGATGTATATATATATATATATATATATATATATATACACACACACACATGTATTGTTTTCCTTTTGAGTCAGGGTCTCCCTGTAGCCCCATATTCAATATATTTTCAATATGTAGATTAATATGGATATATTGACAGGGTCTCCCTAGTCCCAGTCTACCTAGAAGTCACTATGTAGACCTAGGCTCACCTAGATTTTGCACAGGTCCACCTGTCTCTACCTGTCACAGGTTGAGATTAACAGTGTGCAGGACCACCATGCCTGGTTTAAGAAGGTATATTTTTCATCCAGATATTAAAGAACAAGAAACCATATCAAGATATGAGCCAAACCTACCTCATGAGGATATATTGGTGTTCTACCAGATTGACTGTTTGTAGCTGACTACAGGGTCTTAATTAATGAGCAAAGTGACAATATGCACATATCACAAAAACCGCCTCATCAGATTAAAGACAAGGAGGGTAAAAATCACTCAAATATGTTATTCTTCATTTTCCCCTTGAATTTCTTCAAGATGATTTACTTTATACTATTTCCTGTCTTTTAAATATCAAAAAATGAAAAAAGATGTAATTGCATTAAGCAAAGAATATTTCCAAACACATTTTTAGTAACAAGAATTTCAAGTCTGTTGTTAAAGAAAATACATATGCTGCTGTTCTTTCCACTGTTTTTTGGGGGGCGGGTATAGTGCTGACATTCAAACCCAGTGCCTCACACATTGTAGGCATACACTCTAGCGTGTGTGCTTCAGTACAGAGCCACACTCTCATCTGATACAACTTCTTATATTAAATCTTTTAGAAATTTGGCCAACAGAACCTGAGATCCACATTGCCAATGCTCATCCTTTTTAACGAAATTTTAAAACCATAAGGTGGTCATATTGGGTTTGAGAGACAGATTGAGAATGTCTAGAGCTGGGCTCTGCAGTGGTACATCCAGCTCTCTGGAAATAAAATCAGCACAGTGGTTTGTTACCACAAAGACAAATTTGGTGAGAATAATCTGAAGCTCCAGAGAAAAAGCATTGCCTCATTTTGTGTCAGGAAACTGCATATGAGACTATTTTCCCAGTGTGTCATTTGTCTGACTTTGCAATAGTCAATAAATAGTATGGTATTTAAAGTTGAGCATTATCATAAATTATTGAGAGCATCATAATTTCCTTCATGACCATCAAATATTCTCAAAGAAGCTGGAAAAGTAAAATACACATCAAGAATTCTTTGCTGTTGAACTTATTTTCTCCTCATAGTCCTAGAAGTGTCACACCATCAGTCTTTCTCTTTACTCTTTACCTACTCCTGAATAATTTCTTTTGCTGACAAAGATAAACCAAAATATATACCAAGTCAACAAAATTGGGTGATTTACTACTGTAACCCTGAAGGTTTATTTTTAACAAATTCAGAGTGAGCTGTGAAGGGCTGAGGGGTGTGAGGTTGGCTTTGCTTTCATTTTCTAACAAGAGCTGTTTATTTAAAAAAATAAGACTAAGAGAAAAGGGTCTGGAAAGATGACTAAGTTGTTTCGAATGCTTGCTACTCTTTCAGAGGAACTGGGAAGTGTCCCAGTACCTATATCACAACTGCCTGTAATTTTTGTTCTAGAAGACTGACACCTTCTTCTGACCTCCATGTGATGAGGAAAATACATGTGAAAATACAACATGTAGACACACACATATAAATAAAAATAAGTATATAAATTTTTAAAGAAGAGGGCATCACGTATTACATGAAAGGAGGTTGCATTACTTGCTGTTAAAAGAATATGGTGAATTACACAGAAACACACAATTGCCAGTATGCAGAGAACAAGCAGTGACAGAGTGCTTGCCCTTGAATAGTACAGCTAGTTCAACCTCTGCCTCCCAAGACTTAGGGATCATTGCAGAAGAGGAGGCAGAAAGATAAGAGCCAGAGGGATGGATGACCACAAACAAGCTAAGTCTTCCAGACAGCTGGTCAGCTACTTATATGAACTTATATGTGACAATGGTGACATCATATACAAGGACCATGCATAGTCAAACCAGACAAAATATCTGCATAGATATAGGGAAGTGGGTAAGAAATCCCAACCAAACCTAAGGAACTTTTGGCAGTTGATGGCTGCTGGGGGTGAGGGAGACAGTGTCTTGCAGGGATGGGACTCTTGATGGGCTCAGTGGATGGAAGCACACTGAAAGACATTTGGTGACACAAGTCAGACGCTATAGACTATATTATATATATATTATAATTACTGTAGGCCATATTTACATATAATATATATGAGAGACCATTGAATTTGCATGGGGCAATGAAGAGATGTGCGGATACATAAGAGAATCTAAATGCCACCAAATCATATTACATAAAGACTGCAAAAAAGTCAATTAAACAATTCAATAAAGTTTTTTAAATGTGGAGGACAAGAGTCCCAAATACAAATGCCCATAAAAGCCAAGGAAGAAATATAGGTCAAAGAGGTAGACCTGAATTAAGTCAGCTGACACTGAACACTGTATGAGGAGACAGCCATCTGTTGGTCCCAGAGACCACGTGGTTCAGCACAGCAGACCTGGATCCCCTAGGCTCCTAAGTGGGCAAGATAAGGTAGACACCAGAGTTTTCATTAAATGCTCTATTGTTTCTTTTGTTTATTCAAAAAGTGAATTTGAGGGAACATCTCTGGTGAAAAGACAAAGAGTAGATTCTTGGA
Source organism: Nannospalax galili (assembly GCF_000622305.1). Classification (NCBI taxonomy): domain Eukaryota; kingdom Metazoa; phylum Chordata; class Mammalia; order Rodentia; family Spalacidae; genus Nannospalax; species Nannospalax galili. The sequence continues at coordinate 3,475,396 of NW_008329335.1, forward strand.
ATGAAAATAAAAGTGTTAATATCTGTTATATTCATAACATTAAGAAAATAATTTGAATCAAAAGTAGAAAATATTAGGATTTAGTACAAATTTTTTGTGATTTTTTCATAGATTTGAGATACTTCATATTAAGACATGGAGAGATGGTCCAATGGATAAGACCACCTGCTGTGTAGCATGAGGAACGGAATTTAGATCCATAGGATCCATATAAGAAGCAGAAATTTCTGCCTGTGCCTGTAATCCCAGCACCGAGGGAGGTAGAGTAGGAGGGAAGGCAGGCAGAGACCAGAAGATCAATAGGGTTTGCTGGTGCCAGCCAAGCTTGAGGTTCAGTGAAAGATGCTGTCTCCACAGAATGAGCAGGGAGCCAGAAAGTGACAGAAGAGGACACCTTGCATCCTCTGGCCTCCATGCATGTACATGGGCACACACACCTTCACAAATAAGTGAACACACATGCATATGCCAAACGCAAAAGGTATTTCATAAAGGTAAAAATCCGTAATTTGAATCTCAGTGTTTAGAAATAGTTAGACACGGTGTAATAGTGATGTAGGTGTGGAGGATATAAACAATGCAGAATTTGTACCATTTTTAGAGATGTTCATATTACTAGGAATATTATGGTCACAGAAAGAGAGGCATCACTATTATTACACAATGGATGCCTCATACATAGCAAGCAATTTCTACATAGAGGTTTAAGGAACTGCTTGAAACAGGTGTCTTACGTTTTACTTTCTTAAGAAAATACTAAAAGCTTCATTTGTTGAATTAATTGCTTTATATTTGATATCACCAAAACACGCAGGAGAACGTCAGCGTGCACATTGCTATACCCAATCTTACAAATTAATAATGCAGATTATTTGCTCATTTATTCTTTATTGGGTCATGGCTCTATGCTAAGTACAGTTCTTTATGACGAGGGTACAGTTATAAATTATGGATGATACCCATGACCATGTTCTTTTGAGAGATGACATCCAACTGGCTAAATTAACAAGCAAATACATAGTACTGAAGATGATTATGAGGAAAAACACACATGGGAATACATTGGGGAAGGAAAAGAAAGAGAAATTTCCTTGGTTAAGTCACATGGGGAAAAATGCATAGTAGGTGAGGAATGGGTAAGCTGTGTGACCATATATGTTCTAAGCAGAAGAGAAGTGCTGTAAGCAGAGGAAACAAACAAAGAGTGCATGCTTTAAACAGGGACAAGAAACAGCAAGAAGAGCAGTGCATTACGAGTAGAATACATGACAGATAGGACAGTTAGAGATCAAGAAAGAGGCAGGATTCCAGCTGGCAGAGCCTTGAAGTGATTCAGAGTTCTTGTGCTTTTATTTCACAGTAGATGAGAAAACAGTGGAAGCTTTTGGACAGAGGAATAATATAATCTCACTTAAAATAAGCATTATGAGCTGCTTAGTCAGTAAAACAGCATAGAAATGAACACAGAAGTCCCACCATCTAGTCTGATGGGCATGGCCTGTGATTAAATTGGTCTGATGAGAGCAGAAAGCATTTCCATTTATCCTCCAGACATCTCTTGAGCACCTCCCTACCCCACATTTGTATTTTATGAGGCTTGCAATGGTGAACACACACCATTGCACACCATATTGACTCAGTCTACTGAATAATATCAGGAAATGACTAAACAAAACCAGGGCCTTACAAGGAACTAAAATGACTTCTGGTCAGCTTGTCCTTTTCTTGGCCACAAGGGCCCAATTGCTTGAGAATGATAGCCTGGAATCTGAGCTTTGGTAAAGTTAAACATATGAGTCTCTCCATCTGATTAATCAAGAGCTCAGAAGTTTGGGCCTGGAGAGCTGCCTCAGGTGTTAAGAGCACTGACTGCTCTTGCAGAGGCCCTGGTTTCAATTCCCAACAACCACAACCATCCATAATTTCAGTTTCAAGGTATTCAATGTCTGCTTCTGACCTCTGTGGGCATCACATGACATGGGTGCACTTATATACAATAACTAAATTTTTTTTAACCTTGGAAGCTTTCAAATAAATAGACTTCATATATTTTTATTTACTTGGATAATTAGTATAGAGGGTTACTTGGCTTGGTTTTTTTGTATACATATAACAAAATTTTATAGAAATTATATATATATATATAGAGAGAGAGAGAGAGAGAGAGAGAGAGAAGAAAGAGATAGCCATCTATGGAAAGATTGACAGAAAACATGCTGATTCTTCACATATTGATTCAATAAAAATATATCCTCTAATCTCAGAAATTTCTCTCCCTTCACTTGGACTTTTTTGCCATTTCAAAATCTGATGATTTCTAGAAGTATGCTTAGGGCTCTGCCCTCTCACTCTTCAGCCAGCTTTCAACGGACATTTTCACTTGGATGTCTTACAAGCATCTCAAACATAACTCTTATGGTTCCATCTAAAATTGCCAGACTTCAGTAATGCCTTTAAAGGACAACTTTAGCCACCCACAAAATAAGGACATCTGAGAAGCACCTTCATTCCCCCTTCCTGCTCCTGTATACTGCTTTTCATTTTTGTTTGTTTGTTTCCTCTTCTAAGTACATCTTCAATTTATATGCCTTTCAGGACTCCAAACCCAATATTTCATATTATAACCTAAATAACCTTCTTGTGTCCACTTTACTAATAAGTCTCATCTAAGAATGGCTTTTCTAAAATATCAATAAGAGTGTGAATCACTGCTCCTGTATTTAAAAACTTCAAAGCCCCCAGTGCTATTTTCAGTCATGGTGCTAAGTAATTCATAATTTGTAGACTTGTTTATCTTTCGTCTTTCTGTTTTGAAACAGGTTTCGTTCAGGACGGTATATAACTCTTTATGTAGCTCAAGCTGGCTTAGAACTTATGATCGTCTTGCTTCTGCCTCCCCAGGTCTGGATGACAGCTGTTATCTTGCTATACCTTGCCTGTTTATCATATATCAGCCTGTCTGTCTAAATTAGAGGTCCTGAGAAGACTGTGGTTTTACTCTTTTTCCTATATCATCTAGTTAGAACATAGCTTGGTGCTTCACATGTAGTAGGAAAATCATTATAATAGCAATGAAATTTGTATTCTAATGGAACTCAATAATTATAAATTCCATAAAGGCCAATAGTAAATAAAATAAATAACAAATAATAGTAATAATAAATAACAAAATTAGAAGCAATATAAAAGGAGAATATGCCATGCTACTCTCGTAATTAAATTAAAAATTATAAAAGACAATGAAGAAAATATAGCAGACACTTTAAATAAAACATACACATACTATCTAAAGGTTTGTTACACCAAAGCTGTGGGTTTCTCCTATAATACCAGTACTTTTGAGTCTCAGGCAAGAACGTTGCCTTGAATTTGAGAGCAACCTGGGCTGCATAGTGAGTTCCAGGCCAGAATAAGCTACAGAGTAAGATCCTTTATGAAACAAATAAAGAAATAAAACTTATTTCAGTCTTAAATCCTTAACTAACACTGTCTCCTCTCTCAGTGGGGAAAATCATTTTGTATATGAAAACAGTAAGATCTCTGAAGGGAAAAAGATTTTATTACAGGAGTGATAATACACACACATATATAATATATATAATATCAGTCAATAGTGTAAATTAAACCACAATAAGTCTTGAAAATTTAAGATTTAGTGTTAATTTAGAATGAGATTAAAATGATTAAAAATAATCTTCATGGACATCTTAAAATATGGCAAGAGAAGTTTGTTACACTTGACTTTCGGTCTTGGTGGATACCAGTTAGCTGGAGGAAAGGGGATTTAAGATCACCTGGCCATTGATCTTTTCTGGAGGAGTACCTGATTTTGAAAATGGTAGGTTCAGCTCAGAACCCAGGGAAGAAGTTTCTTTGTCTACATAACCCAGAGAAAAGCTCTTAGTACAGATTTCCTTAGGCACAGTGATGCAACTATGTATAAAGAGTAGTGTGCAGTCATTTTGCTTCTTTCTCACTGGGGCTGGAGTGATGACTCGGAGGTTAAGAGCACTGACTGCTTTTGCAGAGGACCCAGGTTCAATTCCCAGCACCCACATGGCAGCTCTGAACTGTCCTTAACTCCAGTTCCAGGGGAATCTGAAGCCCTCGTCTGACCACCGCAGCATTGCACGACAAGGGTGCACTCACATACATACAGGCAGTACACTCATACACATGAAATAGTAAAATTAATAAATAAAATATTTTAAATGTCCTAAGATGATCATTATGTCACACAGGAGAAAGTGCTAATGAGCAACCTGTACAGAACAATAACCTGTCACTACTAACTCAAAGCTGCACTGCCACGGACACTGTCCATGGAAGATTTAGGAAAGGCTCCAACCTGCAGTTAACCTTCTCCACTCTTAATCCCCTTCCTATGAAAACACACGTCACAGTTGTGTCAAAGAAGTATTTCAAGATCATTCCTGGAAAAAAAGAAAGATCTAAAATAATCAAGCTGTCCTGTGCCTCCTGGGACACCTAGACTGCTGGAAAATCTAACTACATTAAAGGTACACATCTTTTGCCTATTCCAGACTCATTAAAAATATAGAACAACTTGAAGTTTGCTCAAACTGTGTTTATGAATAAGCTCACACCAACATATTTCATTGTACCCTAGAACTTGTGGTATCACTCATTTTATGTAAGAATGAAAATCTTTGGAAGAAAAAGCAATAATATATTTCACAGTCTTCATAAATTTTTTAATTTTTGGTTCTTGGACTTGAACCTAGAGACTTGTACTTCCTAAATAAATGAACAATAACATTAGGCCTCATTTAACATTTTGTTTTGAGTCAGCATTTCACTAAGATGCCAAGCCTTGGACCTATAACCCTAACTAGCCTACAACTTGCAGTCCTCCTAATTCATTATCTGGGATTAGAGGCCTGCAGCACAGTCCCAATTGAACTTTAAAGTTGTCTAATTCAGCATAGCATGCCATCACTACTTTTTGAGTTTGACTCCTTTAAAAATTTAGAAGATATGTCAGTCGTGGTGGCACAAATCTTTAATCCTAACACTCCAGAGGCAGAAGCAGGGTAATCTCGATGAGATTAAGGTCAACCTGGTCTACATGGTGAGTTCCAGGTCATTTGGGGATAGAGACACTGTCTCAAAAATAAACAAAAAGGAATATAGTCCCATTCAGAGCCATCATTCATCTCCAATTCAGTCTGATTGACTCTACAAAAATAATATCTTTATAACTGATTTGTGTGAGATATAAGCTCAGATGCCAGGAAAGGAGAGGGGTTAAGGGAGGCCAGGTTGAAAATGTAATTGCATAAGGGATGAGCAATGTCTGTGTATTTCTGAACTGCATTTCTGAACTTGTTCAAGCCTCACGGTATTTCCCCCTCCCCTAGCATTTCAACCATTTTGAGTCTTCTTAGAGAGTTTTTAAAAACATCAAATATATCCTGCTAGCTACAAGAGACATGAAAGCATAAAAGTATAATGAGCTGCATTTTTCTTTACTCAGATAGGGACCTGGTTTAGAGAAAAGTCTCTTTCTGTGTCACTGCACAATAAACAACTTCCTATTTCAGACAATAGGGTTCCATTCTCTATTCTAAGCCTGAAATATTTTGGAGGCTTGTCTGGGATCAGAAATAGTGAGTTGCACCTCCTCTTTCACCAGAATGCCAGTTTTCACAGAATGCTATGACCAGTAACTCAACCGGGAGGCAATAGACTATGTGATCAGTGGGAGACTTGAGAACTCAGGTCACCAAGGGCATGGACTTCAGGAACCCAATGGACAAGGTGGGGACAGGACCAGCCTAGAGAAGCACCCATCAGTTGAGAAATTTGGTTTTGGAGCCCATCCCAAAAGGGTGGAAGTGAAGGTCTAACCAATATCTTCGAAGCTCCAGAATTGCCCAAGTACTCTCACAGGAGAAAGAGAAGCAATTCCACAGTTGCTTTTCAAGACCAGGTGCTAAAAAGGGGGGTATGTGCCATGGGAAGACATAAGGAAGCTCTAAGGAAGAATAAGGAAGACAATGCTCCATTTTGTTGGACACCCTCTCCCCGCCCTAGGAGGCTATAGTCCAAATAATAGTAGACAACTGGCCTGTGGACTTCATGGTAGATACTGGGGCTAAATATTCTGTGCTCATGATCTTCTTATCATTAAGGCATACTGGTATTGTAAGGGCCACAGGTAATAGGGATCATGGCCCTTTTCCTGCCCAGACAATGTAACCTAGGAGGCCATGAGGTGATTCATGAATTTCTATATCATCCTAAAGGTCCTGTGCATTTAGTTAGATAAGATTTGCTGGGAAAGCAACAGGTTCAAATAATTCTCAATTCACAAGGCAAAGTCATACTGACCCTAGGAAAACTGAGTCAAAAATGATGACTCTTGCCAGGCATGGTGGCACGTGCCTTTAATTCCACCACTTGGGAGGCAGAGGCAGGCAGAACTCCGAGTTCAAGGCCAGCCTGGTCTACATAGGACCAGGACAGATATGGATACCCTGTCTCAAAAAGACCAAAAAAAAAAAAAAAAAAAAAAGTGACTCTTACACTCCCTCGAGAAGAAGAGTGGCACCTCTTCAGTCTTAAAGTGGAAGAACAACCAGGGCAACTCTAGCCCTTCAAAGTGCCTGTGTTGTGGGCTGAAGACAATCCCCTCAGAGCTGACTCAATACATATTCCCAATAATAGTGGAATTAAAGCCAGGGGCTTGGTCCACCCTCCAAAGACAGACCTTCATCCCTTGTAAGGTACACATTGGGGTTCAAAAAGCATTTAGAAAGACTTTTTTAAAGTATAGGATCATTTAGAATTTCCAGTTGTCTTAGAACACAACTTTCCTGCCAGTTCAAAAGCCAGGAACAGACAGTCCAGGATTTGCAAGCAGTAAATCAGGCCACTGTCACTATACACACAGTTGTGCCACTGATTCTGCTATCAGGGATTGGCTTCTTAAAACCTTAATTATTTGCAAGAGCTGTGTTGCTGGATGGCAGGGAGATTTAATGTCTCTGTAGGAAATCTAACATGCTTAAGTCAAAGATTTTCTAATACCACTTCCCAGAGAACCCAATGGTGGGGATCCCCAAAACACAAAAATCCAAGCCTACAAGCTTTGTCTGACTTTCTTCATTTTTTTCAAGCATGGGATAATGTCAAGGTAAACATCATATGACAGACCCCAGGTGGGCTATATCGGATATATAAAAAATGGCCTATACTGTACTTCCTCCAAATTAATCAGGTGTCTGTGTGCTAGGGACAATTTTTACTTACTTTTTCATACTTCCTTGGGTAAAAGAGAACATCTGCAGTGCCAATGTACCACAAAAGGGAGATTAAAAGGGAACAATTGGCCTTATAAATTAATAATTAGAACGACAGTAACTACCCTTCTTCACAATGAATAATTTGATACTTGGCCCGGTCATCTGGGTAGAAAATGGATCCTGGGGTCACTGTACTCCAATCTATATGTTAAGTCATATCATCAGGTTACAAGCTGTTGTTGAAATCAGGCCTACTGACACCATAAATGCCCTTAATATACTAGCAAAACAACAGACAAAAATATGCAATGCTATTTACCAGAATCACTTGGCCTTAGATTATTAGTAACCACTGAAGAGGGGGTCTATGGGAAGTTCAATTTGAGTAACTCTGGCTTGGATATAGATTATACAGGGACTGTCATAGAAGGAATAAAAAACAGGATACAAAGAATTGCTCATGTCCCAGGACAAACCTAGAACTGCTGGAACTCAGAGAGCCGACTTGGGTGATGGTTCTCAGCTTTGGGGGTATATAAATGCCTTGTTAGTGCCAGGTTCTTGCAAATAGGGGCCTGCCTAATCCCACTTTGCCTTGCTCCTTTTCATAAAGTTGGCCTCCAGCCTCATGAAAACCCTGGTGGAAAGAAATGCAGCCATTCGTGTGATAATGCTATAGAAATATAGGCTTCTGAACCCAGATGCTCTTTGACAAGATACTCAAGCATCAACACAGGGGATATAATAGCATGTCATAAATGATTTCTGTGTGAGTATGCATTTCAGCACATCTCCTTCTCAAGGATTTTGAGGACCCTTACATAGATAAGACACTTTATTTATTGGCACACAGGTCTCTAGGCAGGTAAACAACAGGCAACTCACCATACATGGGATGCCCACAGGTGAGCATGCATATACACACAGACTGGCACAAAAGCCATATAAAAGAGCCTACACACACTAGACACAGATTGTTGAATGCAAAGGCTTCTGATAGCACAGCCATATTTATATAAAAAGAAAATCCACACAAAATGTCATTCTGCCAACATAGTCAGACAACAGATTATCTCACTATTTCCTTTTAAGTCCCCTGAATATCCAGTGTCAGCCATTATTAGCTAACTCATGGTCCCCAGATGTATGGTGTCAGCCATGTTTTAGCTGACTCATACTAGATATTAATATCAGTGCCATGTTGTCTAAACATATACTGGACCTCTATTCCTTACGAGCGGTGTTACCAATTTTTCTGTTCCAATGGGAAAAATATCAATGGAAAAATTATGCCTGGCTTCTTAATTTCCCCATATGCAAGTGTTCTATTTATGCTACTTTTAGATATCTTAAAAAATTGGATTTTTTTGCTTTGGATAGTGCATTATTAACTTTAATAGTTTTTGTTTATAGGCTTTAACAGACAAAAGTGTCTATTCTTTAAACATAATAGCAAGAAAAATAGCCATTATCATTGTCTTTGACAATTTATCCTAAGACTGTGAAAGACTGGCTTTCTCTTTGGCTTTTCTCAATTATTTTTGCTAATGCATTAAATTCCTTCTTGATGATTATAAGCCTCAAGGCAATCAAATGAGATTAGTTCTTTGTGGTTAATACCAAAAGCTTTATCTCCTACAAAGTATCAAAACTTTTATCAACAGTTTCCAGAAGCCATTTTCACTGATCTTTATTCATTTTGAAACTGTCTTTTAACTGCATCTGCTCCCTAACAATGAGCTAGGTAGTTCAGGCTGACATTGATAAAGACTCATTGAAAATTCAGCACATCTTCTTCAATTTGTATATCTGCAAACTTTCTACTAAATACAGTACAGATCTTGCCATGTACATGTCTCTGGCACAGGCATACAATTGCATCACCTTCCTTTTTTTAAAAAGGAACACTACAGTTTGAAATCCACATGGATTTCTATTACCTAAATGTTCAAACTGGCATTTAAGATCTAGAATAGTTAAAGATCAACATACATACCTGTTCTTGTATTTTCCTGTTTTTATCCATGCACAGATGATATTTCTAGAAAAATAATCTCTTCGATTTCAATGCAATTAAACAAAAATTTAAAATATCAACACAATTCTCATGTTCACACACCATCCTATCTTGGAAAGCTGTCCCTGTGCTAGACCTGTTGTGCTCTTTGTCCTCTTTTCTGTTGTTAAAAATACCAGTTATGGCTTGTGCATTTGAGTGGCATTGAAAGCACCATATCTGTGTATCTGGATCAAGGTAGCTATATCAAACTGCTTATTCATTCTCTCGTTCAATATGTATTTAACTAGCACCTCCTGGGAGCATACAGGCATCATACAAATCTGCTTTTTAAAAATTCAGTCTAAAGAATTTGACAGAATTAAATATTAATAACTAAAATTACCGTGATGTTTTTTAATTTATCCCAGATGGTTACACCAATGGAGAACTTCCTTGCCCTAAGGAAGAGTCACACAAGGTAGACATGAATCACAGAGGGACGCACTTTATGTAGCTTGGAACCAAAGATCAGCATTCCTTTTGTGTATGGTTAGGGATTCCACAGTCATGCTCTTGCTTAGAGTCCATTCTTTCTCTTCCTTTTCATTTAATTTCTACACAACCTACGTGGCTCTACTTTTAGTGCTGATGATAGTCGCCTTTCATATCTGACTTAAACCACACATAAAAACACAGACACAATGAACAGAACATTATTCACCCAAACATCTATCAATCTCAACATGTTTCAGGAAAAATGTACCTGATACAATATTATGTCAGACTAGATTTTTGTAGACATATTAATGTCACTAATGAAACTCATTGGTCATATGAGCTTCATACATGGCAGAACCAGTAAGAGTTGATGCCTTAGCAGCAATTTGGTAATTGAAAATGTTAAATATCTTCTTTCCCATATGCTGATCATTTTCAGATGTCAGTTAAGTAAAGCAACTAAGCTTGGATCATTGATCATGGTTTTTTTTGTTTTTTTTTTTTTTTTTGTGTGTGTGTGTGTGTGTGTGTGTGTGTGTGTGTGTGTGTGTTTTGTCTTTTGAAACAGGGTCTCTCTGTAGCTCCAGCTGTCCTGGAGCTCACTATGTAGACTAGGCTGGCCTTGAACTCACAGAGATCCGCTTGCCTCTGCCTCCCAAGTGCTGGGACTACAGGGGCGCTCCACCACGCCCAGTTATTGATCATGTTTTAAACATCCGTTGCTTGCAGACAAGCATCTAATAGAAATTACACTGAAAATATTTCAAAGCAGAATTCAACATAAAGCCTTGAACTTAAGTAAAATAAATAAGGACCTTTTCTCACATGGCTTCTGTGGGGAAAAAAAGTCCCCCATTTTCTGATCTTGGAAATAAATAATGTACAAAGATATGACTGCTTAATAATCTGAAATAAACCTCCCAGGGTAGAAACCCATAAACTGCCTTAAATGAAGGAGGAACTGTAAAGGATATGAGCTGATATCTTATTCTGAAATAACGAACATTTTCTAAAAAGGACACAGAACTTGGAACTCCTTAAGCTGGCTTTGTTAAATAATATTCAAATTATGTTGATTACATCTCAAAATTATTGAATGATACTTTTGTAACTAGTGTCATAGCAATTTGGGACATAATTTTATAACTTATTATTGAATTATATGTTGAGACAGATGATTCAAAACCTGGTAGTTTGTGAGACCCTGACTACAGACCAGCTTTACCACTGGGAGTGAAAATTATGAAGTCCTTCTACTGGGCAGATTTATGTGATAGTTATCATATAATATGTTCTGTTTTTCTTCTTTGCAGCTACTTCCATTATAAGCCAGTTCTTGAATCACTGTATTCTTAAAACTCCAGTTATTTTCCTTTTCATCATTAATTTAAAGAAGCAACTTCCAGGTCATATGTACCAATAAAACTCTGGTGAGCATTAAGAACAAAGACCTAAAAGTGTGAAAGGGAATGTGTTCTCACAGAACCTGTGCTGATTGATTAGTGAAAGCTTTAAGAATGACTAATGTTAGAACACAAATTATGGTGATTCCAAGAGAGAAAAAATAGATGCTGTTCTCTGGCCTTCAACTCTTAACTTTTCCTGGAAGAGTACCCTATGAAATATTTTGGTTGAAGCCTAGGAGGACTGTGTTCATTAGGGCAGAGGCTGGTACCAACGTGAACTTCTAAAGATTCAGAGAAAGCTGACTTGGAGGCTAGTTGGGGTGGGGGGGGGAGAGTAAAATTATAGTCAAGGAACAAGTTCATTAAGAGAGGAAAAAAATGACTTTTTAGCATCTAGGCTATCTAGAGTCAGAAACTTAGAGGAAACTTCTACTTCAGAAAGTTTTCTATTCAGTAAGTTATCCAAAAGTCACCAATCATAACTAACGAAATGCATGTATATAAAAAATAGTTTGGATATTGAAGCCGAAAAGGGTGGGCTGCAAGTCCAAGACAGGCAAGCCTCCTTTTCTCATTGTCCCCAAAACCTTGTCTAAGGCATCCAAGATCAAGATATCACTTTTGGCTCATACTCAACTTAGAGGAAAACATAAAAGAGAAATTTCAGGAAACATTCATAAAACCAACTGATATATTTAGGTTTTATGGTAGCAAGGCCTCCAGTTTCATGTGAAAGCTGAAAATTTTCTGTTGATAAAAACAGCGACTTAATGAAAAAAATATGTTAAGTTATAAATAAATTTCTAGTTTTACGTCAGCAGTTTTGTTCCATCGAAAGCACAGATTGCTATGACAAGGACATCTAATTTCTCCATTTCATGCACAAGAATCTTCAATAAAAACATCAAGGAAGATCAAATCAGTCCATTTCTTAGATGAGAAAGTGCTCAGGAGAGTTGTTTTAGAAAAGATTTGCCGAAAGGCTGAAAGTATAAATTATCTCGTGAGAAAAGGAAAAGTTAAGTAGAACAAAATGTATCCTTTAATGCAAAGACTTTAATCATATGTAGTACAGAAAATACTATGTAAGCATACTAATCCTAAATGTCTTTTATCCTTTAAGATTTATTTGTGCATGCGTGTGTGCATGTATGTGTGTGTGTGTGTGTGTGTGTGTGTGTGTGTGTGTTCTTTCAGGGTCTGATAGAGAGATAGCTATGCACCTGCTGGATGATAATGCTGTGATGGATCCAATGGTGCAATTATATACTAGGTACAGTGACAGCAAAAGCCTAGTATATTATAGACTAGCAGCAGAAATGCAGGCCATGGCAACTAAGAGATAAAAGGCAAGGAGGGTGATGATTGTATACCGATGTGAATCTCTGGGAGAACAGAGCTGAGTGGGCTGTGTAGCCTCTAAACTTGTCTCCAGGGAATTCTGGAACCATGCTAGTGACGTTTACCGAAGAATGGAATCAATTTTATCGCCTAAAGATTAAAGTGTACTGTAAAAATTCTGAGATTTGGACTGACAAGCCGGCTCAGCAGTTAAAGGTATTTGCTGTCAATCCTAACAATCAGAATTGAGTCTCTGAGACCCGCAAAGTGGAAGGAGAGAGCCAATTCCTCCAAATTGTCCTCTGGCCCAATGGCCCAACACATGCACTATAGCTGGTATACATACACACACACACACACACACACACACACACACACACACACACACACACTTCTTCAATGCCTTGAACTCCTCTATGGTTTTGTATCTATTTTTAATATATAAGTTAGATATGCTTCTAGCGAAGAGGGAGTAAATGATACTGGAACTAAAATTCTGTTCAACATACATAAAACAATAATTTTCAATTTTAGACATAAAGAAATAAAAAAATGGTGATCTCTGAGAAAGAGGGTACACATGAGGTGAGCCCTATCATCATTATAACTTGGACAAAGTTTCTAGGCCAGATCACAGTGAGAAGAAACACAGGCAAAACTCTGAATTGATCAACGTGAAATGAAGACATGGAGCTAGAGGTTTAGGAAAGCCAAGAGGGTTTTGGCAACAGAGCAGTGCTCTGTGAAGCAAGAACTGCATAGGGAGAATGCATAGAACTCTTCAATTTCTCCTTGAGCACTAAGTTGACTGATGTCACCACATCATTTGTGGACTCCACAGTTGGAAAACCATCTGGAAGGATCTCAAACGCACCCATGTCAGAGTTCTAGGAAGACTGCCAATTTCTAACAGTTCTAGTCAGAAAGCTCATAATTTACTGGGGATTAGTTGTAGTTTACTATGGGTCTTGCTTTAATAGTGAAAAAACTTCACTAGATTGATTACTGTTCCAGTGCCACCTCATAAAGCTTAAAACAATTCTCGAAATATTAAACTTCTGTTTCGTGTTGAATGAAAACTAATAAAGCAAATAAGATTTAGAAGACATGATCTGTACTAAAGAGAAAATGAATTATTTTCAACTGATGCAATGAAAAAAAAGATGATATAATTAATGTGTAAGGAAATTAAAATAATTATTATAAATAAATTCCTTATATCTAAGAATCTGGAAAAAATTTGAACATGAATAGATACACAGAAGACATAGAACCCCACATCAAATTTGTATAGATGAAAAACACAATGTATACGTCTAAGAGCAGATCAGACACAACAAAAAGAAAACACAACAAAATATGGACATATATCTATAGTACATTTCATGTGACATCAAAGTTTGCACCTGACTTGACTATACAGCAGTCTCATTGTAGCTATATGACCACTATGACCACTGGTTTGTAGAAGACCACTTGGTAGATTTGGCTCCAGTGAGATCTGTAGGAAACTAGGATGGCATGCTTTAGGGCGATATGCCCCTCTGCTGTACGGAGGGGCACTGAATACAGTAGCCCTCAAGTCTCCTATCAGGAGAAAAGTAGCTGGGTAAAATGTCTAAGCTGCTTGCTCTGAGGGAAAGTATCTTGGTCAACAGCCCTTAGCATACCTCCTTGTCCTTAACAAATAATTTTCAGCTATCACTAGCTAAAAGATTAGACCAGGTTAAAGGTTTACTCCTGGGCCAAAAGCTAAAAGTTTACTGTGCTTTTTGTCCTAAGCAGCAGCCCCTAGCTAGCTCCAGCTAAAAGCTGTGTGTCCTGTTTCTTGTTGATTTGGGCCCTAAAATCTTTGTATGTAACTGTCAAACCCCATGTGATGGCCTTCCCTTGTAATGTATAAAAACCTTCTGAATTTTTTAATAAAAGGCTTGATACCAGAACCGAAAGCCCCAAGGTTTTCACCCTGCATGCCTCTGTTCCATCATCACAGAGCAGTGTCCCCCATAGGGTGGCCACCACAGAGACCAAAGTATTGTGCTACAATATTAAGATTCACAATCTGGAGGTGGTATATATTGAGGCATGAAGAGCCTTGTTATGGATTCTCATTAAGCTGAAAAATAGAATTCTGACACAAGACAGGTGTGGTGGCACTCGCCTTTAATTCCAGCACTTGGGACACAGAGGCAGATGATCTCTATGAGATCAAGGTCAGCCTGGCTTACATAGCAAGTTCCAAGACAATGGGTATTAGAGAGACCCTTTAAAAAAAGGAAAAAAAAAGAATTATCTGTCACATGATCCAGTACTTCTACTTTTGTTTATATGACAAAAAGAATAGAAAAAAAATGACTATACTTGTATTCATAGCACCATTATTCACAGTAGATGAGAGGTTTAACTCACAGAAGTGTCTACTGAGGGATGAGTGGGTAAGCAGATGTGGTAAACATATGCAAAATATTACCTAGAATTAAAAGGAAGTGAACTGTGGCACATGCTACACCATGAATGAGAATGACATTGTGCTGAGTCAGTCACCATAAAACAAGCACTACATAGTTTTACATACACCTCAGAGCAGTTAAGCCCATAGCTACAGAAACAATGGTAGCTGACAAATATCAAGAGGAGAGGGGAACAGGGAGTCACTGAGAGGTATGGAATTTCAGTTTTTAAAGAAATGAAGAACTACTGAAATAGATGACTATGATGGAATGCACAGCCCTGTTAATATGCTTATCACCACTAAACCATACACTTAAAAATGGTTAAGATGGTAAAGTTTTAGGTTGCAATATTTTCTCACAGTAAGAATTTGGAAAACTTTAAAGCCCTGTGGTCCCATATTTTCTGCATCTCATGGCTTAGTGGACACCAAAAGTGAAAGGGAATTCCAAGACAAGAGTGGTTGCTTTACAAAGCTAACCTGGAAGTTTGTCTGAGCTATCTCTCCTGCTATATTGTATTTTTCCTGTATTAATGACTTGAATGAATATACTTTCTATAAGTCTATGCTAAGTTTTTGATCCTTTCATTGTAAGAAAATGCATAATTTTTAAGTAGTCTGTGGGCAATCTACCTAAAAAGATAACTCTAGATTCACCCTTCCATCCCCGACCCACCATTCTATACTCCTAGTTTGGGCCCTGCGCCATTCCTAGTCTTGGGGCCCCAGAAACCTGGGGGACCAATACAATACTGCTTCCTGACCCTTCTCACCCAGACAAACTCAGTGCCTTTCTTGGGCCCCAGGAGCACCACTTCTAGTCCTGGCCCTACCCTCACCTCCCTCTACTTCCCTGGTCCTGGAACACCCGCCAGCCTCTTTCTGGGGCTGACAGCCTCTTTCTGGGGCTCTGAGGCTTACCTTTACTCTCCCTGATCCTCTGCATCCAGTACAACCCAGCTACTCAATCCACTCCCTGGGAAATCTTGGGGCTTCTTCCCCCCCCATCTGCCTTTGCATCCCTGCGTGGAGCGGCCCCTGCCAGGGTCTCAGGTCAATCCAACACCCAAGTTCCTGAGGCCAAAATCATTCTTAGAAGATTCCAGACCGAAGGAGAAAGCCTGAAAACTTCTGACCCACATTGGAAATGGGCCACCGCGGAACTCCTGAAAACAAAATCAAGCCGGCCACGACAATATAAAATCAAAAGAGAGAACCAGAAGCTTAGATGAACCAGCTCTTCATATCCAAAAAGTAAACCACAAAGACACATAAAGTTCAAAAAAAGAAGCAGAACTAAACTTGAA